>NC_082708.1:24863621-25183621 GCF_030144855.1 Hypanus sabinus
GCCTTCATCAACCATGGGATTGAGTTTAAGAGCCAAAAGCTAATGTTGCAGCTATATAGGACCTTAGTCAGACCCCACTTGGAGTGCTGTGCTCAATTTTGGTCGTCTCACTACAGGAAGAATGTGGAAACTATAGTAAAGGGTGCAGGGGAGATTTACAAGGATGTTGCCTGGATTGGGGAGCATGTGTTATGAGAATAGGTTAAGTGAACTCAGCCTTTTCTCCTTGGAGCGACGGAGGATGAGAGATGACCTGACAGATGTGTACAAGATGAGAGGCTTTCATTGTGTGGATAGTCAGAGGCTTTTTCCCAGGGCTGAAATGGCTAGCACAAGAGGCATAGTTTTAAGGTGCTTGGAAGTAGGTACAGAGGAGATGTCAAGGGTAGGTTTTTTTATGTAGAGAGTGGTGAGTGCGTGGAATGGGCTGCCAGTGTCAGTGGTAGAGTTGGAAACGATGAGGTCTTCTAAGAGACACCTGGATAGGTACATGGAGCTTAGAAAAATGGAGGGTTATGGGAAAGCCTAGGTAGTTCTAAGGTAAGGACATGTTTGGCACAGCTTCGTGGACTGAAGGGCCTGTATTGTTCTGTACATGTTCTATGTTTCTAAACAGTAAATTACATGGTTTAACTATCAAGCACTTAGTTTCCTGATGAGTTGTGTTAACAAGGGACATTGTGGAAGGACAGATGTAGGGGTTGAATGAGATCTGGGATCAGCCATGATGAAATGGCAGAGTGGCCTCTAGACTGAATGGCCTAATTCTGGTCCAATGTCTTACGTACTGTGGAATGATCGTTGGTTCCAGACAAGGTGGTTTGAATATCCCATAAATTGCTGATTTTCACACAAGTCTCTAGAGCTTACAGAGGATGGTGCGAGGAAATAAAAGCAATCCGTGATCAGCAGTTCTGTTTGTGAAAATGCCTTGTTAATGAGAGAGGTCAGAGGAGAATGGCCAGATTGGTTCAAGTTGACAGGAAGGTGACAGTAATTCAAATAACCAAGCATTACAACAGTCATGTGCACAAGAGCATCTCTGAATGCACATCACATTGACCTTGAAATGGAAGAGATATAGCAGCAGAATACCACACTCTTCTGTACCTAATAAAGTGGCTACTGAGTGTAGTATCTCATAATGCTCTTCCGAAACTGGTGCCCTCCAGCTGAAGCTGTTCCAAGCAGCATGAAAAATGGTAGCTGTTGCTGCTATTAAAAAAAAATTTGGCTTCACATGAAAGTCGGATTTTCCTGGTTGTTATTATTTAAGGAAGGATGTGCTTGCATTGGAGGGAGTTCATTTAGTATTTAGTACTTAGTTGACTTCTAGGTGAGGAAAGTGAAATGGTTCAGCCCCACACTAGTGGAGTTCAGAAGAATGAAAGCTGAATTTATTGAAATTATACAGTATTCCAAAGGAATTTAATAGAGAAAATGTAGGGGGATGTTCTCCCATGGGGGAAGTCCAGAAACAAGAAGGGGTTGTTTGTTTAAAATGATTTTTTTTTTCAGGTTTGTGAATCTGGAATAGTATACCTCTAAGTGCTGGGAACTGCATCATTTAATATCGTGGCCAAGATTTTTGCTCTCTCTACAAATTGAGGTTATTGGAAACAATCAGAAAAATAAAACTCAGCCCATGATCAAACTGGTCTTGATTTTATTCAATGATGGAACTAGTTTAAGGCACCATATAATCTATCCTTCTCCCATATTCTATATTGTTAATTTTAATGTATATTATACAATTGTGGCTGAAATCCTCTTTGAAGTGCAGTGGGTGCTGTAAATTCAAAAATATGCTCCTGGTGTGAGACTTTCTATGTAAATGTTTAAACTATTAGGGGTTCCCAACCTAGAGTCTACAGACCTTTTGCTAATGCTATTAGTCTGTGTCATAGAAAAGGTTGGAATGCTGTGTACCAAAGAAGGCAATCCAACTGTTGCCCAATTGGAAATAATCCACAAACGGAGATTCACATAATGAAGATCAGCTCTGTGGAGTCAAATCAGGTGACCTTGACCTGCGTAGGAAATTGAGGCACAACCTTCACAAAGCACCAGAAGTGCCAAGAGACAAGACCAGACCAAGGCAGGAGTCCCACGCTGGCTGTTGATTTGGCTGGACCTGCATGCTGTAGCAGGGCACAAAATAAAGTCAGACAGTATCACATCCCTTCCTGATGAGCTCAATACCATTAGACACAAAAGCAAAATTAGACCACTTAGCCCATCATGTCTGCTCTGCTATTCCATCACGACTGATCTATTATCCCTCAACCTCATTCTCTGGCCTTCTCCCAGAGCACCTTTGATGCTCTGATCTACCAAGAACCAATCAACCTCTACTTTAAATATACTTGATGACTCTGCCTATACAGGTAAATGTGGCAATGAATTTCACATACTTACCATTCTCTGGCTAAGTAAATACTATCATCTCTGTTCTAAATGGATGTATCTCTACTCTGAGCCTGTGCTGTCTGTTCTTTAACTCACCCACTATAGAAAACATACACTATTTAGGCCTTTCAATATTTGATAAGTTTTGGTGAGATCCCCCTTCTTCTTCTAAACTGAGTACCGGTCTAGAGCCATCAAACATTCTTCATGTATTAATTCTTTAATTTCTGAACTAATTGTTGGAAACCTCATTTAGACCCTCTCCAATGCCAGCACATCTTTTAGATAAGGGGCTCAAAACTGCTCACAATGCTGCTAGGGCAATCTGACCAATGCTTTATAAAGGCTTAGCATCACCTCTTGCTCTTGATATTCTAGTTCACTTCTAGTGAATCATGCACAAGGACCACCAAATCCCTTGGCACTACTAATTTTTGAATTTTCTCCCCAGTTTAGCAAATAGGTAAGCATATGAAAAGGAAAATGCTTTAAATATTTTCATGATAGAGATAACCACTTTATATGATTTTCTCTTAAAATGGAGTGTAAGGATATTTTGGTGTAGTTTAAAATACCACTACTGAAGAATACTTTGGGGATGGTTTCAAACGGCCGTTCTTTATTTAGCCGGCTATCTTAAGGATAAATTTTATTCACCGTCTGGGCGTGACCTTCAACAAAAAAGCTTTCAATGTGGCATGAAGTTTTGTTCAAATAGACTTCCAATGCTTTCCAGAAGGGAGTTTTTGGAAGAGGCAATTTGCATGGTGGGTAATATTTGTAATGATTTTCATGCCATTTCTTTGTCAATGGCCTTTTCTGCTAATCTGATAGTTCGCTGTGAGAGGGCGCTCTGAATGATGGCAGTATAGAATTGCATCACTATGTTCTGAGCAAGATGGAATTTTACCAACTGCTGCAAGTAATACATCCTCTGTTGTGGCTTTTTGTTCAAAGAAGATGATATGGTTCTCCCACATGATACTCTGAAATAATGATGTCCAGGAATCTGAATGTTGAAACGGTGCTAATTGTAAAGTTGTTGATGAATTGGTGAAGAGGTGATGCATTTCTCCTGAAGTTGATATACATCTCCACAGTCTTAGGGGCATTCAGCTCCAAGTTGTGGTTGCAGCAGAACATGAGCTAATCTAAATATGAACCAGAAAGATAGAACATAAAAAAGTAAAACACAGGAACAGACCTTTTGGCCCGTAATGTTGTGCCAAACCAGCCAAAAAGTAAATCAAAAACACCCAAAAATTCATCCCTCCTACCTACACAAAGTCCATAATCCTTCCATCCTCCACACATTTATGTGCCTATCTAAAAGTATCCTCTGATGTACTTGCTTCTATCACCTTATCAGCCAGTGCATTCCAGGCATCCACCACTGTCTGAATAAAAAACTTAACCCTGACATCCCCCTTGAGCCTAACTCCTCAGACCTTCAATACATGCCCTCTGGTATTATACATTTCAACCCTGGGAAACATGCTCTCTGTCTATTCCATCTATGCTTTTCTTAATCTTAAAAAAACTCTGTCAGACATCCCCCAAGTCTTTACAGCTCCAAAGAGAAACAACCCAAATCTGTCCAATCTTTCATGATAGCAGATGCCCTCTAAACCAGGCAGCATCCTGGTAAACTCCTTTTACACCCTCTCCAAAATGTGAACATCCTTCCTATAGTGAGGCGACCAGAACTGTATGCAATACCCCAGATCTGGCCTAACCACATTTTTATGAAGTTGCAATATAACCACTTGACTTTTAAACTCAGTGCCTCAACTAGTAAAAGCAAGCATTCAGTAAGCCTTCTTAGCCATCCTATTGACCTATGTAGCCACTTTCAGGAAGCAATGAGCTTGGATCCCACTCAGCAACTCCTTTAAGGATTTTGCCCTTAATGGTGTACTGTCTCCTTGCATTTGCCCTACCAAGCTGCAACACCTCACATTTATCTTGAGTTTAACTCCAGCTGCCATTTCTCTGCCCATCTCTGTAACTGATCTATATCAGGCTGTATTTTTTGCCAGTCTTTTACACCATCCACAACTCCACCAATCTTGGTACCATTCGCAAACTTACGAACACACCCATGTACATTTTTATCCAGAACATCTATATACTTCACAAACAACAGAGGTCCTGGCACAAATCCCTGTGGAACATCACTTACTACAGACCTCCGGCTTGAATAAGGCCCTTCAACCACTATCCTCTGTCTTCTATGTGCTAACCAGTTCAAAATCCAAACACCCAATTTGCCATGGACCCCATGAAGCTTAACCTTCTGGATTAGCCTCCCATGAGGGACTTTGTCAAATGCCTTGCTAAAATCCATGTAGACAACATCTTCTACCTTCATCAATCTCTCTCGTCACCTTGTCAAAAAACTCAATCCAGTTGGTAAGACATGATCTGCCACAGACCTAAGCCATGGTGGCTCTCCCTAATAAGGCCATGGGTTTCCAAATGCTCATATATTCTATCACTAAGAATCTTCTCCAGCAATTTCCTTACAACTGACATGAGACTCATTGGTCTATAATTCACAGGATTTTCCCTTGTTCCCATCTTCAATAGAGGTACAACAATAACCATTCACAGTCCTCCAGAACCTTGCCTGTGCCTAGAAAAGACACAAAGATACTGGTCAAGGCCCCAGAATCTTGTCTCTTGCCTCCTTCAATAACCTGGAGTATCCAAGATTTTTGATTTGAATTATCACCACAGTGCTTCTAGTTCTTTTGTTGGGTGTAAAGGATGAAATAATTCAAACAGACTCAGTTAAAATATTCACTGAAACCTGAACCACTATGGCAACTGGTTTCCTTCAGTTTAATATTAGATGGAATTGAGTAGCTTATTTTACTTAAATAACGGTAATCAGTTCTGCAATATGAATATAACTGGATACATAATATGTGGAATAAGAAATAGACTAAAAGTTACTTTTTTAAAAAAAACAGCTGTATATTAGGACTGTTGTGGAAGAAAGCAAATCCCATATCCAATAATCATTTCTCTTGCAGTAGCCAAAGAGGGAGGCTGAAGAAGATTTTAGACACAAGGTTTAAATAATACGGAGATTTTGACCACCTCAGGAGATAAGGCCAAAATACATCAGCCATGATCATATTAAATGGTGAGGCGGGATTGATACGCTAGGTGGTCTCCTATTTTCGAGGGATTGGTTGGGTTGAATAAAGAGTGCTTTTGCTGTTCCATCCTGGTGTTTTGGGGGATTCCGCTAAAATCTCAGTAAAACTCAGCTCCACTCCTTTATGAAGTAGCTTGGTTCCAAAGGAACTCGCCATCTTTTGGATGTCAAGTACATAAGTGACCCACAAGTAAACCAAAGTATGTTAAACCGAAGTTTTCAACAATCATGCAGAGAGCACATATGTGTGACCCTAAAATCAACTTCTATAAAGATATTTCAGAGTTTCTAAACTGAGCTAGTTGAAGGAAACTGTGGTCCTTTCAAAGCATCAGTTACATTGGAGATGCAGGAGATCGCAAATGCTGAAATCAGACACGAAAAAACTGCTGGAGAAACTCAGCAGGTCAAGCAGCATTTGTGAGGGATGGGGTGGAGGAATTGTTGATATTTCAGATCAAGGTTTGTGTTGATTGTAATTGGGGAGAGAATTTACAGTCTACCATGAGATCAAGCAAAGATTTGAAGACAGAGGTCAATGGAGTTTTTTCCTCTGAGAATTGGCAATGTGCACACTGACTTCACAGGGAAAGTTGTGATGGGCTTGCTCTGAGAGCCAGCTTAGGTGGACTTGATAGGCTAAAATAATTTCCTGTTATCTTTCAATAACAATAATAAGGAAATCTTTGTATATGGGAGTTCGAAGGATTCAAATGATTCAGGATTCAAAGTACATTTATTATCAAAATATGTGTGCAGTTTACAACTCTGAGATTCATCTTCCCCTCAGATAGTCACAAAACAAAGAAAAACCATGGAATCTGTTCAAAGAGAAAAAAAATCCCCCTGTCCCCCCACACACGCACTAAGAAGACAAATCACACAAACGGCAACAAAAAAAAAATGAGTGAAAATGCATATCAAAAGGCATTTTTCAGTTCAGTTCAGTGTTCATTATCTGCAGGCCTCCTTGATCCAGAATTGTCCAAACCAGAAAAAAAAACACATCATAAAAGTGAATTAGAGTCCACAATCCATAAACTGTGTTGATTAAACCTTGCTTTGGCACCATCCTTCATCAGCATCGTGGGAAAAAGAGAGAGAGAGAGTGTAACGTTCTCCTTCGCGTGTCACGAACGCCGAATTTAACGTCGAGATAAACCACAGTTAATAAGAACCAGATCGCAGCAAGATTAACCATTTACTGTTCACTCTTCATATTAACATATGGTGAAAACTGTTGATAAAACAATACAAGATTGATACAGTATTTGTTCCTTCCTTAATATCACATTTCAAGTGTAAATACTTGCAAAGGTGACTATAACTACATTACACTAAGGTGCAGTATACAGGGAGAGTTTACCTGCTCCATTGACTACTTTAAATACACTTCCATGCAAACTATCCGCGACTCTTTAACTAACGAAAGCATAAACATTATCTACCGTCGTTACTTCTAACAGGATCGGCATTAACATCTTAGTTCAATATATCGATTATCTATTAACTTACAGCGTTGCTCTCACTGTGATTTCTCATGCCTGCAAAACTGCTTGTGCTCAGGTGAGCCTCGTGGAAAGCCCCCACCCTCGCGCTAATTTCAAACCGGTATTTTCCCACAAGACGCGGCGAAACCGGATGTGACGTCATCGCATGCCGATATATTTTACATGCAATGAATATACTTTAAACACTTCTAATTCTAACTAGAAAATACTATTGAATGAGTTACTAAGCGAAAATATTATAAACTAAATAACTGTCGTAAAGACAGCACACTCCCCGCTTGACCTTCGTAAGGTCACAATGAGCAGAGTACAAAACTTAGTCTCTTAATCAGTCATTGGGTAGAAGTAGAATAACTTCTGTAACTGGCCTTTGCTAAATTTTCACATCGCCTTGGTCGGTAGTCTTCAATTCGATCTTCCTGACATGTCCATCCCCGCTAGGGAATGTAGCAGTGATTTTGGCCATTGGCCAGCTGTTGCGGCCGATTTGCTTGTCCCTGAGCAGGACTAAGTCTCCAACTTGAAGATTCCTGTGGGGTTCTGTCCACTTTTGTCTCTGTTGCAACAAAGGTAGATATTTTTGTCTCCAGCGAGGCCAGAACTGATTTGCCAGAGCCTGGACTTGTCTCCATTGCTTTGTGTACAAATCCTTGTCTGAAAAGTCTCCTGGTGGAGGAGGTGCTCCTGCCTTCTGCGTAAGGAGCGTTGATGGCGAAAGTATAAAGGGGTTTTCTGGGTCAGAAGACACAGGTAGGAATGATTGTGCGTTTATAATGGCTGTGACCTCTGCCATTAGGGTGCACAGTACCTCGTGGGCCAATCGGGTGCGTTGCTGCATCTCAGGTTTCCTTTTCCGGGTTTTCCGTAAGGACGTGAACCGTTTGACTGCCTGCTCTTTGTTATCTGGTGAGTGCTGGCGTGGTTCTCTGAAAGGCGATGGAGCAACCCCATTATTTGCTTCATCTCTGAAGACCTTAGTGTCTTTGGGTTTTAAAGAAATGGTATCTTGAGCTGATTGTGCAAGTTTGTTTCCGTGCTCGGTTTGAACGAAAACTGACTGACCTAGCGTCTCGTCGGTTACTTTACGCTTGGTAATGTCTTGTTGTGCTTCTTCAGGGTACACCTCAGTGAGGCAGATCTTGGAACAAGAACGGCTTGACTGAGTTTGACTGCAAACTTCTGTACAGTTCGAGCTGACAATTGTTGTCCTGGAGTGAACCTCTCCCTCCCCGCCGTCCTGTTGTGGGGGTGAAGGAGCGTTCTCGGTTCTTTCATTCTTGACTTCATCACGGAGCTGTGAGGGTAAATTTCCTTCCTCATATGGATGTGATGCAATCGTGACTCTCTGAGGTTCCTCGTAGCTGGGGAAGTTATCGAATACGTATGGAGAGGGGAGACGAGCCTGCCAGTCTGTTTGATGTTGTACATAGTCGCTTGTGCATTCCAGTCTGGTCCTTTCTAAAGTAGATCTTACTTCGGTCAGATCACGCGACCCTTCAGGTTCTTCTATGTACTCTGCTTCCGCCATGGCAGCTTCTTCTTCTCTTTCTAGCTGCAGCACTTGCAACTCTGTCAATATTTTTGCCATTTCCAACTGGGTTTCGGCTTCTCTGGCGGCCTTTTCGGCTTCTCTGGCGGCCCCTTCTCTCTGGATTTCAGCTTCTCTGGCAGCCTCTTCTCCTTGTCTGGCGGCCCTTTCTTTCTGGATTTCGACTTCTCTGGTGGCCTGTTTCATTTTCAAAACTGCTTCTTGTCTGGCGTAACGCAGTCGCACCTTGGCGGCTTCTGCCTTGGCTCTTGCCTGTGTGGACTTACTTGATGTCGTTCTACTGCCCTTGTCGCTGGGCGCCATCGACTTGATCCCGGATCGAGCTGACATTGCAGCACTTGGAACACCTGATGACGCCTGGGTGGGCTTACTTGGTGTCGGTTTACCGCCCTTGTCGCTGGGCGGCGTCAACTTGATGCTGGATCGAGCTGACATTGCAGCACTTGAAACACCTGATAATGCCGCTTTTTCACTGTCACGTTCTCCTTCGCGTGTCACGAACGCCGAATTTAACGTCGAGATAAACCACAGTTAATAAGAACCAGATCGCAGCAAGATTAACCATTTACTGTTCACTCTTCATATTAACATATGGTGAAAACTGTTGATAAAACAATACAAGATTGATACAGTATTTGTTCCTTCCTTAATATCACATTTCAAGTGTAAATACTTGCAAAGGTGACTATAACTACATTACACTAAGGTGCAGTATACAGGGAGAGTTTACCTGCTCCATTGACTACTTTAAATACACTTCCATGCAAACTATCCGCGACTCTTTAACTAACGAAAGCATAAACATTATCTACCGTCGTTACTTCTAACAGGATCGGCATTAACATCTTAGTTCAATATATCGATTATCTATTAACTTACAGCGTTGCTCTCACTGTGATTTCTCATGCCTGCAAAACAACTTCTGCTCAGGTGTGCCTCGTGGTGAGCCCCCACCCTCGCGCTAATTTCAAACCGGTATTTTCCCACAAGACGCGGCGAAACCGGATGTGACGTCATCGCATGCCGATATATTTTACATGCAATGAATATACTTTAAACACTTCTAATTCTAACTAGAAAATACTATTGAATGAATTACTAAGCGAAAATATTATAAACTAAATAACTCGTAAAGACAGCACAGAGAGAGCAAGGGCCTTCCTCTGGGAGCAGTGGATGAGAGGGAGAGATGTGTTTTGAAATGTCGATGTGGGGAGATTGATAAAAAGAGGTCCAAAAGAGGTTGCTTATCTATTGGCATTCTGGAAACTATTAGAAGAATGCCTTTAACCATCTGATGTGAGCTACCAGGCGTTCATGTAGTCTTGGGCTAAGTAAGGGTCTGATCTCATTAGTAGTCATGTTAAGCAACTCTTGTACTTAGTCAAACCATGGAATGATGCTGCTGTTATAGAGTTGTGAAAGTTATACAAGGTAACCAAGTTATTTCTCTAGGATTTAGAGGCTGTGCTCTGAATAAAATATCCAGTTACCCTTTAATCTTTCTTTTTATTATTTAAAACATTGCTCATTCTGTCACTCGATGATTGTGAATTATCACCAGATCACTGTATTCAGTTCATATCAGAATGGAATTTGAGATTTTTTGGATTTAAGAAAATCTTTATTTCTATCCCAAAATAAAAACATTCTGGAAATACTCAGCAGGCCAAGTCACATTGTTAGGAAGAGAAGTAGTTAAACTTTTGTCAGAACTAAGGTGGGTACAAAAGCAAGTTAAGCTGCAAGGAAGGATTGAAGAGTTCCCCGTTAGTTCTAAAGATTCAGTTCCAGGGGAAGTTAATGTACTACAGTCTCTCCTGACTGAAGGCAATACTTTGAGGTTAGAGAAAGGCCACGTATGGTGCATAATGCTGCCTTCTGCATTTTTCTTGAAACGGAAGATTAATGACAATCATGTCCACCCTTTCTGTAAATGAACAAATTCTACACAGCGATAGGGAAAGTAGCTGTTTGCCCATGAGGTGGAAAACTGTTGGGAGTATCCTTGTGTTGACTTTCCCTGTGGCCAACTAACCACCACAGCTAATCTTGACTCCTTTCTTAAAGGTTACCACAATTACAGCATCTCTGTAGGTCCCAGAGAAGAGCCTTGTCCATATTTGGGAAAAGGCTATGGACTTGTAACCCGTCATTGCCAAGTTTTGTGATTTTAGTTCGGGTATCATCCACTCCCAAGGCCTTGTTATTTTTGAGTATGGGATGGAATACTTGAAGGTGACAATATTGATCAATGAATTATTTCTGTTTTAACTATCTGACAGTCATTTATACCCATTATTGCAGAGATTTAATCAACAGATCCTACCAGCACTATTCTGTTACCATCTGGTACGTACCAATGCAAAACTGCCTGCCCTGAATTTTATCATTCCTTAATGCTTGGTTGAGAGTTGCAGGCTCACCCTTATTCAGCATTAAGTTCTGACAAACCACACGTCTGATCATATCACGAGAAGGAATTCAATTTCTTTCTTTCCTCTTCACTCCTCTACCTATTATTAGCCTGACAGAATCTAAATTCCATCTGGTAGTGGTGCATGAGTGCCCACAGCTGCATAGAGAGCATCAGTCAGAGTGCAGCCTGCCAAGTGCAAGCTGACACTCACATGATTTTGACATGAGCTTGGACTGAATCAATGATTGCATTACGGTACTGGTTCTTGTAAGGGTATTAATCCCAAGGACTCTCCTCCGCAATTTGGGTCAGGTTTGAGAAGAGCAGAAGTAAGAATGGTAACATTGCTGCTTCGGCAGGCTACGATCTCTGCTTGCTGTTTTTCCCAGGCAATCATTCGCACAAGTGGTTCCTTTCATTTAGACAGAAAATAAAAAATATTTATTTGCTTTTTACAGTATACAGTCAGAATCACACAACGTAGAAGTAAGTCCTGAGGAAGGGTCCAAGCCCAAAACATCGACTGTTTACTCCTTTCCATCGATGCTGCCTGGCTTGCTGAGATCCTTCAGCGTTTTGTGTGTGTTGTGTTGGATTTCCAGCATCTGAAGATTTTCTCATATTTGTGGTTCTACAGAAAAAGGCACTTTGATTCCTATTTCTTGCCCAAATTCCTTCAGCTCAAAGCTTTGCTCCTTGCACTAAATGACAACATTTATACCAATTGCACCTTTATTTTATAATTAATACAGGACATAGAACAGTACAGCCCAGGAACAGGCTCTTCAGACCATAATATTGTGGTGAACCAATTGTTTCTAAAAGTTTCTAACGTTTCTGCCTCCACCATCACCCCAGGCACCCACCACTCTCAGTGTAAAAAAAATCTTTCGCCTCACATCTCAGGTGAGGTCCTGATAATCCTCGTCATCCTTCCTATAATGAGGCGACCAGAACTGTATGCAATACTCCAGATGCAGCCTAACTTATAAAGCTGCAACATAACTTCCCAACTTTTGATCTCAGTGCCTCGACTAATAAAGACAAGCATGTTGTAAGCTTTCTTAACCACCCTATCAACCTGTGTAGGCACTTGCAGGGAGCTATGAACTTGGATCCTAAGATCCCTCTGCTCATTAACACTGTTAAGGATCCTGCCCTTAAAAGTATACTGTCCCTTTGCATTTGACCTACCAAGGTGCAACACCTCACTGTTGGCTAAGTTAAACTCCACATTCAATATCTCCGCCCATATCTGCAATTGAGCTAGATTCCACTGTATGCTTTGCCAGTCTTCTACACTATCCACAACACCGCCAATCTTGGTATTAACTGCAAACTTACTAACCCACCCATCTACATTTTCAACCAGGTCACCAATATGCATCACAAACAGCTGAGGTCCCAGTACAGATCCCTACCGAACACCACTCATCACAAAACTGCATCTAGAGCAAGTCACTCCAACCACTACCCTCTGTCTGCTATGGGCAAGCCAATTTTGAATCCAAAAGGCCAATTCACCATGGATCCCATGCATCTTAATCTGTTGAATGAGCCTCCCATGAAGGGCCTTGTTAACACCTTACTAAATTCCAAGTAAATAACATTCACAGCTCAACCTTCATCAATCACCTTTGTCACCCTGTCACAAAACTCAATAAGGTTATGATGACACGACTTTCCCCACACAAAGCCATGCAGGCTCACACTAACTAGATCATGGAGTTCCAAATGCTCAAGAATTTTACTGCTCGGAATTCTCTCCAGCAACTTCCCTACCACTGATGTGACACTCACCACTCTATAGTTTCCAGGATTGGCCCTTGTTCCCTTCTTGAATAATGGAACAGCATTAATTACTGCCAGTCATCTAGGACCTCGCATGTGAGTAGAGAGGACATGAAGATATTGTTCAAGACCCCAGCCATCTCTTATCTTGCCTCTTTCAGTAACCTGAGGTATATCCCATCTGTCCCTGGGACTTATCCACCTTAATGGATGTTAAGAGACCCAACATTATGTCCTTCTTTAGCTCAAAATGCCCCAGCATATCAATACGCTCAGCACTGATCTCCATACCTCCACATTAAACTACTCATGAAGGACCTCACCCACATCCTTCACATCCAAGCAAGTTGCCCCTCCCCCTTTTATCCTTGAGTGCTCCCACCTTCTCCCTAGTTATTCTCTCACTCCTGATGTACGTATGGAAAGCCTTGGGATTCTCATTAATCTCATGTGCCAATGACTTGTCATGGCTTTTTCCATTTCTTTTTTGAGTTTCTTTCTGAATTCTTTACAATCCTCAAGAGCTCTGTTTGTTTCTAGATTTCTAATCTTTACATACCCTTCCTTTTTCTTCTTGACTAAATTCATCACCTCTTTCGACGTCTAAGGTTCTCTTACGTTGCCATCCTTGTCCTTTATTCTCACTGGAACATACCTGTCCTGTATTCTGTGCAGTTTGTCTTTAAACAAACTCCACACCAGGTGATGACTTGCCCAAAAACGGCCATTTCCAATTAACTCTCCCTAGTTCCTGCCTGGTGCTCTCATCATTTTCCCTGCTCCAATTTAATACTCTTCCACAAGGCCCATTCTTATTCTTCTCAATAGCTATTTAGAAATTTAAGGAGTCATGTTCACTATTCCCTACCTGTTCACCCACTAAAGGGTTGTTCTCCTGGCCAGACTCATTATCCAGCAGCAGGCCCAGTACAGACCCTCCTCTTGCTGGATTATCTGCATACTGATTTGAGAAACCCTCCTGGATGCACCTAACAAACTCTGCCCTATCTAAACCTCTAAGCAGCTCCCAGTTTATATTAGGGAAGTTGAAGTCCGTCATGACAATAATCCTATTGTGTTTACACCTTTCCTTAATCTTTCTGCATATCTCTTCCTCAATGTCCCAATGACTATTGGGGGTCAGTAGTACAATCCCATCACAATGATTGCACCTTTTCTGAGTTCTGCCCATATGGTGGATGAGCCCTCCATTATGTCTTACTGAATGCAGCTGTGGTGTTGTCCCTGTAGTGCTTCTCATCTACCTCCCTCTCTTATCTCTTCTAAAACATTCAAGCCCTGGAATATTAAGCACCCATTCCTGTCTGTCTCTCTAGCAAAACTCTGTAATGGCCACAACAGCATAGTTCCATGTACTGATCCATGCTCTGTTCATCAACTGTATCCATAAAGCTCATGGCATTAAAAAACATACACTTCAAACTATCCATCCCATCATATCAATTACTTTGCTCCGGTCTGTTTTTTACTGGCCCTGACATCTAACTTCCTATCCATTGCTCCACTTTCTGCCCCAGTGCTCTGGTTCCCATCCCCCTGCCAAACTCGTTATAACCCTCCCAAGTAGCACAAGTGAACCATCCAGCCAGGGTATTTGTTTTCCCCCAGCTTAGACGCAAATCGTCCCATTTTTACAGGTCACCCTCCCCCAGAAAATGTTCCAATTATCCAAGAACCTGAAACCCTGCCCCCTGTACCAGTTCCTCAGCCACTCATTCACCTGTACTACCATCCTTTCCTGCTCTGACTAGTGTGTAGCACTAGGAGTAATCCTAAGATTACTACCTTGAAGGTCCTGCTTTTCAGTCTCTTCCCTCACATTGCAAAAGCTGGTTGACTAATACATCCAATGGCACCTGGCCTACACTTGCAAAAAGACTGATTGCTTCTTCCACTGAGCCAAGAGTGGATCCAGCTTACCACTGCCTGAATCTTGTAGGCATTTCCTTTATTGACCAGGATGCAAAATGGGGCCTTGCTGAAATCCACATAGATTACATCAACACACACAAAATGCTGGTGGAACGCAGCAGGCCAGGCAGCATCTATAGGAAAAAGTGGTCGACGTTTCAGGCCGTGACCCTTCATCAGGACTATGGATGGGATTAGTCCTGACAAAGGTTCTAGGCCCAAAACGTTGACTGTACTTCTTCCTATAGATACTGCCTGGCCTGCTGTGTTCCACCAGCATTTTGTGTGTGTTGTTTGAATCTCCAGCATCTGCAGATTTCCTCGTGTTTAGATTACATCAATCTAATTGCCTTTGGTGATCCTCTGTTATTTCCCAAAAAGTTCAATCAAGTTAGTAGGTCACAACTGTCACTGGACAAATCTTCTGTCTCTGATTGACCTGCCTTTCCAAATGAAAGTGTGTATGGTCCCTTCAAACGATTGTATTTGCTGAAGTTTAAAAGTATGAGCAGGACTTGATAGAAACTTATAAAATCCAGAGGGATCTGGAGAGGATGGAGTGGAGATGTGTTTCTTCCAGTGGGAGAACCTACAGCGAAAGATCATTGTTTAAAAATAAAGAGTTGCCCATTTAAGACAGATCCCCTCAGACCTTTAATGAAGAAAACATTTAAATATTCTTATGCCAGGGATACATTGATATTTAATAAGGCCCCTTTATTCCCACTCACTGCCTCCTGCCTGTCAGCCATTCCTCCATCCATCTTTCTCGTAACACCATAGGATTTGATCTTGTTAAGCAGACTCATGTGTGGCACCTTATTAAGTGCCTTCTGAAAATCCAAGTAAATGACACCCACTGTTTAAGTACTATGTTCCTGGTTCATATAAGCAGGGGACAGTACCAAGTTGGGTCTCCAGCATCTAACACTGGTGCTTCAACCAGTCTGTGATATCCTTAAGGAAGGTCTCAACCCGAAATGTCGACTGTTTATTCCCATCCATAGATGCTGCCTGACCTGCTGAGCTCCTCCAGCATATTGTGTGTGTTGCTTTAGATTTCCAGCATCTGCAGTGCCTTTTGTATCAGTGATATTCTTAACCCTGGTATTGATGAGAAATCATATCAGAAACCATGGGCCCTTCAGTTTCCCTCCTTAATTAGAGATTCCATTTTAACTATTCTTCCATGGTCTTTCTTCACCCCCTCTCTGTAACAAAGAGCTCTCTATTGCAAAGGTGAGTTCTTCAATTTAGATGAAGGCATTGAGAATAACATCAGCAAATTTGCTGATGATACTAAGCTGGGTGGCAGTGTGACATGTGATGAGGATGTTAGGAGAATTCAGGGTGACTTGGATAGGCTAGGTGAGTGGGCAGATACTTGGTAGATGATGTTTAATGTGAATAAGTGTGAGGTTATTCACTTTGGGAGTAAGAACAGGAAGGCAGATTATTATCTGAACGGTGTAGAGTTAGGTAAGGGAGAAATACAAAGAGATCTAGGAGTCCTTGTTCATCAGTCACTGGAGGTGAATGAGCAAGTGCAGCAGGCAGTGAAGAAGGCTAATGGAATGTTGGCCTTTATTACAAAAGGAATTGAGTACAAGAGCAAGGAAATCCTCTTGCATTTTTACAGAGCCCTGGTGAGACCACACCTGGAGTATTGTGTACATTTTTGGTCTCCAGGGTTAAGGAAGGACATCCTGGCTGTAGAGGAAGTGCAGCGTAGATTCACTAGGTTAATTCCTGGAATGTCTGGACTGTCTTACGCAGAGAGGTTAGAGAGACTGGGCTTGTACACGCTGGAATTAAGGAGATTGAGAGGGAATCTGAATGAAACATATAAGATTATTAAGGGATTGGACAAGATAGAGGCAGGAAATACGTTCCAGATGCTGGGAGAGTCCAGTATCAGAGGGCATGGTTTGAGAATAAGGGGTAGGTCATTTAGGACAGAGTTAAGGAAAAACTTCTTCTCCCAGAGAGTTGTGGGGGTCTGGAATGCATTGCCTCAGAAGGTAGTGGAGGCCAATTCTCTGGATGCTTTCAAGAAGGAGCTAGATAGGTATCTTTTGGGTAGGGGAATCAAGGGATATGGGGACAAGGCAGGAACCGGGTATTGATAGTAGATGATCAGCCATGATCTCAAAATGGTGGTGCAGGCTCGAAGGGCCGAATGGTCTACTTCTGCATCTATTGTCTATTCAAGGGAATCCTCTTCCCATCAGCACTCGAACCCTAATATTAATTAAAGAACAAGATAAACTTGGCAGACTGAACTGACAGCCTGTTCTTTTTATGTCTGCCTGGCTCTCAGCCAGTCCCTCTCTGCACTTTCCTGCCTGTGGGTTGACCTTGAAGCAGACTTTCTGCGAAGGTCTCAGCCTCTGAAATGGATTCCAGTGACATCAGCTGTTACTCAAAGTTCAGAGCCTAAGTTCCTCCAGGTGACATTTCTTGCGCTTGTGGTTGCCAGAACACAGGATGCACCCTGGAGTTTCTGCATGGCAAATGGTGTGCGTTCCTTGTATCTGTGTTCTCCTGCCATCAGTGAGCCAAGCAGAAACCAGAGAGAAAAAAAATTATGTGAATTTAAAGCTACACACTGCCTCACCAAAGCTCAAAGCTCATATGTCATAGGCTTTGCAGCTTTTGGACACCGTACACTGTGCAAGAGCATGCTGTGCTTAAACAGAAACTAGAGACATATTTCCAGGTCCCAAGTGGTCTGAATTCTACCGATTGTGTACTTAATTAAACTAAAAACTAGCGTAACATTTCTACTTGCTTATTCTTGCAAATGGAGACAGCAAGGTGAAATGAAGACCTAAATTAAACACGCGTACATTTGAAATAAATCATAAACTTGCTCTCCAAAGGCCATGGATCTCAGAGAATGCATTCAGTGAGCCCTCAACAATACGCTAGAACCTACAGTTCACAATGTATTTAGAACTGAATCTGCTTTATAGGATTACATTTCAAAATATAATTACTTCTTCAAATTACTCCTCCAGTTCAGAGGTTCCCAACTTTTTTGATGCCATGGACCAATACCATTAAGTAAGGGGTCCAGGGACCCTAGGTCGGGAACCCTTGTTCTAGTCTAACATTGCCACAGATGCAAAAGGAGAACATTCTGGAAACACTCAGCAGGTCAGACTGATCTCATTGAAACCTATGAAATATTGAAATACCTAGATTGACTGAACGTGGGAAGAATGTTTCCTGTAGACGGGGGAGATGGGAACAGAGGGCAGAGCCTCAGAATACAAGTATGTCCCTTTAGAACAGAGAAGGAATTTCTTTATAGCTAAAGGATGGTGGAATTCATTGCAACAGATGGCTGTGGAGGCCAAGTCACTAAGTATATTTAAAGTGGAGGTCAATAGGTTATTGATTAGTAAGGGCATCATTATAAGAAGAATGGGATTAAGAGGGATAATAAATCAGCCATGCAACACACACAAAATGGATCCTGCCAAAGGGTCTCGGCCTGAAACGTCGACTGTACTCTTTTCCATAGATGCTGCCTGGCCTGCTGAGTTCCTCCAGCATTTTGTGTGTGTTGCTTTAATTTCCAGCATCTGCAGATTTTATCTTGTTTGTAATAAATCAGCCATGATGAAATGGGGGGGGAAGACGGCAGGCTCAGTGGGCCAAATAGCCTAACTTTCTGCCTATCTTACAGATGCAGACTGACCTACTGAGTATTTCCAGCATTTTCTGTTTCTTTTATAGATATCCATCATCTGCAGATTTTTTGATTTACATATCAGCAGACATTCTGTATTCAGAAAAGGAGAATATTTCACTTTAAGTTCGACTTAATATTAATTGAATTCCTGTTGGCTAAGAGTTGCCCGCTTGGTATTTTAATCCTAGAGGTTTTTCCTTTTCTACCAATTGGATATAATGAATACTTGATTTGAGTGATTCTAAACTTAAAATGCATGAGTTCTAATATTATTCCTGAAATTGTTCTCAGAACTTCCTCCAACGTAGTCAAGTTGGGATCCAAGTCATGAATACTGGAATTTGTATTATTTTCAGCGATGTTTTCCCCCTTTAAAACAAGTAATCCTTTACAAGCACCATTTTCCACTTTGCAATATAAGTTTACAAGCATTTTTGCAGTCGAGTGCACACAGTTCTCTCCTGTGCTTAGAAACACAGGAGCCTAATCAAGTAAACTTTAAACTTTAGGCATTTTAACACACATTTGACTGTCAAGCACAGTACCTATTTTATGATAATGATTTCAGTGACAAAATTAATTTTGTAGCTTAGTGTTATGATACTCATTTATTACCAAACTAAATTGAGATTTAACCAGGCATTGTTTAAATTATATACAGTATATCCAATATAGAATTCAATTGCATCTGATTTGGGAACATCAATTAGTGATCAAATTTAGTTATGCTTTAAAAGGAAAAGAGAATAATTTAAGAATGGAGGTTTCAAACTCACTGTCCGAAAGGTTAGTTGAGGTAGAAAATCTCTAAGTACTACAGTGAGTACTTCTATAACTTTAGGCTGCAAGCAGAGCTGGGAGTGAGTTTAGTTAAAATTGTTCATTTTGGATCAGTACACGCAGCTCTTTCAGAGTTGCACTGTCTGTCCCGAAGAAGGGTCTCAGCCCGAACATTTCCATAGATGCTGTCTGGCCTACTGAGTTCCTCCAGTCCCTGAATTGTGTGCGTTGCTCTGGATTTCCAGCATCTGCAGAATCTCTTGTGCTTGTGATTTTCTGTTGTTTCAGTGTATGGATTAAATTGTAATCTATGCCCTATGGGACTAATATTCAGTAGAATTCTGGCTGGAATTTTTCCAAAAGGCCTCATGTTCTATCAAAATAAATAACAGCATTCTGCTTTTAAACAAATCATCAGTTTCTAAAATCATAGCTTTACCTGCAAGCAATGTGCAGTATTGGGTTTGACCCAGGAACTCATTCTATTTATTAAAGCAAAGTCAAAGCTGGGCCCACAGGGCAGGAATCACAGAGGCCCTGCTGACTCACCGAGCCCACACCACCCGATTGCACACGTGCTCCCGATTAGACTACTAACCCATACGGCATTGGAATGTGGGTCTGTGGATCACGCGGAGGAAACCCATGTAGTCATGGGGAGGACGTACAAATTCTTTTAAATTGGGGAATTGAACCCGGGTGTCTGCGCTGTAATAGTGTTACATTAACCATTAGGCTATTGTGCCAACATAGAGTTACTGCAAGGGAGCCCCTCTCAACATGCAGTAAGAACAAAATAATAAAAATCAACCCTATATACTGCATCCTCTATATTAATGTTAAATACGTTCGTTAATCACCTGACTATTGAAGCAAAAGGACACAACTATTTCTCACTATTCTATGTTCCTTCTGCAGGACTTAGAGGAGCATTCTGCTGCATCACTTCATCAGCCCAAAATGTCAACTGTTTATTCCTCTCCAAAGATGGTGCCTGACCTGCCGAGTTCCTTCAGCATTTTGTGTGACCTCCCAACATCTACAGAATCTTTTGTGTTTATGGCTTGCTGTATCCTATTGCCAGTAGCTGATTTCTGAATGAAACTAACATTTCAGTATAAGTTGACGTCCTAACAAGATCAGTCAGGGTCACTTGTAAGAATCTACCTTATACTAAAGTTAGGCAGACTGAATGTCCCCCTTGGCTGGAGTGTCCAGAATAGGAGATCACATTCTCATGTTAAAGGGCAAGAGATTTAAAGCTGAGTTGTGAATAAATTTCTTATTCACTACCACAGAAGACTATGTCACTGAGTATACTTAAATTAGATAAATGCCTAGATAAATGCAAAAGGCATCAGTGGGCGTGTCAGAGAATGGGAAAATTACACATACCAAGAAAGAGGATTAGCCTCAATTATATATTTTTAAGACATTTAGACTGTTTGGATTGGAAGGGTTACAGAGGTGTTACAAAATCCAGGAAAGTGGAAGCAGAGTAACACACATAAAATGCTGGAGGAACTCGGCAGGTCAGGCAGCACCTATGAAGAGGAATAAACAGTTGATATTTCGGGCCAAGAGCCTTCACCAGGACCAGAAGCAGGAGGTAGGCAATCTAGTCAGCATGGGTGAAGCGATCCAAAGTTTTTTTTCCATAACTCTATGACCTTATGACTTTTTGATGGTGTAGAATGGTGCAACAGACTTGACTGCACGAATAATATATTCCTCCTCCTGTTTTATGTGTTTTCTGACACTATCCAGAAGCAGAAGGGATCATTTCTTTACAAAAGAAACTTCAGCTAGAATCAAATCCAGGTTCCCAAATGAAGAAGCAGCTTCTTCCCTAAATTGATCAGATAGCCCTTAGGCACCATGTACTAATTACGGAAAGAATCTACTTTTTAATACAGGCAGTAAAAGCCCAATTCCCTGACAGATTCTGAATCTAGCAACCAAATTCATGATAAATAGCAGGGGAGGAAAGTAATAAGACCAGCCATGTTCCATAAAGTGAAACTATTTGTCTATACTGCAAGGAGGATTAACCAGCTGGCATTGAAAGGTCCCAGGTCAGAAAGATTTGCTAAAGTGTCTTTTGCAACCTCAGGACATCACAAAAGGCTTTATGGTCAATGGAATAGTTTGACGTTTAGTCACTGCTGTGACTAGTGACAAGAGGAAAAGGCTAACATAGACAAAGAGTCAAATTTATGGAGGGTCACATTATCTATAAGGTAATTGCCTCCATCAACTGTCTTGTAAAAACCACAATTGCCTATTCAGGGCTTTGGGAACAAACTGAAGACATCCTTTTGCACATTTCAAACACCTTCATACTTGTAAATGCATTCCACTTGTCTGCACCATACACAGTGTGTGAAACAAATGCAGTCCTTTTTGTATCATTCCTCTCAGAGCAGAATGATTAATTTACCGATGAACACTACTTCCCTATTTTTGTTCTTTTTGCATTACTTATTGAAAAAAATATATAATATTGTTGCAACCAAGAATGACCCCAGTTTGTGTTGCTTGTTCATACCACTGGACCCAGACTTCTGAGATCGAGAGAGCGGAACTGCCCCAGTGCAACAGCTTTTCCACTTTAAAAGCTCTTGGCGCAGGTTTCCTGTCCTCGGGACACAATGGACAATCACCATAGATATATATATTAATGTATATCTATATAGTTATTTATAATTTATATAAATGCCTGGGTTTCCCCGGGTGCTCTGGCTTCCTCCCACAGTCCAAAGGTGTACAGGTCAATAAGTTAAATGCTCATTGTAAATTGTCATGTGATTAGTCTAGGGTTAATTCGGTGTGTTGCTGGCAGCGTCACTCGAAAGGCCCGCAGAGTCTATTCTGCACTGTATCTCTAAGTAAAATTGTATATAAATATATATTCCTATATTGTATGTCTTATCTTATTGTAATTTATATTTTATGTATTACGCAAAACAACAAACTTCATGTCAGTGATAATAAACCTGATTCTGATTCTAATGGCCCAATTGAAAGACTAGAAAGGAACTTTAAAACTTATCTTGGTTAGTACGTTGGAACTAAATCTCCCAGATGCTTCAAAACTACAGTAGTGGACCCCCGTGCAGTCCAGTGTTTCCAACGCAACCCACACTCCCCATGTTCAATAGAAGGAGCTGCAATACTACCAGTGCACCTCCTGAGACCAGCTTGTCCAATATGGAGGCCACAGTTACAGCCAGGTAACTATGCTGGGGAGGTTATATCTGTTCTGCTTAGCACCAGTCTGCTGAAACTGACGGGGACCCAAAAGCATGCGAATTCTGGAAACTGGAGGAGAAAGTCAGCCACTGCAGGAACTCAGCAGGTCAGGCAGCATCTGTGGGTGGGCAGTTTGTTGGGAGACTTTTCAACTCAACTCAAAACATTGATTGCCTACTTCCCTCCAGAGACGCTGCCTGACCCACTGCAATCTCCCAGCAACTCTCTTTTTTTTGCTCCTGAGAAATGCTTTATTATCAGGCACAATAAATTCTACAGAAGCTGGAAACCTTGAGCAAAGTGATTGAGAAATTCAACAGGTCAAGCTGCATCTGTGGAGGGAAATAAACAGTCGACTTTTTGGACCAGGCTCCTTCATTAGGTCTCAGCTACAAACATCAACTATGTATTTCCCTCCGGAGATGCTGCCTGACCTGTTCAGTACCTCCAGCATTTTGTGTGTGTGTATTACTCTACTTCAAGGTGTGTAGTAGGAAGTGAATACCAGACAGAGGTAAAGATTCAACCGGGTTCTGACGGTTTCTTTGAAAAACAGGACAATCCCATTAACTCTTGGGAATCTTCGGCCCATGGTAGCTGAAACTTCAGAGGATTTGGGGTGGTATTGAGAACAAGAACTTGCATCCAGCTCACACAGAGGCCTACCTTAGTGCTGGATGGAATGGACCCCTCACACACTACCCAGTTGTCTGCACTATCACTTTCTTTCTCTTACATCCATGGAAGACTCGGAGTTCTCACTGAGGCTAACAAACCCCTCTACACCCAATGAACCTCTTTGGGACCAAGGCATATGGGATCCCCAGCAAGTGTAGTACCATAGATCTCGGATCACACTGCAATGATGAGCATGCATGTTAATAAAATCAAACTCACTGCAAACTAGATCTTAAGTAAAAGATTACAGATAAGCTTTATTTATTGCATCCACTTCGAAACATTCAAAAATGCAAAGAAATGTCCAGCATTTGCGTCAACAACCAACACTGCCCAAAGATCTACCGGGGTGGGTGGCAGTCCGCAAGAGTCACCATGCTTCCCGCGCCAAATTAGCACGTCCAGGGCTCAATAACTCGTACTTCTGTGGACTCTGGGAAGAAACTGGGAGCACAGAGCGGAAACCCACATGATAACGGAGAGAATGTACAAACTCTTCACGGACAACGGCGGGATCTTCAAATAGACGGCGCAGTATTAGCGCTACGCTACCGCGCCGCCCGGTCAAATCAAAACCCGATCCCAACCCCACCTCTCCGTATCCCGCCAGTAATGAGAATGCTGTGTATAAAACTGCATTCCCCAACGGAGCCTCTCCCGCCCCCCAACACACACACACACAGACTTCAATTAGTTAACAAAAAAAATCAAACTCAGGAACTCAGCGGGTCGAGCAGCATCTGTGAGGGAGATAAACTGTCGGCGTCTCGGGTCGAAACCCTATATTAGGGCCGTGTGTTTTCCTTGGCGCCACCTCATTGTAAGTTGTACAGAACCAAATCACCAGTGAGACTCGGGTTCGAGAAATAATCCATGTCCAGTTTTTTAAAAGTAATGCTCCGGTAATTCATTTCCTGGCCCACGAAGTCCCACCCCGACAGATGGGTGTCGGGCGCCGGGCCGCTGCTCCGAGCGGGCGCCGTGGCCAGCAGCCTCTCGGGGTAGAGATCCGGCTGGAGTCCATTCAGAAACCTCTGCACCGTTTCGCCCAGCTTCGCTTGCCTGACGAGGCGGGCGTGGATCTCCAGCAGCGACGGCGTTTCCTCGCGCTCTCCCACCTTGAGGAAAACGCTCAGCGCCGAGGCCCGTTTGTGGTCGCGGCCCCTGCGGCCGCCTCGCAGTCGGCAGCTGCCCTTCGGGCGCGGCGGCTCTCCTCTCGCGCCCGTGTCTCTCCGCTCGCTGAAAGTCACCCCGGCAGTTCGGCGCCTCTCCTGCGCTGGCAACTGTGTGTTCTCGGGTGGCAGGGCGGCCCCCGACACTGTGTCTGGACGTTGGGTCAGTAAGCCCCCGGGGGCCATTGGCGGCGCGGTGCTGACCGGGGCAACCTGACTCTCTCCGCCCTCCTCGGCCCTCTTGAACACGGCCGTCCCGGTTCTGGGTCCCCTCTGGGAAGCTGACTCGCTGGCTCTTCGCCGCCTCGGGATCCCGTTGCTCGACGCCCTTTGTAAGATCTCCCTCACAGCGGCTTTGCTGTCGTCCCTCGCCAAGCTGTTGAAGCCGCAGGAGGATCTGTGCTTCAGCTGCTCCACGACATCCCGCCTCTCCATCAGGCGAGCGTGGACCAACTCGGAGTGCCGGAGTTTACTGCGGAATCTGTTGAACAGGACACACTGATCCAGAGTGTAAGAATCCGCCACTTGCTTCTTCAGGGAGTCGAAGGCGACCAGGCGCTTCTGCAGTAACAGTTCCTCCTTCCAATTGATCGACTGAATCAACCTGGATGTTTCGACCTCTCTCGGCTTTCGTCTCTCGGCCATTCCTCAGCAGGCGGGAAGCACAAGCAAATCCCCACTCCAATGTTCTCAGTAAGTGATATCAAGCCAATTAATTCAAAGCCTTTAAAGTGACTGCAGGTTAACAACCGTGCGGAAGAGCAGGCTTTATTGCCCGTTGTTAGGGAGGCTGAATCTGTCTCGTCAGAATATAAACACTTAAGATGCATGAAATCCACACAGCGGGTGTGTGATTGTATGCAGCCTTCCAATGGTGGACGAAAACCACGACAAGACGTGCGAGCCACTGGATTGAGATAAAGCTTCCGACATCCAGAGACTCTTTCAAAGATTTCCGAAGTTTAGCTGAGAAATATCGTTACTAGGCAGACCTGTGAAACACGATCCCGTTCATTGTGTCTTTATTTCAATATCAATGGCTCGACACAAACCCTGGCGGGAGAGAGGAGCAACGGGAGGTGTGGGCAGGGTTAGCTGGAGGCGAGTGGGAGGAGATCCTCGTGAGGACTTGGACCGAATGCAGTGAATTCCACATGCTTTTCCCATGTTGGAGCATTCAGGTATGACCAATGAACAATCTACTAGAGAAACACAGATTGAGCACCATCTAAAGGGGGGGGGGGGAGCATAAGGTCAATATTTCAGGTCGAAAACCTACACCAGGATCCAGGAATGACTCATCCCCGGCTATTAAATCTTTTAAACAGAATTCCCTGACATATGTTCTTACACAATTGCACTAATTTACCCAGAAAACTAACACAGAGTGTAGAACAGTGTAGCGCAGAACAGGCCCTTTGGCCCATGATGTTGTACTGACACTATAATCCACTGTAAGATCCATATATCCGTTCCCTCCCACAAAACCCTCTATTTTTCATTCATCTGTGTTCCTATCTAAAAGTCCCCAATACCTATATCTGCCTTTACCACCAGCCCGGCAGCGCATTCCACGCACCTACAACTCTGTGTAAAAAGCTACTGCTGATATCCCCCACTACGCCCCCCCCCTCCCGTCACCGCCATGCATTCTCCCCATCACCTTAAAATTATGCCCCTTTGTATTAGCCATTTCCGCCCTGGGGGAAAAAGTCTCGGGCTACCCCCTCAATCTATTATCATAAATCTTCTCTGACCCTCACCAAAGCTTCCACATCCTTCCTGTGATGAGGTGACCAGAACTGAGCACGATACATCAGAACGGTTTTAATGAGGAAGAAAAACTTGCATTTATGTAGCACAATCAGTTGCCCAAGGTCATTGCAAAATATTTTGTTGTCAGTGCAGCTGTTGCAACATAGGCACTGCTGGTCATGTGATGGTCTCATTGTGTATGGCAAACTCCCTCATTTGGCCATCTGACAAACGCCAAATAATCAGCTTCTCTTTCTAAACATTCATAATTGGCAATTGGTGTTTCTGGCTCAAATTAAATAAAATGGATTTGCTTTCACTGGAGGTGTTAAAGGATAGGTATGAAAATGTTGAAGTAAGTAGAGCACCAATAGACAAGCCCAACTCCCTTCTCGGATAATCAGAATCAGGCCGATTATCACTGATATGTCATGAAATCAGTTGCTGTACGGCGGCATACATTGCCTTAAGAGGAGGAAGGATTACCATGTCTGGACAATAGTTATACTTCAATCAACATCACTTACAAAAAAAATACTTGAGGTCATTATAATGCTTCCGACTTCTTTTGTTTATTACGTTGCAATTGTGATAACACTTTAAAAGCACCTCTCTGTCTGAAAACCATTTGATACAAGCCATTGGACATTTTGGTTCATCTTTGGCATTAGGAAGAACCAATCTGGCCTTCCCAGTGATCCCAGAGGATTTGTCACATATATAGTTGGGTGTCAAAGTAGTGTAGTGGTTAATCAGGGTCAGCATTCTGGTTCAATTCCTGCCACTGTCTGTAAGGCATTTGTACCTTCTCCTCATGACCACATGGATTTTCTCTGGGTGTTCCGGTTTTCTCCTGCCTCCCAAAGATATATGGGTTGGTAGGTTAATTGGTTGCATGGATGTAATTGTACGGCATGGGCTTGTTAGATGGGAAGGGCCTGTCAGTGTGCTGTATCTCTACATAAGACAATTGATCTCATCACTCTGCTGGTGTTGCATGGAGTGTGTCACTCTGATTTTATCCTAACCATTGTCAGACGGGAAAACATAACAAACTTTATTGAATTGTTAGGATACTTCCACTACTAGCCTTCGCCAGTAATCGTTTTGCCTCACTCCCATGTCTCATTCACTTGCTGGGTGGTTGAGTTCAAGCACACAGCACCAGCTAAAAGCGAGTCTTCTCTCTGTCATCGCCATCTCTCTTGACAATCCACTGTTCCTAAATTGGTACAACAATACCCAATACTGATGCCTTTAAACCAAAGTACTGGTCATTATTGGATTCCTACGTGTGTGACCATTCTGAACACAAAACGGTTGTTGCATTTCTTACACTAGGCAGTGGGAAAGTTCACTTCAAGTATACCTGATTAGGTATAGCGTGCTTCCTATGCTCATGACAGGTGCTATATAAATCAGTCTGTACCTCTGAACTTCGTCATTAATTGGTTAATCACCAATCCTCCACTAAGTCTATTAGAACATAGTACAGCATGCTAACAGGCCACTTGGCCCACAAAGTTGTGTCAAACCAGCTAAAAAGCAAATAAAAAATATCCAACCTTCTACCTACACCATGTCCACATCCCTCCATCAAACTAATTACATTACAAACAATGTATGTCCTGCAAAGTCCACAACCCTTGCCAAATTATTTTGTAGTGTATTATTCCTTTTTTTATGTGTGGAATTTATTTAAACATGCAATATTTTATTTACTCTGCACCAGCTATACAACCACAAATTATTTTAGTGTTGTTGAGAGTTAACAATCAGCAATCAAAGAGATACTGAGGGAAATTTTCACATTCCTCTGCAGTTCAATCAAATATGGCTGGGGTGGCGGGGTGGAAATATGTCTCTGCCGAAGGAGGTGTAAGGCACTCCTTCCCTCCTCTAGCCTGCACGTCACCCATGGGCAAAGTGTGGCATCTGCTTAGCATGCCCCACCCCCCGATCAGGATCATGTGCAGCTATGGGAGCAGTTGGTTGTACAAACAGCTGGTACATATCGTACTCCTGGTTATGCTACCACTAACGCCAGGCAGACACTCTCTGAAGAGTATTGATAATGGGAAGGATCACTTCCGTAGAACATATTGCCAAGAGCAATCATGATCATGGAAAGACCATGGTTTGGTATTTAGGTGCGTTGTTCAGAAAACAGATTTTCAGTAATACATCTCACTGGAAACTTCAACCTATCTTTGTTTTCTTTCATTAATTAACATGAAAGAGCAATCAGTATGAAAATATATATGATAGCCAAGTTTTCAGTTTCTGTACATTTTCCACTGAACTCAGGAGCCTCTTTGAAATACTGGTTCCAGCAATAGCTTTACGAACTGAGTAGTCTTTCCGTCTGAATAAAAAAGCTAGGAAGGAAGATAGTGAGCAAAAAAAAATTAAGCCAGCACATCTTGATATGAACTGTATTAAACAGTAACAAAAAAGAATGTCTGACAACATATTTCAATTCATACAAAAACCGACAAGTTGTAAGACTTATTTTAATGTTACACTTACAATGGGCATAAACCAAATGTGTAATTTAAAATGAAAATCTAAAATCACTTTTTAACCACAAAAATTATTGATATTCTTTGGATAATAAATACATTAAAATGATTTCATTTTACCAATACATAAAAAGAATGAGAGAAAATCTTCATATCTGACAATGCCCAAGCTCTTAAATAATACCTGGGTGAACCATTTCTCAAGATATTGATCCCAAATCATAGCAATTTATTTTCATTTTTACTTAGTGCAAAGCAACGAGATGCACTGACCCAGCTGGTTCATCTTTCAGCTGCTTCTTGGACTACCTTTAATGCACTGAACTTCTTTCCCGGAGGATCAATCCCACAGTTGGAGCTGTGATTAACTGGCTCTTTCTGGCCATATTTATTACTTTGATATTTGTTAAAAGGCATAATACAGCAAACATAAGAGATCAAGCAACTGGTTTACATTGCCATGATTTGTTGCATTGTTCTCTTTTATATGATAAAGATGGGTGATGCTCAGAGAAATTAAATGACAATAATTGATACGCAATTGTGTTTGTTTGTGGTGCCTTGCAGTGTTTAACACTCAGCTGCAGAAAGCTATCATGTCATTCATTAGTCATACCCACTTTAAATTTAAAGGGAGGCATTCATATCCTTTTAGAAGCCGGACACACTTCCAACAGGCCTAATTTTTGCTGAGGTTCAGCAGGGAGGCATTTGCATCCTTTTAAAAGGTGGAAACTCTTTCAACAGGCCTATTTTGTGCTGAGAATTAGTGATATACCTCCAAAAGGACCACAGCCTTCACATTAGGTTTAGAGGCTTGTGTGCCTCAATGACCCAGAGAGCCATGTTGGCTGGAGTAAGGGCCTTGTGTTTTGGCTCCAGGTGGCGTCAACCATGTCAAACAGGGCAAAGGGTAGAGGCCCGACTAAGGTTCACTGGTCCTCCAGATTTGGGGGTTCAGCTCAGGGCTAACAGCCCTGACTGTTAAAACAATATTGTTACAGAAGCAGCAATAAAGAATCCTTCTACATCTGAGTGCAATGGTAATCCTGAGTCTCCACCCAGGACTTGCATGGCTGACAGTAGTGAAAACTGAGAGGGAGCTACTGACGTGACGAGGGAAGCCCTGAACACTGCCAGAGATGGAGGACCTTCATTGCTGTCCTAAACAGCAGTGCATAATGGGCAATAAATAAGTTTAGTGTTTAACATTTAAATTCCACACAATAACAAGGCAACTCCAATACAAAAACTTCAACAGCACAGATGTCAAAACATTAATTTGGTGTACTTTGCTTCTGTCTTTACTTCACAGTGTTGATCGACATAATATAATTCCTCTTTCTCTCCTTCCTCTCTCCTTTTTAAATCCCTCTGATGTAACAGAAGCATTTAAATCTAACTATAATTGGTGCTAATGTGAAACCTGTGTCATATTTTAGTTTGTATAGTTTAATTGCAGATCTGTGTTAATTAAATACTAGCTGATATTTTTGGTGTACACTATACCTATATAGTTCCGTAAAAAAATAATTTATTTTCGTAGCAGTAAATCCTAGTATCAAAATGGTAGGAAAAGCGAAGAATGTCCTCTAGGCTGTCACCGTCATTTTCCTTCTTCGGTGTCAGTCGCACTGTCAAAGCCATCAGACAGGTATCCACTGCCAAAGTTCTTTACTTTATTTTCCACCTTTGTGATCCTTTGCTTCAGTTTGAGCTGTGTGGATTTGTACTCTGCCATGAGCCTGGCAAACTTGGTTTGCAAAGTGTCCAGGGAGGCCTCCATTCTTTCCACTTTCTCTTCCAGGTCCTTCGGGTCTGCCCCCTCTTTTGCTGCTTCTTCGTCTATTAAATTGTCCTTCATCAGAATCTGACGTCCCTTTTCTTCCAGAATCTTCTTGGCATCCGGATATTCAGTCAGGGCTTCCATCAGATCAACCTTGGAGAGGCAGAAGAGATCGGAGTAGCCGATACTTCGAATGTTGGCTGTTCGCCTGTTCCCAGCTTTACTGCCCTTTATGTTTAAGATGCTGATTTCCCCAAAGTAGCTGCCGTCACTCAAGACCACAAATTGTGTTACCCCATCATCAGCCACCACCGCCAGTTTGCCCTCTTTGATGATATACATTTCTCTGCCAATGTCTCCCTTGCGGCAGATGTAGTCTCCGGGGCTATACACCTGTGGTTGCAGCTTTAGCACCAGCTCGATTAAGAGGCCAGCTTCGCAATCTGCAAAAATTCGGACTTTCTTTAGTGTGTCCAAGTGGACATTGATGGCAATTTCAGCTTTTAGTTTGTCAGGTAGGTTCTTGAGCACTTCTTTCTCATTTATACTCTTCTTGTTGATCCACAAGTAGTCAAACCACTTAATGATCCTGACCTCCAGGTCTTTGCTCACTTTACGGAACTGCATGTACTGTTTGATGGCGTCAATTTTGGATTGGAACTCAGCCCGAGAGGCATTCATGTTCGAGATCATGGAGCCCACGTTACCAACAATGGTTGCAAAGATAAGTACTCCCACCAGGAAGTCAATGACCACAAACAGAAATTCCTCATCCTTTACTGGAGGAGGGGTTTCTCCAATGGTGGTCAAGGTCAAGGTGGACCAGTAAAGGCAATAGATGTATTTTCTGCTAAGTCGTCCATATTCAGGGTGGGATATGTTTGGATAGACCCAAGTATCGACACCAAACCCAATTGATTTGGAGATTGCATAATAAATGCAGCCATTCCAGTGGATGATGATGAGGATATACAAAACAAGATTTCCAATTCGAAATACATTAGGGTAGTTTGTTCTGGTTTCTGTACGATCGAAGAATTCAAACATTCGACTGAAGCGGAACAGACGATTAAATCGCACCTCAGGGTAATTCAGTCCCATTGTAAGGTACGCTAAATCTGTTGGTAAAAGGGAGAGGGTATCCAACTTAAACTGAGGCATCTTCATGTAATTATCTCTTAATTTCTTTGCATCTTTGACCAGCAATCCTTGTTCAAGAAAACCTAAGTGAAGAAATGTAATGTTACTGAGCGAGACATTATCCAAAAATTAAACTACAGCTTCCCAAAGTAATAACTCTGGAAGAAAAGAATATGATACGTTCAAGAATATCAGTGAATATCAGATTATTTTTTTGGAACAACACATAAGATGCTGGAAGAACTCAGCAGGTCAGGCAGCATCTATGGAGGTGAATAAACAGATGACATTTTGGGCCTAGTACCTTCATCGGGACTGGAAAGGGAGCAGGAAGAAGCAGAATAAGAAAGTGGGGGAAGGGGAAGGAGCACAAGCTGGCAGGTGATAGGTGAAACCAGATGAGGGGGAAGATGTGGGGGGGGGGGGGTTGATGAAATAAGATGCTGTGAAGTGATTGGTGGCAAAAGTAAAGGGCTGAAGAAGGAGGAGTCTGATAGGAGAGTGGACCATGGGAGAAAGGGGGGGGGCACCAGAGAGAGGTGAAGGGCAGGTGAGGAGAACCAAAGGGGTAAGAGGGGAGCCAGAATGGAAGATTGAAAAAAAGGAGGGGGAGGGGAGAGAAATTACTGGAAGTTAAAAAAAAATCAATGTTCATTCCATCAGGTTGGAAGCTGACTCAATAGTAGAGAAGCAGATGTGTGAGTTTGAGGGAAAGGGATAATTTAGTGACCATACCTTGTATATGAGAACTTCCATGAAACCTAAAGCAAATTACTGCTAAAAGAGTCATTTCATTTCTAACTTTAACATTTTACTTTCATTACTACACAATTCAATAAACCTGTGGATATCAGCTTTGTCAATAGTATTTTTAATTTAAGTCAGGAACAGTGGTGTAGCCTCAATCCTGCATAAAATGCAGGCTGCTGAATCTGGAACACAGCTGCTTGAGCTATTAAGTCATGGCAAATTTGAAATTATTTCAACCTTGCTTCACCCTAGTGCAATCCTAACAGGACCAAATGGGCTGTACAGATTAAAATACAAGAAAGTCTGCAGATGCTGGAAATCCAGAGTAACACACACAAAATGCTGGTGGAATTCATCAGGTCAGGCAGCGTCTTTGGAAATGAATAAATATTTGACGTTTTGGGCTCTCTTTGGGACTGGACAGGAAGGGGGAAGATAGAATAAAAAGATGGGGGGAGGGGAAGAAGACAGGCTAGAAGGTGCTACATGAAGCCAGGTGGGTAGGAAAGATTAAGGGCTGGAGAGGAAGGAATCTGATAGGAGAGGAGAGTGGACCATAGGAGAAATGGAAGTAGGAGGCGATAGGCCAGAGTAGGGAATAGAAGAAGAGGGGAAGGGAGGGAAATATATTCGTTACTGGAAGGAGAAATCAATATTCGTGCCATCAGGTTGGAGGCTACCCAGATGGTATATAAGGTGTTACTCCACCACCCCCGAGAGTGTCCTCAGAATGGCATAAGACATGTCAGAATGGGAATCAGAATTAAAATGCTGGGCCACTGAGAACTTCCACTTTTGGTGGAGCTGTTCAATGAAACGATCCCCCAATTTACAGTGGTCTCAACAACGTAGAGGAGGCTGCATCGGAAGCACCAGGTACAACAGATTCGTAGGTGAAGTGTTGCCTCACCTGGAGGGACTGTTGCGGCCCTGAATCGAGGTGAGGAAGGAGGTGAATAGGCAGGTATAGCTCTTTAGCCATTTGCAGGGTTAAGTGCCAGGAAGAATAGTGGGGAGGGATGAATGGATAAGGGAATCACAGAAGGAGCAATCCCTGCGGAAAACCAAGGGGGGTGGGAAGAGGTAAAGTTATTTTTGGTGGTAGGGTTCCATTAGAGGTGGTGGAAGTTGTGGAGAATAATGTGTTGAATGTGGAGGCTCATGGGGTGGTAGATAAAGACAAGAGGAAGTCTATTACTGTTAAGGTGACAGGAAGAAGGGGTGATCGTGGATGTTCGGGAAATGGAGGAAATGCTGGTGAGAACAGCATCTATGGTGAAGGAAGGGAAACCCCATTCATTGAAGAAGGAGGACATCTCTAGTGTCCTGGAAAGGAAAGCCCCATCATAGGAACAAATGTGGCAAAGACAAAAGAACAGAGAAAAGTGAATAGCATTTTTTTACAGGACACAGGGTGGGAAGAGGGAAAGTCAAGATAATTGTGGCAGTCAGTAGGTTTCTAAAGGACTTCAGTCAACAGTTTGTCTCCAGAGATGGAGGGAGATCGAGAATGGGGAAAGAGGTGTCAGAAATGAACCAAGTGAACTTAAGGGCAGGTTGGATGTTAGTTGATGACATTGACGAGCTTAGTGAGGGTGCATGAAGCAGCACCAATGCAGTCATCACTGTAGTGGAGGAACAGCTGGAGAGCATTACCAGGGAAGACTTGGAACATGAACTATTCTATATAGCTAATCAAGAGGCAGGCATAGCTGGAGCACACGCAATTGCCATGGTTACCCCTCAAGTCTGGGGAAAGTGGGAGGAGCTGAAGGAGAAGTTGCTGAGGTTGAGGACCATTTCTGCCAGATGGAGGAGGTTGGTGGTAGAGGGAACTGGTTAGTTTTTTTATTAAGAAAGGAATGGAGAGCTTTAAGGCCTTCTTGATGAGGGTGGACAAACAAACTTGGAACAAAGTGGGGTTAGCCTTCAACTTGTTGGCTATATATTCACACACACACACACAATTTGAATTTAAACTTGTACGGAAACTGAAGTTAACTATAATACTTGAGAACAGGAATTATATTTTGTTTTCTAACTAACTAGGGATGTTAAAAAGGAAAGTTTAGTCTGTAAACTTTTAAATAGGGAATAACACTAGATCTAATTAGTTAGATTAGAGTAATAAAGGAATCTCACTGATTCTAATTAAAAAGGAATTTGTTATGGCTAGATATCTAAGATTTGGAACCTAAACAGAATGTTGGAATTTTGAATTGTTCTTGTTCATGTAAATATTCTGTACATATTGTTTTTTCCCTTATAAACAAAACCTTATTTCCAGAAGTGTGTGGTTTCTATTCGCTGCCTCCTTCCAATACCTGGATTCTTCTGATGGCCTATTAGCACCTTGTGTAATTTGATTTACTCAAAGAGTGTGACTATTAGTCACACACGTTAATACCAGTGCTACACAGGGGTTACATACAGTCCAGGTCAGGTTGATAGGACAAGACAGAATAATAGTTTGGCATAGACTAGATGGGCCAAAAGGCCTGACTCTAGCGTACGTGTCAAGGGGACTAGGCAGAATAATAGTTTGGCACAAAGTAGATGGGCTGAAGGACCTGTGTCTGTGCTGTAGTGTTCTATGGCTCTATGAGTGCCAGTGGTGCTTGTACACTGAACGTGCTACAACTACAAATGCACTATAACACTAGGAAAAGATAAACTCAACAGCATCATGAGTGTAAAGGAGGTCACATTTTGTATTTCTTGTGTATATTTTATGGATAAAGTTATTTTGAAATATAAGAGAAATGTTAGTCATTATCCAATTGCTACCTTGTTACTTTTAAAAATTTATTTCTGTTTTTCTAATTATTTTAACTTATTTTAACTTTTAATATACATATATATATATATATATACATAGCGTAATTCAGACTCTTTCTACGTTATTATGTATTGCATTGTACTGCTGCCGCTAAGTTAACAAATTTTACAACATATGCCGGTGATATTAAACCTGATTTTTTTTTTGTATTTTTTATTGAAGTTCATCAAACAAACATTTCCATAAGATGTATTTCAGACATTGTACATATACATCATATAATCATATATATCACAAATCTCCACAAAGTATTTATCTGGGGTATACACTTATAGAAAAGAGTGGAAAGAAAAAACAAGCAAAAGGAAAGAACCATGTACAAGTAGGGAGTGATTTTTTTTACAACAGATTCATTGATTTCTGAGAATAAAATCAGGCCTATGAGGCATTATGTAGTTAAACCACTTTTCCCAGTATGAATCAAATTGTTCCAGCTTATGATTAACAGATGCTGTTATCTTCTCCATTTTGTAAATGTCCATTGTAATTTCCATCCATGTATTTAAAGTTGGGCTCTCCTGTGATAACCATTTCCTAGTAAGAGTCTTTTTACCAGCCATCAACAGTATATTCATTAAATATTTATCTCTTTTCAACCATTCTTGAGGTATATATCCAAAATATATGGTCTTACTCTCCAAGGGTATTTCATATTTAAATATGTCTTGTAGGACATTGTGTATCCCCCTCCAATAGTTTTTGATAACAGGGCAGTCCCAAAAATATGATAATGATTTGCATTTTGATTTCCACAATTTCTCCAGCAAACAGGGAGGTTACTATCATAATGGGATTTCTGAGAGGGTGTAATAAAATATCTTATCAAGTTTTTCCATCCAAACTCCCTCAATTTCTGTGAATTGGTACACTTCCATTGATATCTCCATATTGTTGTCCATTCTTCCTCAGGTATAATTATCCCTCCTTCCTTCTCCCATTTTGTTTTAATGTATGAAGTCGAATGCGTTTTAAGATTTGACAACCCCTTATACATGCATGAAATGATTCTACTATCATTATCTGATTTATATACTTTTCTAAAGAGCTCTATCAAGCATGTATTTGCCTTGGTTACATTTTTAAGCGTCTTATTAACATATTGTCGCATCTGTAAATACCGATAAAAATCTTGTTTTTCTAATAAGTGTTTCTCTTTAAGCATTTCAAAACCAAACAATGTTCCTTCTTTCATTATGTTGCAAAGAACTGTTATTCCTTTAGCTGTCCAGTCCTTAAATCTAGCCTCCAATTTATTTGGTGGAAAATCAGAGTCATATGCACACCATTTAAGAATTGCAGTATCTCCCTCTAGATTATATTCTTTTATAGTGGTTTTCCATATTTTAAGAGTCAATTTCATCCATAGGTTATCAATAGTATTTATGTACCTTTGCAGGTTGTTATCAGCCAAAATTGCTTGTATGGGGATGGGAAGTACCCGCTCCTCAATGTTTTTCCATTGAGTGTCATATGATGGGTTGCACCAACATATCACAGCTCTCAACTGTGCTGCAAAATAATAATCTCTAAGAGAAGGTAGGCCCCATCCCCCCCTTTTCCTTTGCTAATTGCAAAGTTTTGAGACGAATTCTAGGCCTTTTACTCTGCCAAATATACCTTGATAACATCTTGTTCCATTCATTGAATTGATTTTGATTAATCTCTATTGGTAGGGTCTGAAAGAGATATAACAGTCTGGGCAGTATATTCATTTTAATAGACTCAATCCTTGAACTGAGACTGAAAAAAGGAATTAGGCTCCATCTTGCCACATCTTCCTTAATTTTTTTATATAGAAGCTGATAATTACATTCTGATAATTTTGGCAAATCTTTTGGCATAATGATGTCCAAATATTTGAAAGACTCTGTGTGCCATGCCCAGGGGTATCAACTTTCAATTTCTCTTGGTGGGCTATAGTTATATGAAAGTAATTGGGTTTTATCTATGTTAATCTTGTATCCTGATAATTGACCATATTGTTCAAAGGATTGCATCAAATTAGGTAAAGAGTACGTTGGTTGCCCTAGATAGATCAAAATGTCATCCGCATAACAAGCCAATTTATGCTCTGTCCCTTTAATAGTAATTCCCCTGATATCTTCTTTTTGTCTGATGTATTGAACTAATAGTTCCAGATATAGCGCGAAGAGTAGTGGTGACCATGCACAACCCTGTCTCATGCCCCTTTCTAGGATAAGACTATTTGATAAATATCCATTGATTTTAATCCTAGCAGTAGGATTGTCATATAGTGTCTGCATTGTTTTAATAATTGTGTCTTGGAAGCCAAATCTATCTAAAACTCTGTAAAGAAAATTCCAATTAACCGAATCAAATGCTTTTTCAGCATCTACGCTTATCACTATTGCTTCGAATTTATTTTTTTGTATATGATCCATAATGTGAAGTGTCCTTCGTATATTGTCTTGTGTCTGGCATCGTTGTATAAACCCTGTCTGATCATTACGTATCAGTATGGGTGGAAACTCCTCTAATCGTTTGGCCATGATGGAGGTAAATAACCTGTAATCTACATTAAGAACGGATATTGGTCTAAATGACCCACATTCCATTTTATCCTTGCCTTCTTTCGGTAGAGCTGAGATTATCGCTTCCTTCCAACTGGGTGGCCTTTGTGCCTTTTTTAGAGCCCATTTCAGTGTGGGGAGTAAAACAGGAATTAACTAATTTTTAAATTCTTTGTACCACTCTGCCGTATACCCGTCTGATCCTGGTGACTTGCTTAATTTAAGCCTACTAATTGCAGCTTTTAATTATGTCAGCAGTCATCCTTCTATTTTGTTCTTCGCTTAAAGTGGGTAACTCTAGAGAATTTAGTTTTTTATGCTGATTATCACTTAAATGAGTTTCCTGTAAATACACTACATGGGCTTGTTCTCTTTTCATTTTGGATAAAATTCTCTTACGTTTGATTGGATTTAATAGCCCATTTACATTAAAAGAAATGAATTTTACCTTGTCCTTAGCCATCTGAATTTATCTGTCAATGTATCATTGAAATTAGAATAAAACTTAATCGATCTACTCCCTGAACAAATAAGAACCAAGGAACTCAAATAATAACAAAAATGGCAACGAACGTGTGATTCCAAGGCTGAGGTCTCTAGTAAATGACCCTCTGTTGAGCTAGAGGAAATGTCTAGCTGTGGGGGATAACCCCTCCTATTTGTGAGTTGAGGGCCCTCATTGCGGTATTAATAAAAGTCAGTGAACAAATCCATTACACAGAAAAGATTTCCCTTTGTACTCCTCCTATATATACATACACGCACATACACACACACACATATTACACACATACACATATATGCACACATATACACATATATATATATATTCTCACTTTGGTGGGGAAAAAGGAATAAGTGAGCGAATAAAGAATAACAATTAAGTAATATAAAATCCACATTATAATAAGTATTTCTCGAGATAGGTATATCACTGTGTACTTTTGCTTCTGTTTAGCTTCTCAGCATTTTTAAAGTTAGCCAAACCTTATGGCTCTTCTGAAAGGGGTGAGGACTGTCTTTGGGAAACTCCCAGTCTCTTCCTGATATGTTTCTCTTGGCTTCCTCCCGTCTCTTGCCATCTCGATTCTCGCACTATTTCCCAAGCCGAGCGAGACAATTCCTCAGCCAGGCTTTCTTTTGTTTTGGTCATGCTGACGGACAACCCTCTGGCCTTCATGTCTGTAGTCGCCTCTTCCACTATCTGGTACACAGTTGCCATAAAACACTCGAAGTTTAGCAGGGTACGGAGTTTGAAATCTAATCTTATTTTGCTTTAGTATTCACTTTACTTCGGAGTATTCTTTGCATTTCTGGAGGACTCCAGGGGTGGTAATCTTGGTCAAAATATATTAATTTATCCTCTTAAAAACACTCTTCTTATCCCAGGCCCTTCATAGAATCTCCGCCTTGGTGCTGTACCCAAGGAATTTAATTACAATTGATCGTGGCTTTCTATCCCCGGTAGGTTTTGGAACGAGCGCGCAGTGCGCTCTTTCGACTTCCAGCTTCATAGCCGGGGGAAGATCCAATGCGTCCCGCAGTAACTTTCCAACAAATTCCGTCATAGATGGGCCCTCCGCTCCTTCGGGAACATTGTAGATTCTGACAATTTTCCGCAGTGATCTTCCCTCCAGATCAAGCAGTTTACCTTCTTGGTGATGTATGGTTTTTATTGTCTTGCTCAGTATCCGTTCCACATTTTGAACGCGATCTTCCACCTTCTCAATGCGAGTCTCTGCCACCACTATTTTTTGATTAACTCTGGCGAGCTCTGCCTTAATGTCATGGAGCTGCTGCTTTATTTATTTCTGGACCTCCATTATTTCTTTCAGGATTTCGAACATATTCGCCACTTCGCCTGAACAAGGCCCGGCAGCCGCCTCGCTGGCACGCGGTCGGGTCGGAGAGCCGCTCACTGCACTCCTCTCGGACGCAGACTCCGCAGTGTCGCTTTTTTTATTTCCATTCCTTTTCCCCATTCTTGCCCCTCTTTTCAGTTCAAATATTTTTCGAAAAATACTATATTTGACAGGTTAATGGGGCTTAATACGCATTTTTCTGGAGGAGCTAGTGACTTAAACTGCCACTCTCAACGATGATGTCACCGGGAACCGCTCCTTTAAACCAGATTCTAATTCTGAGTGGGCAGATAGACATTCATGGCAGCAGCCTCCCATCTCTGTACACACATGAAACTGAACTTACTGTGGAGAAGATGGGGACATGGAGCATCTGGGAGAAATAGTCAACTTAACTGGATAACCGGATGATGGCTCGGAGTAGAATGGGCTGAGGACATGAGCCATGAAGTCATACAGTGTTGAAACAGGCCCTTCAGCCCACAGAGGCTCAGCAGACCAGCGAGAGACCATTTACATAATCCTAATCTCACTTTAGTTCCTCGTATTCCCATCATCTCCCCCAGGTTCCACCACCCACAGAGAATAAGGACGATTTACAGTGGCATAGGTAGGGCGGATAATCAGTCTTTTCTCCAAGTTGGAAATATAAAACACTAGATTTATGGTGAGAGAAGGAAAGTTTAAAGGAGATTTGCAAGGCATGTTTTTTTTTTGAATACAGGGAGTAGTGATATGCACTGCCAGAGGAGATATGGAAGCAGATACGATGGCAAAAAGTAAGAAGCGTTTAGGTAGACACATTAACAGCCAAGGTCAGACAGACAGACGGACATACTTTATTGATCCCGAGGGAAACTGGGTATGGACAATATGGACCATATAAACCACGTAGGGGCAGATGGGATTTGTTTAAACTAGAGTCATAGTGGTCACAGATATCAGGTGCTAAGGAGCATATTCCTGCCCTGTCCTATGTGCTAAGTAACTCCCCTCTCCACCTGCACATTCTAGGGATGTAGGAAAAGCAGAAAAAAACCCATAGAGGGAACTTAGACATGACTGGAGGTCGAGATTGAAGCTGACTGGCTGGAGCTATGAGCCAGCTGCACTACCAGCTGTGTGCTCCGTTCAAAGCTACAAAGCTAAAGTTCCACCTTCAACAAAACCACTGCATCAGGAGAAGATGGAGACCATCTTCTCCAAGAACAGAACAAACACAGAGCCATTTATTAAAAATAAAGAGACATGTTTCTTTACCTGTTCGAAACCTTACAATTGAATCCACGATGTAGATCGTATCTGATACATAATCCAACACCAACCATAAAGCAAGGTATTTTGTTTGAAGTTCTTCAAAACAAGCTCTAGAATACAAGGCGGAAGGTTTAAGACAGCGAGGAAAACTCAGTAAGTATACTCTGATAGTTACTGTGATACACTATAGTATGGTATTAGCCAAACTTGGATGTTTTACATCATGGATTCAAAGTTAGCATGGAGAAAATTCAGCATCTGTTAAAATACTGCACTGTGACAAGTTATTAGTCCAGAGTAACATATCCATTACATGTGCTTTTAACCTATATATCCAAACTTTATTGGAGTTAGTTGCCCATTACATTTAATCCCAGTGCCTTGACCCACTTTCACCATATGGCGTAATCAGGAAGTTTCCTTCAACTGTGTCTAAGCACCCAAAATGAAAAAGAGTTTGGTTACATTCAGAAGCAAAATACTGCAGATGCCTGAAATCTTAAAATAAAAGAGAAAGCAATGGAAATACATGGCAGGTCAGGCAATGACAGGGGTGAGATTTATCATTTTAGGTGACTGAGTTATCATCAGAACTAATCCTGAAACATTAACTCTATGTTTCACTCTCTATATTTGGCTACTCACAGCAGTTGACAGCTGACATGAATACAAAGGACTGAATTACTAAGCTGCCACTTTCTTGTGACTTAAAAACCCATGAAACAATAGTAGTAGGCCTCCATTAGTCTCGATAGACCATGGATTTGGACCTTGGAAAGTTTCCAGGGCGCAAGCCTGGGCAAGGTTTTTTTTTAATGGAAGACCGGCAATTGCCCAAGCTGCAAGTCTCCCCTCTCCACGCCACCAATGTTGTCCAAGGGAAGGGCATTTGGACCCATACAGCTTGGCACCAGTGTCATCGCAGAGCAATGTGTGGTTAAGTGCCTTGCTCAAGGTCACACACGCAGCCTCAGCCAAGGCTCGAACTAGCAATCTTCAGATAACTAGACGAATGCCTTAACCACTTAGCCATGCACCAACATCGTGAATCAATACATGCAGGAGGAAATGGTCAAAAATGTCTTGGGTGCCGAACAAGATTTGGGAACCTGGCAATACACAGGTTGTGGATCTGAATGCAGGAAAGAGAATGTGTTGTTTTTAAGTATGAGAACAGAGAATCTTCATAATTAAATTATATTTGTTTGTTAGCAAGTTTCACAAGGCAGACAAGCAGTGAAACATTTCCAAGAGTGACCATTAGACATCAGGTGGATGATAGTCAGGGTTTAAAATCAAGTAACTTTTGAGGTGATCAGATCCCCATGGGCTGCTTTTAATAGAGGTTTGAACAAGGCAGTACATTTGCTCCTGATTAATATTCTTTATCTTCAGTTACGTAACTGTGAATTTCCATCTGAGTTCATGTCATATGATATTTTACAGGTAGTAGAGTCTCTTCAACCGAATTATCCAGCCTGCGACAGGTGGACTCCGCTTGTCATTGGTCTGAAAGAAAGCTATCGGGTTAGGTCCTGCAATCTCCAGGGGTCAATTTTCTCCTTTCTCAAACCCAAATTTCTGGCTTCAGATAAAAGGAATCTCTAGGGTAAAGTCCTCATCAATCCAGCTGAATATCCATTACATTGAAGAACTCTCACTGGCAGAAAAGCAGGAAGAGCATAAGAAATCGGAGCAGGATGAGGCTATCTGGCCCATTAAGCCTGTTCCACTATTCAATAAGATCATGGCTGATCTGGCCATGGATTCACCTCCACCTACCTGCCTTTTCCCCATAACCCTTAATTCTATTACTATGCAAAAATCTATCCAACCTTGTCAAATATATTTACTGAGGTAGCTTCCACTGCTTCATTGGGGAGAGAATTCCACAGATTCACCACTCTCTGGGAAAAGCAGTTCCTTCTCATCTCCATCCTAAATCTACTCCCCTGAATCATGAAGCAATCTCCCCGAGTTCTAGTCTCACCTTCCAGTGGAAATAACTTTCAAAGGCTTTAACTTTCAAAAACATAAGAGATTCTGCAGATGCTGGAAATATTGAATGAAACACACAAATTGCTGGAGGAACTCCAGCCAGAATCTGTGGAAATGTTATCTATACATTCGCCGATGATGCAACTATTGTTGACAGAATTTGAGATAGTTATGAGGAGGTGCACAGGATGAGGTAGATCAGCTGGTTGAGTGGTGTTGCAACAACAATCTTGCACTCAATGTCAGTCACTCCAAGGAATTGATTGTGCACTTAAGGAAGGGGAAGTCGAGGGTACACACACCAGTCCTCATTGAGGGATCAGCAGTGGAAAGGATGAGCGGTTGCAAGTTCCTGTGTGTCGACGTCTCTGGAGATCTACCCTGTGCCCGACATATTGATGCAATTACAAAGAAGGCTTGACAGTGGCTAAATGTCATTAGGACTTTGAGGAGATTTAGTGTGTCACCAAAGACTCTCACAAATTATTACATATGTACCGAGGAGAGCTTTCTAACTGGTTGCATCACCATCGGATATGGAGGGGCCACCGCACCAGATCGGAAAAAGCTGCAGGAAGTTGTAAATTCAGTCAGCTCCCTCATGGGCACCAGCCTTTCAAAATGCAATGTATCAAAAAGGAGTCATCTATCATTCGGGACCCCCACCACCCAGGACATGCCTTCTTCCCATCGCTACCATCAAGAAGGAGGTAAAGGAGCCTGCAGAGACACACTCAACATTTCAGCAACAACTTCTTCCCTTTCACCATTAGATTTTTAAATGGACAGTGAACACTATCCCATTTTTTTTGCTCCCTATTTGCACTACTTATTTAATTAATTTATATATAACACACACACACAATTGTAATTTATAGATGTTATAAATTGCAAGGTACTGCTGTCACAAAACAATAAATGCCAATAATATTAAATCTGATTCTGATCTATACTGTAGACACTGCCTGACTTACTGAGTTCCTCCAGCATTTTGTGTGTGTCCTGCTCTAATTTTTAACCAAATTTTTCACCATCTTTTTAAAGGTGAGATAAAGATTGAAATTAACATGTACGAATACTGTGAAGGATAACACTGTCCAAGCAAGCATAATATGAAGTTTGATGTAATTAGGCCTAAAGAAAATAAATTCCACACATCAAGTGAGATTTTTCAGGGACAGTTGTAATTATCACTTGATCTGCCATTAAGAACTCAAGTAGCTTCTTCTTTGCCAACAGTTATAATGGGAGTTTCAAAAATAAAATGCAATAATTACATTTATCAATAATCAGCGACAGATTCAGATAATCAGTAACTGAAGATTGATCAGAAGTCTGGATCAAAGTTGAAGGTCAATTGGACATCCAGATCGAAGCCAGAAGGTCAAAAGGAAGCCCAGAAGTCGAGGTCTGATAGTCTTTGAACCTCCATAGGACCTTTGGAGAAATCGGGGCTCAGTGTCTGTTAGTCGACGAGTCCACTAGAGTTTCAAGACCAAAGAAGATGGCCTATCCTGGGGTTAGAGGACTGTGTATGTGCGGGGGGGGGGGGGGGGTTGGTGGATGGGAGGGAGGAACGAGGCTTGTTTCACTGTTGTTCCTTTGTTGCTTGGTTTGTTCACTTTTGTTGTTCTGCCAAATATTGTGGGCATACTGTGTGGCACCAGAATCTGTGGTGGCACCTGCAGACTGCCCAGCACATCCTTAGGTTGTGTTGGTTGTTAACGCAAATGACACATTTCACTGTGGGTGCATGTGATATATAAATCTGAAACTGAATTCCAGTTGCACAGGTTAGTGAAAAGAACCTTGTGGTAAACCAAAGGATCATTTACAGCAGTGATGGATTTTTGTGTTTACTGGACCCCTGCATATTCCACACATTTGTGTCATATTTCCTCTGTTAATGTGCTATGTATATGTAATGCCCTGGTTCATATTTTTACTGTTATGCTGTATCTATGTCATTTTGGCAGTTCTGTGAGAACAGCTTGTTTTCAGCTTGTTCACTTTTCAGCTTATGTTTGGGTTGTTGCTGAGGATAAGAAATGAGGAGAAATGTATGCCACCCATTTAGGATGGTTGAATTTAGCGGTGGTTTCTCTGGTGAGGGACACTAAGGTTGGGCTTAGGGTTTTTTTATTTTTTGGTTCGAGAGGTGATGGAGAGGGGAGACACCAGAGAGAAGAGGTCATAGGATTCGACCTGAAGTGGAACCGTGATTCAACGAAGCCCAAGGTGAGATCGACTGAGGATAAGTGAGTTGGAGAAACTGTAAGCTCCAACTTGTGCACATTAGCCTGTTTCATTAAAATGGGCCTTTTTCTTTTTTTAGTTCTTTACCAACCCTTTAGTCAAATTAAGAATCATAAAGATAATCTTTTAATCGTATGCTGTGTACTGACTGTTATTTCGTGGCACTAATTTGTAACAGGGTAGTGAATTACGCAGCATCCACACAAACACAATCTCACAAGTTTGTCGGGCCGGCAGTTGATTTCCCTAGACTTGACGCAGCTGAGGTTACCAGGGTGTTTCATACAGTTAGCCTTGTCAATCTCATTACCGAAAACTATGTGTTAGGTTTTGACTAATTAGAGAAAACTACTGTTGTCACTTACTGGGTTAATTTTTAACCTTACCTGCACACAAGCATACACCAGTTGTACATCACAGGCATTGCGATAACGGACAGCCATCGATAGTAAAGATTGTCTGCAGGATCAATAATGTATATATCTTTCTTTCTGGGAAGGCAAACAGAGTTTGTCAGTAGAACGTATTTACACTGATTCATTTATGTTCACTTGATAAGAATTTTGTACATTAAGTTATTATTTCAGTCAAATTACATAAATTCCTCTGTATATATTTGAAGTTTCCAAAATATCAAGAAATACTTATGAGATTTGACTACCACTACTGATATACTTCACCTAAATATTCAGTGTAAGTAAAATATTTCTAGCATGGAAATTAAAGCAAAAACTAATAATAAACTAGTTGCTGTTAATAACAATACTCTGTTTACCTCATGTAAACTCAGCAGGCTGTAGTCTATGAGAATACTAATTATTAGTCATTACCATTTCTCACAGTTTCAGCCAGTTGTACGCTCTTTCGTCATAATCCATCAAACATAAGCTTTAGGTACAATATCCCATTCAAAACTGGAAGAGCTAGTTTTGCACCAAAGGACATCACTGAATCCAACGGGTGTATGGCAATCTGTACTTACCATTTGCAAATTTAAACATATCTACTACAAACGTCATCATACTAAACAAATAATAAATCAACAATAACAAATCTTAGACTGAATTGGAAATATTTAAGTATGTTACCATTTCTGAAAATATATATACCAAATCAGCCCAGACCCACTTGAAAATCAGATATAAATTACTTTCACAATTTTAATCAATACTAAGTAATTGGATATTTTTCAAGATATTATGTTTAACCATTCGTGCCCTTACAGAGATTGCCATTGAATCTGGCTCACCCACTCCCAGCCCAGTTCCTCCCAACAATTTATTCATTAGGAACACTATGGTGTGAATCTCACATTTGAAGTCTGACATCAATTTTTAGGGTGACCTGCAATGCTAGTTTCCCCCCCCCCCCCCCAAACAAAAATGTTGTGGAGTTTAAGAATTTTTGTTTCAGGGAGGGTAACAAGTCAGGATTTAAAAAAAATCATTGGGGTGAAGATGAAAGGAATTGGACTGACAGGGGGCATGAGGCAAAGAAAGGAACAGCTGTGGCAAAATCAAAGACAGAAGAGGTGGTTAATGCTCAGTTATGGAAGGGTAATATTTATCTTGTTTAATTACACTTTTTGTTGTTTAAAGACTATAATATATGGATCTTTGAAAACAGTAAAATGACCAACTGGTGTCAACAATCACTAACCTGGATCTATTGGAGTACAGGAGAACCTGCATCCAATAGATCTGATTTTCATTAGAAGTTCTTCACTTTCAAATTGTTTACTTACTCTTCCTTGTTTTTCTCATCTTTCTTTTCCTCCTTTTTCACATCTTTCTTTTCTTCCACCTTGCTGCATGATGAACAGCAGTATTTAAGAGCTTACCTCTCATTAAAGAGGCCTCAGAGGACAAAGGATAGAAAGGGCAACACTGTTGAAATAGTCCATCACAGATAAGGTCCATTGTTGGAGACCAGTTGCAAATTGAATGCCTTCCTACTGTTTACACTTTTCTCTTACATGAAAGTTAATTGATCAACTAAAGTTAAAGTCATCCTATCTGTATCCATAAAAATGCAGAATTAGTCAATTTACACGGCTTGCTCATGATTATTTTGTGATTACTGTGATGACAGTCAGAGTATTCAAGGCAATTTTCGGCCTCTTATCTAAGAAAGGATGTGCTGGCATTCAACAGAATCCAGAGGAGGTTCACGAGAATGATCCCGCGAATGAAAGGGTCAATATGTGCGGCACATTTGATGGCTCTGGGCCTGTACTCGCCGGAGTTCAGAAGAATGAGGCAGATCTCATTAAAACCTATTGAATACTGAAAAGCCTAGACAAAGTGAACATGGAGATAGTGATTCCTATGGTTGGGGAGTCTGGGACCAGAGGGCACAGTCTCAGACTAGAAGGACGCCCCTATAGAACAAAGATGAGGAGGATTTCTTTAGCCAGAGTGTGGCGAATCTGAGGAATTCATTGCCACAGATGACTGTGGAGGCAAAGTGATTGGATATATTTATAGCAGATGTTGATAGGTTCTTGATAGTCAGGGCGTCAAAGGTTAATGGGAGAAGGCAGGAGAATGGAGTTGAGTGGGATAATATATCATCCATGACTGAATGATGGAGCTGACTTGAATTAGCTGAATATATCTGCTCTTTTTCTTATGGTCTAAATTCTCTTACTACATTTCAATAATAATGCATTATGACAATGAGTTAATGGCAAAGAAATGTGTCCTTAGTTGCTTGCACTAACTGTGTTTTATAGTAGGAGATGTTCATTCTAATTCATTTCCAAAATTCGGCTCCATTGAAGTCATATAGATTTCAATTTCATATGAGCTTGATCCAATAAAAGTCAACTGGCCTGATCTACTGTGGAAGTAATGGAATGAATGTGCTCAGCTCTGGGCTATTGCAAAAGCAGAATAAGTGTCTCACAGAAGTACAAGACACTCAAGAGAAGGCAACACCCTTTTCTTGTAGTTGTACCCACTTACTTGTGATTCTCCCACTATTGAAAACAGCCCATTATCTACACAATATCTGCCAGAATGCTATTATGGTGCCAGCAACTCAGGTTCAATTCCTGCCACTGTCTGTCAGGAGTTTATTTGTTTCCCCTTTTACCACAGGGATTTCCTCCAAATGCCCTGGTTTCCAACTACATGCCAAGGGCATAAGGGTTAGTAGATTACAAAAAGCACAAAATGCTGGCAGAACTCAGCAGGCCAGACAGCATCTATGGGAGGAGGTAGTGACGACGTTTCGGGCCAAAACCCTTCACCAGGAGTGAAGTAACATGGGATGGTCGAAGGGGGATAAGAAGTAGGGGGAGGGATAAAGTAGAGAGCTGGGAAGTGATAGGCTGGAGGGAAATGTGCTAGGGGGAAGGTGGAGAATTATGGGAAATAAAAGAGAAAGAAAGGTAGGGCTGGGGGGAGAGATTATAGTGAGGGGGGAAAAAGAGAGAGAAAGAGAACCAGACTAAGATAATAGATAGGGATGGGGGTAAGGGTAGGGGGCAGGGATATCAACGGAGGTCAGTGAGTTGGATGTTCACGCCGGCAGGAAGGAGGCTACCTAGACGGGAGATAAGGTATTGCTCCATCGACCTGCGTGTGGCCTCATCTTGACTGTAGAGGAGGCCATGGACAGACATGTCAGAGTGGGAGTGGTCTGTGGAATTGAAGAGTGTGGCCATGTGGAGCAATCTATGTTCCAAGCCTACATCGGTATCTGTCCTCCTCTTTTCTTGCGTTATATCGATGACTGCATCGGCGCTGCTTCCTGCATGCATGCTGAGCTCGACGACTTCATTAACTTCGCCAACAACTTTCACCCCGCCCTCAAATTCACCTTGTCTATTTCCGACACCTCCCTCCCCTTTCTAGATCTTTCTGTTTCTATCTCTGGAGACAGCCTATCCACCGATGTCTACTACAAACCTACTAACTCCCACAGCTACCTAGACTATTCCTCCTCCCACCCTGTCTCCTGCAAAAATGCTATCCCTTTCTCTCAATTCCTCCGCCTCCATCGCATCTGCTCTCAGGATGAGGCCTTTCATTCTAGGACAAAGGAGATGTCTTCCTTTTTTAAAGAAAGGGGCTTCCCTTTGTCCACTATCAACTCTGCCCTCCATCGCGTCTCCTGTATTTCACGCACCTCTGCCCTCACCCCATCCACCCGCCAGCCCACCAGGGATAGAATCCCCCTGGTCCTCACCTATCACCCTACCAGCCTACAGATCCAACGCATAATCCTCTGTAACTTCCGCCACCTCCTACGTGATCCCACCACAAACCACATCTTCCCCTCCCCCCCCACTCTCAGCTTTCCGCAGGGATCGCTCCCTACGCGACTCCCTTGTCCATTCATCCCCCCCCCCCCCCATCCCTCCCCATGGACCTCCCTCCGGGCACTCATCCCTGCAAACAGAAGAAGTGCTACACCTGCCCCCACACTTCTTCCCTCACCACCATCCCAGGCCCCCAACAGTCCTTTCAGGTGAGGCACCACTTCACCTGCAAGTCAACTGGGGTGATATACTGTATCCGGTGCTCCCGATGTGGCCATTTATACATTGGGGAGACCCGCCACAGACTGGGAGACCGTTTCACCGAACACCGGCGCTCGGTCCTCCGGCAGTGGCGGGATCTCCCTGTGGCCACACACTTCAATTCCACAGACCACTCCCACTCCGACATGTCTGTCCATGGCCTCCTCTACCGTCAAGATGAGGCCACACGCAGGTCAATGGAGCAATACCTTATCTCCCACCTAGGTAGCCTCCTTCCTGCCAGCATGAACATCCAACTCACTGACCTCCGTTGATACCCCTGCCCCCCACCCTTACCCCCATCCCTATCTATTATTTTAGTCTGGTTCTCTTTCTCTCTCTTTTTCCCCTCTCACTATAATCTCTCCCCCCAGCCCTACCTTTCTTTCTCTTTTATTTCCCATAATTCTCCACCTTCCCCAGCCCATTTCCCTCCAGCCTATCACTTCCCAGCTCTCTACTTTATCCCTCCCCCCACTTCTTATCCCCCCTCGACCATCCCATGTTGCGTCACTCCTGATGAAGGGTTTCGGCCCGAAACATCGTTATTACCTCCTCCCATAGGTGCTGTCTAGCCTGTTGAATTCTGCCAGCATTTTGTGTTTTTTACCATCTGCAGATTGACTCATGTTGGGTTAGTAGATTGATTGGTCGTATGGTTGTAATTGGGCAGTGCAGGCCTATTACTGTGCTGGATCTCTAAATAAATAAATAAATACATACATACATATATGTATACACAGAATACGGAACAAAACTATTTAGTCTGTCTTGGTTGGAGAACTCTCTGAGCCCAAGAAGTAGCCTGGAGAATCTCCTTTGAACTGCCTAGCAGTGTCACTGTTAATTATAGCAGTGAAGCACTGGAGCCACAGCATGAGAATAGGCGGAGGGACAATAGGGTTCTTTCACTAAAGCTGAGCACTACATCACAGAAACATGCCCTTCGGCCCATCGAGTCTGCTCTGAACTAATGGAATGAATTGGGTTCTTACAGCCTTCTATTTGCTTTACAAGAATCTTCACTCTCATTGATATAAGCCTTTCAATATTGAATTCAGCGTACCAGCTAAACTCACATCCTCTGGATTTCATCAGTCTGCTATCATCGATGTTGTCCACTGTTCCTGCTAAGGAAAGACGAAGAATGCACAGCAGAGGGGTCTAATATCGGAAATGAAATATTCTCACGAAAGGATGTTTAGAAAGCGTCCCAGAAACAAAATGGCTCCCGACGTGATGTCCAGAGTCATGTTAGGGTGGCTAAATGGAGCATTGTACAGAAACAAGGTATTTTAGCCTGGTCAGTCATGGTGAATAGTGATTGCAAGAACCAACTTCTTCCCTGTGTTATAGGAAAACAAGCTAATGTAAGTAAAATGTTAAAGTTATCTTCAAATATTTCTAATTGACCCCAGCAATCATTTTAAATTTATATTATCTATTGGCATCAGGACGCATTAAGAAAAAAAAACACAGCTTTCAGATAATACTTTCTGTCAGACGGCCTACAATGGTCTATTGTAAATGGTGGAATATTTTATAGTCAGCTGATGTTAGTGATAGTAAGAAGTACTGAAGTTGCAATTATTTGTATGGGCATTTGTGAAACTGGCAAATCATGTTTAAGTATCACAGACCTTATCAATGATAGGACTGAAAGGAGATAAACGGAAACATAGGGATTCTGGGATATATCATATTGTACTACAAAATGCAGATTTAATTTATTACACTGCACTTGTAAGATTATCTCTTGATTTCTACAGCACATTTGCCACAAACACCATTCTGAAAGGCATATGAACAGTAAAACTTAAAATGCCACACTGAACTATGTCTATAACAACATGATAATACACAACACATAAATATTTGCAGGGCTGCCTTCCTCTTTACTCTCTTTTATAACGCACTTAAACTTTTTAATTTCTAACAAGAAATCAGATGCAAAATGTTTAGTTTAATTCTGAATGGTTTTGATTTAAGGACTTCCTTGTGTTTTCTTGTAAATCTCTTTGCATCTTGCAAGCTGCTCTTGCAAGATTTTCGTGCTACTTTAACCGCTTTCATGCCACCAGGAGGACATTTTCTCAGTACATGATAGTATAGCGAAAGCTAATGGCAAAATTTGTTCACTACACCATGAAATATCAGAGGACCTTGCATTAGAATCAAGTCTGTAGAGTTTGAAAGGAACCTCAGCCTTACTTTTTACTTCCTACATTGTCCAATTGGTCGATATCTCTGTCTCTTCACTTATGGTTCATTTATGTTTAAACTTAATCACTGTGTTAGTTTTCATCCTGAAAGGATATAGTATTGAGATTTATATTACAGTGTTTGAGTTTCATAATTGTGGCTTTGTTGCTTGTTGTGTAAGAGGAGAGGTCCTACAAAACCTAATGAAACAGGCTAATTTTAAGATCAACAAAGGAGGAGAAAGAGATTGAGAGGCACAAGCCTCTAGTCATGGAGTTAGTCCATGGGGCTAATGGTAACCATGGGAACTGGACACCAGGGCAGAGTCAGAGAAACACATAGACTTTACAGGCTTGGGAAGGCTGCAAAAATTGGGAGAAAAATAACCACATAAAGCTCCACCGTGGACAATCCCAAGCCTAGCTGCGGAAAGAGGAGAGCGGGGCATGGGGCAAGCAAGTCCATCCCGCAAGAAAACAGAGCTACACTGAGATAACTTGAAGCACTGGCCTATGAGTTGTGTTCTTATAGCCTTTCTATTTGCCAGTAGGGCTTCAGAAGAAGATAGCCACATGAGAATGAAAGTTTAAAGGTTGAAGCTTTGGAGGACTGGTAGCCAATGAGTAAGAAGTGCAGAGTCAATAAAGGGGAGGCCATTTTTCCTGATGGACTGGGCTGTGTTCACAGCTCCACAGTTCCTTTTGCAGAGCAGTTGTGGTACCAAGCATAGAATGCTGGAGTTGTTTTGTTGCTTGCTGTGTTCTGTGTTGTTCTGCCGATCATTGTGACCATGCTGTGTTGGGGCCAGAATGTGTGGTGACACCCCTGCGGGCTGTCCCCAGCACATCCTTACGTGCGTTGGTTGCTAACGTATGTGTACAATTATGTAAATAAATCTGAATCTATTTGCACTGAAAAGAATAATAATATATTTGGCTAACACTTAAATATGAACCAGGTTATGAAACAATCCATTCTTCTAATAGCTTGCAATTGAAATGCTGGAGGACAAGATTCAGCTTTGCCAATGTACATTTGGAATCCAAATGAATCATTTCACAAGAGCTTTTTAATTCATTCCTCCTCTGCATTGCTCAGACACACAGGACCTTTGGCATACTAACTGTGCATTTGCCAAGGTCAGTACACTACTACAGGCTACTGCATATTACAGGGAGTGCTCAGAACCCCTAGTGGGAGGAGAATGAATGGGAGCTTGGCTGCTTACCCTCCATCCTTGTTGTTGTTGTTGTTGTTGTTGTTGTTTACATTGAACTGTGCCAAGGGGCAAAAGCTGTTACATGGCAAAATACAGTTGTGTTACAAAGCATGAAATTACCTTGGAACCAATAAAATGCCACTGACACTGTAACTGATACAGTACTATGCAAAAGTCTTAGACACATACATACTATATATAGCTGGGGTGTGTGAGACTTTTGCAGAGTACTGTAGAAAATTTCTGCTTTGGCCTGTACTGATGCTGCAAAAAAAACAAATTTCCTGACATATGTGAGTAATGATAAACCTGACAATGACATGGGTCTCCGTTGTAGACTGTGAGTGGGAAAGGGGCAGGGAGAGGGGAATCATAGTTGGGAAAAGGGGAAGGGAGAGGGGAGGGTGCAGGAAGCACTAGAGAGACACTCTGTGATGATCAATAAACCAATTGTTTGGAATCAGATGACCTTGCCTGGTGTGTCAGGGTTGGGTGTGTCTGCAGTCGTGCCAGCCCCCTATCCCAGCACTCCTCTGCCACCTGTCCCATACCCCTCCCGCAGCACTCTACCCTCACCATTCCAATATCATTTGCTCCTGCCAGAGGCACAAGCTCACTCTCTGCTCCACATTGACAAATGCAGAACTACAGTTCTGTATTATATTCATAGAGTTGTGAACAGGGGAGGCATCAGCAGAAATGAAAACAAGCAAGTGCATAGGAACAGAAAGTCTCTTACATCAACAGTGATATTTAATCCAAAAACCTTCACAAAAGCCTTCACAAATATTAAAAGTGATAGCAGCTGTCCTTTGAGCAGGTTAGCATAAGCAGTATTTTTTCCTATAATAACCTCTATATGGTAACAGTACACACTTCCTGAAATACGAGCAACACACACAAAATGCTGGAGGAACTCAGCAGGGCAGGCAGCGTCTATGGAAAAGGATAAACAGTCAACTTTTCAGGCCGAGATCCTTCGGCAGGATATACCTTACTTATATATCTCACTTTTGTAACACACAAAAGCCAGACTGAAAATATTAGCTATGCGAGCACAAACCAATGTTTTCTACACTGGTTTAGCATGAAAGAGTATGTACCTATTAAAATACAGACAGTATGTAATCTCCAACCTTTCATAAATCTAACAACACAAGAAATTCAGCAGATGCTGGAAGTTCTAAGCAACACACACACACACACACACACACACACACACACACACACACACACACACACACACACACACACACACAAAATGCTGGAGTAACTCAGAAGGTCAGGCAGCATCTATGGAAATGAATAAACAGTCAAAATTTCAGGCTGAGACCCTTGTTCAGGATTGAGAAGGAAGGGGGAAGATGTCTGAATAAAAAGGTGGAGGAAGGGGAAGGAGCCTCAGCATAGCACAAGAATAGGCCATAGACCAACATGTCGGAACAGGAATTAAAATGGTTGGCCACCAGGAAGTTCCAAGTTTGGCGGATGGAGTGGAGGTGCTTGATGAAGCGGTTCCCCAATTTATGACTGATCTCACGAATGTAGAGGAGACTACATCAGGAGCACCAGACCTAATGGACAATCCTAGCGGATTCTTCTACTGAGAAAGAAGCAGAGAGCTGTAAGGTCTTCTAGATGGGGGATAGAAGTGTATAGGGACTGGACATCCACAGTGAAAATGAGGTGCTCAGGGCCAGGGAATTGAAAGTTGGTGAGGAGTTCAAGGGCATGAGAAATGGCATGGATGTAGGTGGGGAGGGACTGAACCAAGGGGGAGAGAATTAAGATACAAGGACATGAGTTCAGTAGGGTAGGAGCAGGCAGAGACAATGGGCCTACTCGGATAGTCAGGATTGTGGATCTTAGGTAGGAGGTAGAAGCGAGATGTTGTTTGCATTTAATGAAATCAGAGCAGAGCAGGGTAAGGGAGCTCTGACTTTGGTGGCAGTGGAGGGAGTTCTCCAGAATTGCTGAGGTCAGTGATGGTGTTGGAGACAGTTTTCTGATCGTCCAGAGTGGGGTCCTTTTCAAAGGGTAGGTATGAGGAGTTGTCTATGAGTTGCTGCCTGACCTCAGCAAGGTGGAGATCAGTCTGCCACACTAGAACTAAACCCCCTTTGCCTGCAGATTTGATGGTAAGGTTGCCCCTCCTTCTCCTTCATTCCAAGAACTCATTTTGGTTCGGAATGTTGTTACTCGTTTCTATCATTTGCATGATTTGTGATATTTTTCCCCCTTACTCTGTGCATTGGGTGTTGGTCTTTATATTTTTTTAAATTGGGTTCTTTTGGGTTTCTAGCTTTGTGGGTGCCTGCAAGCAAACAAATCTCAAGGTTGAATAATTTATACATTCTTTGATAATAAATGTACTTTGAAACTTTGAATAAAGATCTAGCCTGGCCATTCTCTCCCTATAACTCAGGACATTTAGTCCTGGCAACAATATTTTCAACATTCTTTCCTATGACAGGATGGCTGTTGGTGGACTTCGAAAGGCAGCTGAGGTTCCCCGTCCATATCGCAGCCACCACCCTGCGACCAGACATTGTCTTTGTGTCTGAGTCTACTAAGCAGGTGGTGACGCTGGAGCTGACAGTCCCATGGGAAGATCACTTGGAAGAGGCCTTTGAAAGGAAGCTATCTAAGTATGCAGGACTGGTCAGCAACTGCCAGCAGGCTGGACGGAGAGCGAGGTGTCTCCCAGTGGAAGTTGGTTGTAGGGGATTCGCGGCCCGTTCCTTAGCCAGAGCCTACAGAAATTTGGGCATCGAGGGAGAGAGGAAGAGGAGAGCCATCCGCAGTACCACCGATGCGGCAGAGAGGGCCTCAAGGTGGCTGTGGCTCAAGAGGAGTGCCATGGAGTCATGTGTAGCTAGCCATCTGGACACAAGATGGGGTCTGATCAGCCCCGGCTGGGTCACCTGGAGAAGGGTGTATGATGTTGAAAGACCCGAAACACCCGATGATTCCAGGAACATCACTGATGATGTGTCCAGAAGCATCAGTAGATGTATGTGCACAGCTGCAGTCGTACACAGTTCTCCAAGTGCAGCCTCACCAATGGCTTGCAGAACTGATATATAATATCCCAACTCCTCCACTCAATGCAACATACACAGAGTGCTGGAGGAACTTCCCAGGCTATGGAAAAGAGTACAGTCGACATTTCAAGCCGAGACCCTTCAACGGTACACCCTGACCGATGAACACTGGTGTGCTGATTGTCTTTTCCACCACACCGTCTATCCATCTTCTTCGAGACCGACATTCCCAGCAAGTCGCTCTTTGATGGATTCCTAATGCCACAAGTCCACGATTAAAATTAAACATCTTTTGATTGGCCTATTATTGCACAGTGTTACTTACCCACATGACGTACAAGCTCTCCCCCAGTCTGCAGACTATGTCATACTGGAAGTGCTTCAGGATTCATTCGATGACTCTGACTATAATTCCTGCAGCCCCTGACCAACACCACAGTGGGAGTACTTCCACCAGTAACTCAAAGCAGCAACTCACCCTCCACCTTCTGAATCAGGCAAGCTGTTAGCCAGGACATTAGTACCTCAAAATATGCCCATAAAATGCTTCCCTGCTGTTTCTCATAAATGAATAAAAATAGAATGAGTGACTAGCAACTAGGAATGAAACAACATCATGTGGAACCTATTTGCAACCTCATGAACAATCGTTCTCCAAAATGGGAACCAGTTCCAGAATGAACAATGAGATCCAAGAAGCAGAGGAAAATGGAGGAAGAAGTTTGCTTATCAATGTTTGGTGTGCTAAATAAGTGTTACAAGTAATGCTAGAACCCAACACAGTCACCCACAAATCAAATTGCTAAGGTAGTTTGCACCTTGAATCACAAGAAAAAAAGCTCCACACAGCTTCTCAAGTCACCTCCCCTCAGAGTTCACAGATGCACCATCGTTGCCATGACATCTCTGAGGAAATGAGCCAACTCCAGAAGAATCCTCTCCAGGGCAGCCACAGGACAGTTGCATGAAAGGTTATCATGGAGGTGAGGAAGATGGTTGGGGAGAGCATTGTATGGCACTGTTTTGTGACTGGGGAAATCCCCTCATGATGGAATATCTTGATCCATTCCTGTGCTAAAACCACCAGGAGTGATGGACTCGAAGGGCCAGTGAACACAGGATTTTGTATTGTTGTGAGGCTCGAGGGCACGGTGGTCAAAGGAAAATTAGTCCCACCAAGGCTGAGGGTTTTGAGGGGTTAGTTCTTTAAAAAAGTGGCTGACATCTGGGAGCCAGTGACAGAGGAGGTTGTAGAATTAGATACAATCACTATGTGTAAGAGGTATTTGGACTGCCATTTAAATATGATGTTGGAAAAATATGGTGCTAATTTGGGCAGGTGTCATAAAGGCCAAGTCGTACAGCACAGAAACAGTCTCCTCAGACCAATATGCTCAAATTGACTTTAAGAAACCATCTGTATTAATTGTATTGATTAGCATCTGCATGAGAAATTACTAAGGCTTGAATCATGCTTATTTAAATACCTAAAAGTTGTGAGAGTGCCCAGGTCAAATTCCCAATAGCCACTAATTGTCGTGGAAGTTGTGCTGTACCCATGGTTCATAAAATATACTCAAACAGGTCCAGTTTCTAGACAGACATATTTAATTGTAAATACATTGAAATAAAGTGCAGAAAATGTAAATGGGTTTATGTAATTATCAATTTAATTGAATTTAGCATCCTATTTAAACCATATTCATGATTCTACTTCCACTGTGGGGAAGGAAAGCAATTCTTTAGGCAACAACAGTCAATTAATATACATTGCACCTTAGAGTTTCTGATGTAATATTCCTTTTGGTGTAAGATTTAATGTCAAAATACCCTCCTTGTGGGTACTTCAACAGAATAGCTGATCTTTAATTAGCTCTCAGCAGGTTTAGAGGATCTAGTATTATTTCTGGATTCAAAATTGACTAGGCCATTAAACGCACAGTGTCAGAGGGATGATTGGAGAATAACCAGTGTTGTTCCTCTGTTTAAGAAGGGCAGGAAGCATGCCCTCTTAAAGTTCAAAGTAAATTTATCAAAGTACGTATATGTCACCATATACTACCATGAATAACTTACTATGAATTCATTATGAATAAATCATTCTCACAGTAAATACAAAGAAACACAATAGAATCAATGAAAAACTACACACACAACCAACCAATATGTAAAAGACAGACTGTGCAATTAAAAATATAATGATAATGAATAAATAAGTAATATTGAGAACGTGATTTGTAGAGTCCTTGAAAGTGAATCTATAGATTGTGGAATAAGTTTAGTGCTGAGGAGTTATCCACACTTCTTTACCACCCTATCCATGGAGCAATGGACTTGCATCCCAAGATCCACCTATACATCAATTCTCCTAAAGGTCCTGCCATTTACTGTATACCTTCCTCTTAATTTTGACCCCATGACGTGCATTATTCCATGGATTATTAACGTGACCCTTAACCTGCAGGATCAGCCTATCATGGGTGGCCCTGTCAAAATCTTTTTTAAAGACTGTGTATGCAACATCTACTGGCCTACACCCATCAATCATCTTCAACGTCTCTTCCAAAATACTGTTGTTTAGCCCCATCATGGGGCATGATTTCACCCTAGTAGACCACATGTCCTAGTCACCAAATCCCTTTCCCTTTTTAGTAGAGAGGAAAAAGAAAATTTGTTCAAAGTAAAAAGCTAACCCTATCGGGTTCCATATTTCTTTTTTTTACACAATTAATTTTTAGGAATAAAATACTTATCCATTTTATATCCCACTGTAAAATAAGCAATGTTTTGAATCTGCTGAAATGATCTGGTTTTATTTGGGCATTGAACAACTTATTTTTCTCTCTAAACTTGGCACTGTTGCCTTCATTATGTAATCTCCCCCACTCGTTACAGACATTAACAGTGGCTTCGCTCAGTTCTCAGGCAGTCTTTATCTGAAACGTGTTCTGCTCCAGCATGTCGCAGGTTCATCAGCAGGGGATGCTCAAGGCCTTTGAGATGAAGGCAACATTAGTAGTGTTCCTTCCTGAAAAGGATCTCAGCCACTTTCCCTCAATCTCTTACTATTTATTTCTCTTTCTTTATGTTGGAGAGAATCCCAGTTTCCACTTAGCATAAAGCAGCCTATTCATCCTTTTATAAAGTCAGACACCAAGAAAGCACGTCGAGTTTGACATCCAGCGCCTCACATATGAGCCTCAATATATGCACACTTGATCCAAATATACACTCAGTGGTCACTTTATTATTTCCACCTGTACCCACCGAAGCGGCCACTGAGTGTATGTTCATTGTCTGCTGCTGCTGTAGCCCATTCACTTCAAGGTTTGACATGTTGTGCATTCAGAGATGCTCTCCTGCACATCACTGTTTTAAATCGTGCTTATGTGAGTTACTTCACCTTCCTGTCAGCTTGAACCAGTCTGGTCATTCTGCTCTGACTTTTTCATTAATAAGGCATTTTTGCTCACAGAACTGCCGCTCAAAGGAAGTGTTTTGTTTTTATCACCATTCTCTGTAAACTCTGGAGACTTGTGTGTGACAGTCCCAGGAGATCAGCAGTTTCTGAGATATTCAAACCACCCCGTCTGGCACCAACAATCACTCCACAGTCAGAGTCACTTAGATCACACATCTTCCCCACCCTGGTGCTTGGTCTGAACAGCAACAGACCCTCTTGACCATGCCTGCATGTTTTTATGCATTGGGTTGCTACCAGATAATTGGTCAATGAGATACGAGCAAGTCTACAAGTGTACCTAATAAAGTGGCCACCAAGTGTAATTCTAATCAGAGCACAAAAACGCAACTTAAATACTTTTCATTCACATCTGATAAATAGAGCCCCTGCTGCAGAAGTAATCCCAAAAGCTGTGTAAATTGCCGATTTAGCAAATGTATTTTTAGGGATAAGGATTGAACCACACTAATAAAGAACGAGATTAACTACTCTACTGGGACTGCAAGGGATTTTGGGAATGAGGAGGGCTGATGTGGCAAAACAAGATGTTACTCACTTTTCTTCGTTGTTGCATTTGTTGACATTGAACTTTGCCAGAATCCTAGAACCGCAGCATTTAGAATATTAGGATAAGTAAAATGCAAACAGTGAAAACTGCAGGTTACACAGAGACTGTCAGGAGTGTAGGATAGGGAGCTGTAGGCTTAGTACTTGCCGTACAGAGGCAGACAATAAGGAAAAGATAATCTCTGCTTTAATATAAATTATGGATATAAACAGAATTGTCAATGTTCATTGAGGAACATGGTAAAACTTAAGAAATCTTTGGAATCAACAATTATACACCCTTTTCAAATCTACCTGCTGATATCTAACAATTCTTTCTCTCCAGAGACATAACTAATTTACTTTTGATCCTGATGTACTGTACACCATCGACTTCATTCGTCCTCCCTGTTGACTCTGCTTTCTTTAGTGTACAATAATTCTAACCTAATCCCCTGATAAAATTCAAACTTTATGTTTTCCAGCTTTTAATCCTTTGCCAGTTCATTAAAGGTTGTAAAATTGTGGAGAGCATACTTATGGTTTCTTGGTAGACCCATCTTCTTAATAGCAGCATAATTTTGGGAAAAAAATATCATTAATTTGTCTTGAAGCTAGAGTGGTGTATTTGTTTTATTGATTTGTGGTTGGACCAATTAATAAAAATAGAAACATAGAAACATAGAAAACTTACAGCACAATACAGGCACTTTGGCCCACAAAGCTGTGCCAAACATGTCCTTATCCTAGAACTACCTAGGCTTACCCATAGCCCTTTATTTTTCTAATCTCCATGTACCTATCTAGGAATCTCTTAAAAGACCCTATCGTTTCCACCTCCACCATCGCCGCCGGCAGCCCATTCCACACACTCACCACTCTCTGTGTCAAAAAATTTACCCCTGACATCTCCTCTGTACCTACTTCTGAGCACCTTAAAAATATGCCCTCTCGTGCTAGCCATTTCATCCCTGGGAAACAGCCTCTGACTATCCACACAATCAATGCCTCTCATTACTTTGTACACCTCTGTCAGGTCACTTCTCATCCTCTGTCGCTCCAAGGAGAAAAGGCCAAGTTCACTCAACCTATTCTCATAAGGCATGCTCCCTAATCCAGGCCACATCCTTGTAAATCTCCTCTGTACCCTTTCTATGATTTCCACATCCTTCCTGCAGTGAGGTGACCAGAAATAAGCACAGTACTCCCAAGTGGGGTCTGACCAGGGTCCTATATAGCTGCAACATTACCTCATGGCTCTTAGACTCAATCCGAGAGTAGCTGAAGGCCAATGCACCGTATACCTTCTTAACCAGAGAGTCAACCTGCATAGCAGCTTTGAGTATCCTATGGACTCAGACCCCAAGATCCCTCTGATCCTCCACACTGCCAAGAGTCTTACCATTAATGCTATATTCTGCCATCATATTTGACCTACCAAAATGAACCATCTCACACTTATCTGGGTTCAACTCCATCGGCCACTTCTCCGCCCAGTTTTGCATCCTATCATCCTATCCACAACACCCCCAACCTTTGTGTCATCAGCAAATTTACTAACCGATCCCACTTTTCCTCATCCAGGTCATTTATAAATATCACAAAGAGTAGGGGTCCCAGAACAGATCCCTGAGGCCCACCACTGGTCACCGACTTACATGCAGGATATGACCCATCTATAACCATTCTTTGCCTTCTGTGGGCAAGTCAGTTCTGGATCCACAAAGCAATGTGCCCTTGGATCCCATGCCTCCTTACTTTCTCAATAAGCCTTGCATGGGGTACCTTATCAAAGGCATTGCTAAAATCCATATACACTACATCTACGGCTCTACCTTCATCAATGTGTTTAGGCACATCCTCAAAAAATTCAATCAGGCTCGTAAGGTACAACCTGCCTTTGACAGAGCTATGCTGACTATTCCTAATCATATTATGCCTCTCCAAATGTTTATAAATCCTGCCTCTCAGGATCTTCTCCATCAATTTACCAACCACTGAAGACTCACTGGTCTATAATTTCCTGGGCTATCTATACTCCCTTTCTTGAATAAGGAAACAACATCCGTAACCCTCCAATCCTTCAGAACCTCTCCCTTCCTCATTGATGATGCAAAGGTCATTGCCAGAGGCTCAGCAATCTCCTCCCTTGCTTCTCACAGTAGCCTGGGGTACATCCTGTCATGTCCCAGTGACTTATCCAACTTGATGCTTTACAAAAGATCCAGTACATCCTCTTCCTTAATACCTACATTCTCAAGCTTTTCAGTCCACTGCAAGTCATCCCTACAATCGCCAAGATCCTTTTCCGTAGTGAATACTGAAGCAAAGTATTCATTAAGCACCTCTGCAATCTCCTCCGGTTCCATACACACTTTTCCACTGTCATACTTGATTGGTCCTATTCTCTCACGTCTTATCCTCTTGCTCTTCACATTCTTATAGGGTGCCTTGGGGTTTTCCTTATTCCTGCTTGTCAAGGCCTTCTCATGGTCCCTTCTGGCTCTCCTAATTTCATTCATAAGCTCCTTCCTGCTAGCCTTATAATCATCTAGATCTCTATCATTACCTAGTGTTTTGAACTTTTCGTAAGCTCTTCTTTTCTTCTTGACTAGATTTACAACAGCCTTTGTACACTACAGTTCCTGTATCCTACCATCCTTCCCCTGTCTCATTGGAACATAATTTTGCAGAACCCCCCCCCCCCCCGCAAATATCCCCTGAACATTTGCCACATTTCTTCCGTACATTTCCCTGAGAACATCTGTTTCCAGTTTATACTTCCAATTTCCTGCCTGATAGCTTCATATTTCCCCTTACTCCAATTAAACATTTCCTTAACTTGTCTGTTCTAACCATCTCCAATGTTATGGTAATCATCCAAGATGGCGGTGTTCATCCAAGCTGGCGGCGCGACGCAGCTTTCAGCAGTCACTTTTGAGCTGATTATCTGTTATTTGTGAAGCGGGTGCTGTGCGCAATCATAATCAGATGAAAAACGGACGTGGGAGCACGGAGGAACATCTGGAAATTTCCAGGAAGACCTTCTTCGTTGCTGCTGCTGCTGTGAGGTCCAGGTCTCTGCTGGGAAGAACAGGCCCACAGTCCTCGGGGTCACATTGCCGATGGCCATTGGTTGGGGCGTCTTAAAACGCTCGGCAGAGGATGGTGCTCAGAGAAGCTGTACGGGAGGGGATGGTCGGAGGCTCGGAGGTTCGACGGACTCAGAGTCCACTGCAGTCAGAATGCTTTCAGTGTGTGCTGTGTCTGCGAGGCTGGACTCCACGGAGCTTTCATTGTGTGCTTCGTTTGCGAGGCTGAGTCGGGCGGCACTGTGGAAGACCATAGCGGGGGTATTCCCTTCTGCCGCCTGCGTGGAATGACGAGTCTGTTGGGACCCTGAGGACTTGTGGAAACTGTGGTGGCTTCTTTTGAACTTACTGTCCTTTAACATCTTTGGACTATTTTTACTGTGCCCATGGTCTGTTTTTTTTTATCAATTATGCTATTGTTTGCACTGTTGTAACTATGTGGTTTTGTTCAGGCCTTGTAGCTTTAGTTTTTGGTCTTGTTTGGTGGAATTGGAGCTCCTTTCCGGGGAACGCGCTAAGACAGTAGCGCGATATTAATAGGCAGCAGCCTCTCCGGACTCTGGATTGGGGATTGCCAAATGTTATGTGGATTTTCTGGTGTAGTCTGTTTTGTCATATGCTTTTGTGATATCATTCTGGAGGAACGTTGCCTCATTTTTTAACTGCATTGCATTTGTGGTTTCTAAGTGACAATAAACTGAATCTGAATTGTGATCACTATCTCCAAAATGCTCTCTCACTGAGAGATCTGACACTTGACCAGGTTCATTTCCCAATACCAGATCAAGTACAGCCTCTAGGCTTATCTACATACTATGTCAAGTAACCTTCCTGAACACACCTAACAAACTTCAGCCCATCTAAACCCCTCACTTTAGGGAGATGCCAAATGATATTTGGGAAATTAAAATCACCCATCATGACAACCCTGTTATTATTACACCTTTGCAGAATCTGTCTCTCTATCTATTCCTCAATGTCCCTGTTGTTATTGGGTCGTCTATAAAAAATACCCAGTAGGGTTATTGACCCCTTCCTATTCCTAACTTCCACCACAGAGACTCTGTAGACAATCCCTCCATGACTTCCTCCTTTTCTGCAGCCATGACACTAACTCTGATCAGTATGCCACACCCCCACCTCTTTTGCCTCCCTCCCTGTCCTTTCTGAAACATCTAAAGCCTGGCACTTAGTAGCCATTCCTGCCCCTGAGCCATCCAAGTCTTTGTAATGGCCACAACAATATAACTCTGAGTGCTGATCCATGCTTTAAGCTCATCTGCTTTGTTCATAATACTCCTCGCATTAAAATAGACAAATGTTCAGTTATTAAGTTACAGCTCTCAGGCTATATATTCTTTGAGTGTCCCTTGCAAAAGGTTATAAAGGGGTAGATTATTTTCTAAATGGGGAGTGAATTCAGAAATCAGAGATGCAAAGGGACTTGAGAATCCTTGTGCAGGATTCCATAAATCTTAACTTTCAGGTTAAGTCAGTATTAAGGGGGACAAATACAATGTTAGCATTCATTTAGAGAGGTGCTAGAATATATATGCAAGCATGCAATGTTGAGGGAACGAGCAGTCAAATTCCTCCAGCTTGTATGTACATGTTGATTTGACCACAGCATCTGCAGAGTACTTTGTATTTGCAATGTTGAGGCCTTCTAAGGCAATGGTCAGGCTGCATTTGGAGTTTTGTGAACAGCTCTGGGTCTCTTATCTAAGAACGGATGTGCTGACTTTGGAGAGGATCCAGAGGAGGTTCACAAGAATGATTCTAGTAATGAAAGGGTTAACACATAAGGAGCTTTTGATGGCTCTGAGCCGTACTCACTGGAATTTAGAAGAATGAGGGGGGATCTTATTGAAACCTATCTAATATTTCAAGGTGCAGAAAGGGTAAATGTGTAGAGGATGTTTCGAATAGTGCTGGAATCTAGGACTAGGAGGGACAGCTCAGAATACAAAGACATCCCTTTAGAACAGAGATGAGGAGGAATTTCTCTAGGCAGAGGGGGTCTAATTCACTGCCACAGACTGCTGTGGAGGCTAAGTCAATGGGCAAATTTAAAGTGGAAGTTGATATGTTCTTAATTAGCAAGGGTGCCAAATGTTATGGGGAGAAGGCAGGAAAATGGGGTTGCGAAGGATATTAAATGAACCATGATGGAATGGTGGAGCAGACTCGAGGGACTGAATGGCCTAATTATGCTCCTATGACTAATGGTCTTATGGTCTTATACTTTATAATCGCTTGCCCAAATGCTTAACTATAAAACTCGAGTGCCAAACATGTTGTTGGCAGCCAGCTCGCCTTCATTTGGCAAAGACTTTGCTTCCATCAGAGCTCGATGAAGGAGATGAAATGTTACAATAGCACCTCGGGCTTTTAGTATTTGTGTTGCCTCGCTTTGTATTGCAATGTGAGCAAAACATAGAGATTACAGTCAGCAGCATATAAATACATCATACCTTTGCCCTTTTAATACCAGATTTGATCTTTCTGCCTGGAGCTGTAAGTGGCAGAGGAGACCTCATTTCCCATTTGAACTTTTTGCTTTCAGTCAACTAACCCGACTATAAAAATCTTCTGTTCCTGCATTCATGTCGATAAATTTAAATTTATTTTTTTATTCATTATTAATAAGGTCTGGCAGCAAGTGATACATTGACGTAATAAACATCATCAAACGAGAAATCCAAAACTCTACCAGAATAAGATACAAGCAGAAAATATTGCAATGACTCTAGAGGCGGAATAGGAACCATCTATAAACAAGAATATGAAGTGGGTTACATCCACACTGTTAAGTGCATTCCACACTGCTACAACAAGAAGGCATGAAACTGGGATACCAATATCAATCTAAAATACATCAATTGTCTCTCTCTGGAGACTGATTTCTGTTTCAGCTAGTGTGACATTAAGGTCAGGACTAGGAAATATGTGGACTTTCAATTGCTTCATTTAGTTTGAGTCTTGGTTTGAAAGCCACACTCTGTTCTGGAGAGACACTGGAGTCATCTTAGCCAGCTCTTGTGCAGAGCAGTAAAACTTACTTCTTACTCCTTCCTTGGTGCTCAGGATCACCTGCAGCTGACTGCGTGTTACTCTCCCGGCTTGATACATCCTTTATCTCTGGTCCCCGGAAGCGCTCCAAGAATGAATCTGGTCTCTGGTCTTCATCGTGGATTTGCTGGGTGGCCCAGTTCCTCAGCACAATGATGAAATTAGTTAGCCTGGAATAAGAGAATGATACAAAATCATGAGGTGTGTAGATAGGGTAAATGCAAGCAGGCTTTTTCCGCTGAGGTTGGGTGAGACTTGAACTAGAAGCCATAGGTTAAGGGTGAAAGGTTAGGGCCAGTTCAGTTCATTGCTCCGAGACGTTTACTTGGTCTGTGAACATACGGTCTTTGCGGACTTCAGTTCAAAATGCTATTTGCTTGTTCTTATTTTTTGCATGCTTTGTATATTGAGTGTTTGATGGTCTTTTTTTAATGGGTTCTTTTGGGTTTCTTTGTTTTTTGGCTGCCTTTTAGGAGATGAATCTCAAAGTTGTACTGTGTGTACACACTTAGATAATAAATATGCTTTTAAATTTGAAAGCTGAAATATTTAAGGAGTACCTGAGAGAGAACTTCATCACTCAGAGGGTGGTGAGAGTGTGGAACGAGCTGCCAGCAGAAGTGGTGAATGCAGGTTCAATTTCAACACTTAATAGGTAGACAAATGGGAGGAGCATAGAGAGCGATGGTCCAGCTGCCAGCCGATGGAACTAAGCAGAGTAACAGTTCGGCATGAATAGATGGGATAAAGGGCCCATTTCTGTGCAGTAGTACTGTGACTTTTTAAGAACTTGAAAGGTTACAAATATATTCCCAGTGGCCACTCAGTTCTGCATTATCATTTCCCAACCACTGAGCACATCTGCATGAAACTCTGGTGTAGGAAAGCAGCATTCATCATCAGAGATCCTCACCGCCCAGGCCTGGCTTTTTTCCTGCTGCTGCCATCAGGTAAAAGGCACAAGAGCCTCAAGACTCTCACCACCAGGTTCAGGAAGAGTTATTACCCCACAACCATCAGGCTCTTGAACAAAGGGGTTAGCTACACTAACTTGTCTATCCACTGAGATGTCCTCACAATCAACGATCTCACTTTAAGGACTCTTTATTTTGTTATTTCATGTTCTCATTATTTATTGCTATCTATTTATATTTGTATTTGCACAGTTTGTTGTCTTCTGCACTCTAGTTCATCTTTCAACTATATTACTATAGTACTATAGATAAATCTATGCTATAGATTCCCTGAGTATGCCCACAGGGAAATAAATTGTAGGGTTATATATGGTGACATAAATGTACTTTGACAGTAACATTTACTTTGTACTTTGAATTCTCTGAGAGACATAAAATGTACTGGAGATCATCCATTGCTTTGGAATTCTCTCTTTTTTAAAAGCAGTGACCCTAATTCTCAACTCTCCCACAAAAACAAACATCTTCTCCACATCTCCCTCATCAAAACCCCTTCAGAATCTCATGGTTCAATCAAGACCCTTCGCACTCACTGATTACTTTAAGGATGACAGGAGATCAAATGCCAATCATAGAGAATGTTAGATATTAGGTAGATATTCTGATGCTTTGTCCAATTATCCACAGCAAAATCTTTCTACTGCACTCAAAGTACCAAACAATTCCAGACTGTGAAATTAAGCTGGGAAGAGCAATTTGTGGAAATGTCAATGATACCTGGCAAAAGCTCCGTTGCCTGTGAAAGAACTCCGCCGGGATTCATGCTGGTCTTTAGGTTCTGCAGACGTCACCGCCTGAAGCTCAGAAGACGAGTCTTCACACAACGAGTGGGTCCTTAGCAAAATACAATGAAAAGTAAAGATTATGGTTTAGGAACTCACCCACAAAACTGATGATACCTCCCTTCCCTTTCTCGATTTCTTTGTCTCCCTGGAGTCAAACTGTCAACCAACTTCTTTTATAAACCTACTGATTCCCGTGGTTATCTTGACTATAACTCTTCCCACCTTACCTCCTGTAAAAACGCTACTCCCTTTTCTCAGTTTCTTCACCTTTGCCACAGCGTTCCATTCCAGGACATGAGATTGACCATTGGTCCATGTACCATTGACGCTGCCCTCACCCGCATCTCCTACATTTCCCATCATCTCACTGTGCAATAGTGATAGAGTCCCTCTTGTCCTTACCTACCACCCCATCAGCCTCCACATCCCCTATATTATCCCTCACAACTTCCACATCTCCAAAGGGTCCCTACCACTAAACAAATCTTTAACTCCCTTTCCTGCTCCCTCCTGATTCCCTTTTCCATTCCTCTCATACCACTAATCTCCCTCTTGGCCCTTATCCCTGCAAGTGGCCCAAGTGCTATACCTGCCCATACTCCTTGTCCCTCACTTCCATTCAGGGCCCCAAATAGTCCTTCCAGGTGAGGCAACACTTCACCAGCAAATCTGCTGAATTTATTGTGTCTGATGCTCCCAACGCAGCCGTTGGTGAAACCTGTTGCAAATCCAGGGACCGCTTTGTTGAGCACCTCCACATCATCTGCCACAAGCGGGATTTCTCAGTGGCCAAATATTTTAGTTCTGATTCCCATTCTGATGGTGATGTGTCAATCCATGGCCTCCTCTTGTGCCAAGGTGAGCCCACTCTCAGAGTGGAGGAGCAACACCTTATATTCCACCTGGGTACCCTCTAACCTGATGGCATGAACACTGATTTCCTCTTCTGGAGAACAAATCCCCCCCCCCCCACCTTCCTTTATTCCTCACTCTGACCTTTCACTTCTTCTCAGCTGCCTTTTACTTCTGCCTGGGTCCCCTCCTCCTTCCCTTTCTCCTGTTGTCTGCTCTCCTCTCCTATCAGAATCCAACATCTCCAGCCCTTGACCTTTCCCACTCATCTGGCTTCACCCATCACCTTCCGGCTGGCCTCTTTCCTCTCCCCCTACCTTTTTATTCTGGCATCTTACCCTTTCCTTCTCAGCCCTGAAAAAGGGTCGACCCAAAACGTCAACTGTTTACTCTTTTCCTTAGTTGCTGCCTGACTTGCTGAGTTCCTCCCGTGCTCTGTGTGTGTTGCTTTGTATAATTGTTGGATTTTACTAAAGGCCACATCACCACAGTTCAGGTAAGTTTCTTTAAAAAAAATGCAACAGACACTGGACTGAGATGAAAATAGTCAATGAAGTGAAAATAGCTCAATGTAATCTCACACACTTTAGACACTCAAAGAAACAGCGCGAAGTAATTGATCATGGGAATTTGGGCCATACACACTGAAAAGGAAGCGTTGCTTATACAAGCATTGAAACAATTTATTTAACATCCAACAATTTAATTTACATGGAATGTGCAAGGGTTTGGAAAAGACTTACAAAGGGAAGTCTAAATGGCAGAAAGCATAATGGCCATGTTCAGTTCCATGAAAGGATGAACTAAATGGGTGAAGAGACTGCTCTTGGCATCATCATTACAGCCCTTGTAAACTGAAGAAGACATAGATCTAGTTAAACTGTTCATTGTGTAAGAGCTCAGAAAGTAAAGAACATCAATTAAAACCACAGGAAGCCAAGCAGGTCTTTAACACCCACATGTTAATAAGTGAACGGAATAATAGTTATACGTTGGAAATGATAACTCTACCACGAGCAGTCTCAAGCCTGGCTGCGAAAGAAGGAGGGTTGGGCATGGGTCTAGCAACCCCATCACATAAAAAGCCTGATCTACAGAAACACCAAGCTCCAAACACCATATTCCTGGGAGAGGAATGATCTTTGAAGACGGGCTGCACCTGGGGAATGACTTGAAGGACTGGCCCAAGACAGAGTATCCTGGCAAGCTGCCGTCAGCGGCCTATCCTGACGTTGGGTGCAAGGTTGTTACTACGACGCCACTCAGCTAGCTGGTTTATCTCACAACTGTATGCCTTCTCATCACCATCTGAAATTCTGCCAACAATAGTTGTGTCGTCAGAAAGTTTATAAATTACATTTGAGCTGTGCTTAGCCACACAGTCATGGGTGTACAGAGTAGAACAGTGGGCTAAGCGAATATCCCTGAGGTGCGCCAGTGTTGATCATCAGTGAGGTAGAGCTGTTATGAGGGGTGACCTTATTGAAAACTATTGAGTGGTGAAAGGCCTTGATAGGGTTGATGTGGAGAGGATGCCCCCTATGGTGGGAGAGTCTAAGACCAGAGGACACAGCCTTAGAGTTGAGGGCATCCTTTTAGAACAGAGATGAGGAGGTATTTCCTTAGTCAGAGAGTGGTGAATCTGTGGAATTCTTTGCCACAGGCAGCTGTGAAGGCCAAGTCTTTATGTATATTTAAGGCAGAGGTTGATAGATTCTTGATTGGTCAGGGCAGGAGCAATACAGGGAGAAGGCAGGAGATTGGGGCATAAAGGAAAATTGGATCAGCCATGATGGTGGCTGAGCAAACTCAGTGGGCTAAATGGCCTAATTCTGCTCCTATATCTTATGGTCTTGTGGTCGGATGGTTATTTCCAATCCGCACAGATTTAGCTCTGATGGTTAGGAAATTGAGGATCTATTTGCAGAGGGAGGTACATAGGCCTACGTTTTGGAGCTTTTCAATCAGAACTGTAGAAATGATCACCATGTTTGGTGGCAATAAATCCAGGTACCAGAAACTCTTCCTCCACAGATATTCAACAAGACTTGCATCACAGTGGAGTAGGAGAAGCTAAAGATGGTGCCAGAGGTTTCTGCAGATCTGGGAGACTTTTTCAAGTTCCTCCATGAAACAGCTTAAATCTCCTGTAAATGTAAATCTGTTTTTACATTGTCAAGGTGGCTGGGGTCCAGTTGGAGTCCATGATCAACAGCTGCGCTCAAACTAGGTTCTTCACCAACGGTGGGCTTTGCTCTTCAGAACTCACCAAGCAACTGGTGTTTTGGGATCTCTAGAGTGGCTTAGAAGATGTGCACCTTCAGGGTGCGGCCTTGTGTGGCCCTGTGAACAAAATGATTTCTTGCCAATGTCGCTGACTGAAGCATCATGGGAGATCAAAACATCGAGACAAGCAGGCGCAGCTGTGAGAGGCCTCTGCACTCGAGCGATTGCTCTTTCTCGCTCCCCTCTCTCTCAATGGTGAGAAAGGGTTTGACTCTCGAGTCAGGGGAACTTGAAATAAGCGACGCTGCAGGCTGTAACATTGAAATGATGAGCTGTTGGCCTCTCCTCTGGCTGTGGCAGAAGCGATATCTCTCTCCCCCTTGTTGGTGACAGAGAGGCCTGTTGAGATCTTGAAGTGTAAGGATGGGCAGTAGATTTTGATGGTCTATAGATCATGATCTTTGAGGGCTTGCTTTTGCTTGCATGGAGGGTGGTGGGGGGAGGCTGATGCTTCGGTTTGAACAGGAGAGAGGGGAGGGGGAGAGATGATTTCTTGCTGCTTGTGCATGGGAGGGTGGAGGGGAGGCTTTTTTTGTCATTCATTCTTTGGGTTTCTTTTTTTCTGTTTTGTGGATGTCTGGGAAGAGCAAGGATTTCTGGTTGTATACTGTATACATTCTCTGACATTAAATTCAACCACTGAACACCAACCACAACTGCACAGAATAGGAGACTAAGGCTTGTGGTTGCCTGCATGTTTCTAAAAGGATTCCTACTTCCAACCTCCCTGGTTGAAATGCAATCTGAAACCAACACAATAATGGCTGGTTAATTTAGTAACAGTCACATTACTAAAGCACAGAGCTGCACATACAGTCATATGATTGAAGAAATCATTGCGTGTCTTTCCTAGAAGAGCTGAAAATAGCTACCATATTTCTCCTAAAGCAATTACAAACATCTTGCTGCAGTCTCATAGTTTCCAAGTGTTCATTCATTTAGTAATGCGGTAGGAATTCATACTGCTTTGGCCAAAGGAATTTCGCAGAAATGTTATTGCATAATTAACCCTGAGCACGGCGCTGAGAAGTTACATTTCGGACTGTCTAAAGAAGGAGATCATATCGGTGGGATACATTGAGTACAGGCTGTATAGGCTGTTAGCAGGAAATTTCCCTTCCATGTGTAGCAGGAATAAACTGAACAACAGTGGTCCAAAAGGATTTCTATACCTGCTGCTGCCATTTTCTATCCTTTCCAGATCTTCATCGTTGTTTCTGACCGAGAGTCTGTGAAGGGCTGGATACGACCGCTGTGTGCTGACTGTAGCCATGTCTGACAGATCCTGTTGCACAAGTTTAATCGGTACCTGGTAAAGAGATTAATGTTTTAAAAAAACTTAAAGCAAAGAAGACAATTTCAGTTTTTTTTAAAAGATATTAAATGGATCCTCTGCCTCAGGCAGCTGTGGAACCAGAGACCAACAATGATTTCAGGATGTAATGGGGTAGGCCTTTGAGGGGTTGTTGTCAAAAGCAGGAGTATGGGACCAACTGTATTCCCAGCAGGAATGCAAATGTTTTCAATAAACCTAATGGCCTCCTTCAGTGTCCTAATGACTTCATAAATCTGGCAAAATAATAATTAAAGAACATAAAAGCTTAATAAAGTAACTTTTCAATAAAATGGCCCTATTGGTGAACACTCGCAACAGGATATCCAGAGCTTGAAGACACAAAATCTGACATTTAACCAATGCAGGTTCCAAATGACAGACTTATTTATGTAACTCATTAGCAATAGTCCAACAGAAAGGCTAAAATGATGTGGGAGCAGATCTTCCAATTGTCTACCAGCAGCTACTCCAGTGAGCTGTTCCTATTTGAAGATAAACAATCTGACACGGTTCCATTTGACTTATGTTTCGACTAGCCACGTGTTAATCTACAAGGGTTTCCAATGCAGCGCCCCAGTGCAACTCTGCTGTTCTTACGTGGAGGCAGCCTCCTCTGACAATGATCCAGGCAGTCAGCACAACTGCAGATTGGGTTTAGCTGCAGGCGCATTTGAAATCCTGTCCATCTTATCTACTATTGCAGGCTGAGATCCGATGGTGCCGGAGCGCGATGACTCACTGCAAGCAGTGTTCTGCAGATCTATTCACTCCTTTTATTATAAATGTTCTACTCCTTTAAATCTAAATTCTAAGACTCACAATGTTCTTTTGTCTGCCTGCACTACACATTTTCTGTAACTGTAGCACAATTTTCTGCACTCGGTTAGTGCTCATCCCTAGTACTACCTTGATGTACTGATGTAATAAAATTATCAAAAACGGATGGGCAGCAAAACAAAGATTTTCACTGTACCTCAGTACATGTGACAATAATCAACCAATTTATTACAGCTCCTTGCTGTATGATTTCCAAAGCTCAATAATGGAATATCTTGGCCTAAGCCATTAGACATAGAAGCAGATTTAGATCATTTTGCCCATCAAGCCTGCTCTGCCCTTTCATCATGGCTGGTTTATTATCCCTCTCAACCCCACTCTTCTGCCTTCACCCCATAACCTTTGATGCTCTGATTAATCATGAACTTTTCAACCTCTGCCTTAAATCCACCCAATGACTTGGCCCGCACAGCCACCTGCTGCAATGAATCCCACAGATTCACCTTCCTTTGGCGAAAGAAATTTTTCCTCATCTCTGTTCTAAATGGATGGCCCTCTATTCTGACACTGTGCCCTCTGGTCCTAGACCTCCCCCACCCTCTACCATAAGAAACATCCTTTCCACATTCGCCTTTCAATATTCAAAGGGTTTTAATGAGAATCCCCCCACTCATTCCTCTAAACATCAACGAGCTTTATCCATCCAATTTCTAAATGGCTATTGAACCCATGAACACTACCTCACTTTTTTTTATTATTTTCTGTTTTTGCACTAATATTCTTAACTATTTAATAAATATATGTAGCCAATTTCAGCCTGGAGCTTCCCTGGGGCCACAATCAGGGGATGGCACCAGTCTCAGTTTCAGAGCAGCAGGAAGCCGATCAGCGTAAGTGCAACACAGCCTACTCTTAGGACCATGCGACATAGGAGCTGGTAATGATGCAATGTAGCTGTGAAGTTACAGGACCAGAGTTCTGCACCGTTCATCCAGTCCAACGTCCATTTCTCCAACTTCAGGTATCCACTCCTCTCGGCTTTAGTATTTTTAATCACCCCCTCCCCCCATTTCCCTTGTTCCTGCAGTCCTTCACCCCCTTCCCCATCTTCAAAACCTGCCCATTACATTCCCCCTGGTTCTCTACCTCCTTCCCTCTACTCCATGGTCTACTATCCTCTCCTATCAGATTCCTTCTTCCTTATCCATTTACATCTTCCACCTATCACCTCCCAGACTTTCATCACCCACCCACCTTACAGATCACCTAGTTTCACCTATCAGCTTGTGCTCCTCCCTCTCCCTTCTGCTCTGGTCCAATCCTGATGAAGGCTCTCACCCTGAAACATCGACTGCTTATCTCCCACCACAGATGCTGCCTGACCTGCTGAAAATACTCCAGCATTTTGTGTGTGTTGAGGTATTGCTTGTTAATCTTTGGAACAGCCACATGCCTGGAGAAATACCAAACAATACACTTCCAGATGATGGCCCATACTATTAGCAGTTTAGAAGAATGAGAGATGATCTTACTGAAACACACAAGATCCTGATGGGATGAAGCAGAGTAGATGTTGGGAGAACTCCTATGATGGGGAATCGAAAACTGGTGAGCACAGGTGTCAGGATAAGTGATTACTCATTTAACATTGAGATTGTAAGGGCTTTCTCCTCAAACAGGGTTGCAAATCTCTGAAATGATCTTAGAAAGAGAGCTATGTCGCTGAGTGTTTAAATATAACCAATGCTGAGCTGGATTTTTTGGATTATAGAGGAACCAAAGATCATAGCGATCAAGCAGAAATGTAGATTTGAGGCCAATGGGCAGATTGGCCTTATTCTTATCAATGGCAGAGATGCCACAAAGGGCTGTTCCTGCTCCTATACCTTTTCTTTTATTCATTTACAGAACTGCTGACCAGATCAGAATGGGTGTCAATGTAGAGCAGCTATTAGTGCGACGTTATTACAGCTCAGAGCATTCGGGAGTTTGGAATTCAATTCTGGTGCCATCTGTAAGGAGCTTGTATGTTCTCCCTGTGTGACTGCGTGGGTTTCTTTTGGGTGCTCTGGCTTCCTCTCACAGTCCAAAGATGTACTGGTTCATAGGTTAGTTGTTCATTGTAAATTATCCTGTGTTAAGGCTAGTGTTTTAAGTAGGTGGTTCGCTGCACTATATGGCTCATTGGGCCAGAAAGTCCTATTCTGCTCTGTATCTCAAAGTAAATAAATGCCCATTTCCCAACTATCCTTCAGAAAGATGACACTGAGCTGCCTTCATAAACTGCTCCGGTCTCTCTAGCGAAGGTATTCCCAGTATCATGGAGGAAGGAGTTCCAGGTGTTAGACCTGACAACAGAGAAGGACCGGCAACATACTTCCAGGCCACGGTGGCGTGACACTTAATGAGGAATCTGATGCCCTTGTCCTTTCTGTGATGCTAGAAGATGTAAACTTGGGAAGCAGTGTTGGAGTAACCTAGGGTAAGTGACTGCAGTGTGCTTTGTAGATGGTTTCTACAGATATTATGGGGATAGGATTAATGCTTAGGATGCTTGATGGGTGTCAGTCAACTAGGCTGACCAGTTTTCAGAAAAGGTAGAGTTGCAGAAATCCTTATTGTCCGTTATCAAAAATGAATATATTTTTGGAGTCAGGTCTATTATCACTGACATATGCCATGGTTTTGCAGCAACAGTACAGCACAATACATAAATATAAATGTCTTATTATATTTTTATACCTGTAAAAATAAATATAGTACAACAAGAGAGCAAAAGAGTGAGGTATTGTTCATGGATCCATTGTCCATCCAGAAATCTGATGACGAAGGGGAATAAGCTATACCTGAAACTTTGAGTGTGTGTTGTCAGGCTCCTGTACCTCCTCCTTGATAGTAGCTGGTTGGTGGGGGTCTTTCTTGATGAATGCCACCTTTGGTGAGGAGGCTAGCGCCCGTGTTGGAGCTGGCTAAGTTCACAACCCGCTGCAACTTATTTTTCTGGCCTCATGCAGTGGCCCCTCCACACCAGACAGATGCAGCCAGTTAGAATGCTCTCTATGGCACGTCTGTAGAGATCTGCTAGTCTCTTGGTAAGTTGCCGAGCACTTGCAGTATATTGGAACTGCTATGAATTGTGATTGAAGTGACACTGTCTGATAAAGAACTGGAATACTAGCTGGTATGTTTACCCGGGGCTTAAAAATTGTCAACCATTTCTTGTTGATGATTAGATATAACTTCCACACTTGCACTTGTAATTTAAAACCTTGGTTTGGTATGTGTTGTTAGACAATAAGACTATAAGACACAGGAGCAGAATTAGGCCATTTGGCCCATCCAGTCTGCTCCACCATTCAATCATGGCTGATCCTTTTTTCCTATCTCCTCCTCATCCCCGTTACCCTGCCTTCTCCCCGTAACCCTTGGTGCCATGTCCATTCAAGAACCTATCAACCTCCGCCTTAAATACACCCAACGACCTGGCCTCCACTGCTGCACGTGGCAACAAATTCCACAAATTCACCACCCTCTGGCTAAAGAAATTTCTCCATGTCTCTGTTTTGAATGGACGCCCCTCTATCCTGAGGCTGTGCGCTTTTGTCAAAAACCCCCCCCCCGCCATGGAAAACATCCTATCCCCATCTACTCTGTCCAGGCCTTTCCACATTCGAATGATTTCAATGAGATACCCCACCCCCACCCCATCCTGCACCTTCCTCATTTTCCTCAGAAACTCATGCCATTGCTGCTCTGCTGACATCCCTGACATCCAATTTACTTTGGTCAACTCCTCTCTCATACCACTGTAATTTCCTTTACTCCACTGAAATACTGTTATGTCAGGCTTTACTTTCTCCCTATCAAATTTCAAGTTGAACGCGATCATATTGTGATCACTGGTTCCTAAGGGTTCTTTTACCTTAAGCTCCCTAATCGCCTCCAGTTCAGTTGTTCATTTGTTGTAGACTCAACAACAAACTGCTCTAAAAAGCCATCTCTTAGGCATTCAGCAAACTCACTCTCTTGAGATTCATTACCAACTTGATTAGCCCAATCAAGCTGCATGTCAAAATCTCCCATGACTACCACAACATTGCCCTTCTGACACACCTTTTCTATTTCCTGTTGTAATCTGTGGTCCACCTCCCAGCCACTGTTGTATATAACTGCCATCAAGGTCTTTTTACCCATACAGTTTCTTAAATCAACCCACAAGGATTCAACATCTTCCAAATCTTTCTACTGATTTGATGCCATTCTTTACCAGTAAAACCACACCTCCCCCTCTGCCTACCTTCCTATCCCTCCGATATAACGTGTAACCTTGGACATTCAGCTCCCAACTACAACCATCCTTCAGCCACAATTCAGTGATGACCACAACATCATACCTGGCAATCTGTAATAGTGCAACAAAATCACCCACCTTATTTCTTATACTCCGAAAAATACATCGAAAGTTAGATCATCATTGTTAACAATGCTTTAGGAAATAAGGAATATTAGTTCTTATTAATTTTTGTTACTTTTATAAATTCACTGATCTTGTAAAGACTGAGTTCAGAAGACAGTCAGGATGTCACAATCCCATTTTTTAATAAGATGTACAACTGAGGAATTAATGTATACCATTCTCTCTGGTGAGTTTGGAAGTTTCATCTATATTTTTTCACTCAGAATACCAGCTCGTATCAACTTTATCTAACTACCTTCAGTTTAAGTGACTTTCATGGTTATTTTGGAATTAAGAGTTTGTACGTTCTCCCCGAACGTGTAGGTTTCCTCCAGGTGCTCCGGTTTCCTCCCACAGTCCATAGACATAACAGTTAGTAGCTTAATTGGTCATTATAAATTGTCCTGTGATTAGGCTGGGGTTAAATAGTTGTATTGCTGGACCAGAAGGCCTATACCGTGTGTATCTCTAAATTTAAAAAAAGAGGAATCTATCACATTACTATGAGTAAGAAGACCAGACCAAATGAGGGTGTTCCCCCTTAAATCACCTAGATTGTGTGTCCATTTTAAACGTGTTCAATGTCTTGAGAAGTTTAGATTAGAATTGCTAGAACTAAAAACGCCAAGCATTTTTTTAAAAAGGAACAAAAGATAAAAACAAGATAAATGCTGCAGATGCTGGAAATCCAAGCAACACACACAAACAGCTGAAGGAACTCAGCAGGCCAGGCAGCATCTACGGAAGAGAGTACAGTTGACATTTCAGGCCGAGACGCTTCAGCAGGACCAGACCAAATGAGAGTGTTACCCCTTCAGAAAATATTAGCATTTTTAGGTATTAGGGATCTTTATTACATTCAGTATACTCATTGCACCATCACTCATAGCAGTTTTATCACTAGTGTTTATCTGAATTTAAATTCCTCAGATGGCAATTCAACTCATGTCTTGGGATCTTTATTAGAATCTTTTGTATTACCACTGCAGTGACAAAGCCAGACTGTGACCACAAACAGTGCAATCTTTTCCTCAAACTGAAATGCTGTCCTTTAATTTGTCTGGGATTTGTACCCATTTTAAATGTGTTCAATATTCAGAGTATTTAAGCACAGAAGTTGCTGTAATTCAAACCAAAATGACAAAATGTTTAGATTATATACATCAAAGCATTGAGGAATAATTAAAATTAGCTAAAGTAAAATATGATTCTGTAAATTCCACTGTTGTAAGTAGTTCAGAATAACTCATTTTTGTTTGACTTTGCACATTTGAATAGATAAAAGAATATTTGTATGAGTCCAATTTCAATTAACTAGTGTTTTAGTTGATACTGAGGTGAAACAGTTTTGCTATTATCACAGGAAGTGAAGCAGTTAATACTTACTATGACATCGTTTCCCTTGCTGCAGCAATGCTTTCTATAAAGTCAAGAACACAAGAAAAAAATCTGACCAACAGTCAAAAGAAATCAACAATCCAATGACAATATGAATATAAGCTTTGCTTGTGCTATTTTACTAATGGACACTGATTAAACACTATAACACTTCATCTAAGCTCCCAGTTAACTGAGCCAAGACCAAGGATTAGCAGCTCTCTTGTGGGCAAATTATGGATGATTGTGAATTGGTACTTGTTGTAGCCAAGTCTGATTGATTGATTTAAGTTGTGTATGTAATGGCAAAGCAAGCCATTTATACCAACTGGTCCATGCCAATGTTTAAGCTCCACCAGAGCCTGTTTCTCATCTGCATTCTTTATTCTCTTTTCCTTAAAATTAGCACCAAGCCTCCTCTTAAATACATCAACACTGTTCACTTCAACCACTCCCTGTGCTCACTATGCTCATGGCTCACGGGGTAAAGCTTTATTGGTGACTCACTGGTACTGATAACTTCCATTTAAGCTCCTCTCCCTGCATTGATTCCATAAAAAAAAACTTTTCATAATGTTAAAGGTCTGTTAGGTTAATATTTTCTCAAAAGATATTGTCCAGCCTTTTAAGTGTCTCAGCCCACTAACTGTTCAATCTTCTCCATAGATGCTCCCTGACCTATTGAGTCCTTCTGGAATTTTGTGTTTGTTCCCCTGTTCATTTTCATCTTTTAATGTGTATGCTTCAATTTTTTTTAATTAGTCATACGAATTATCTAAAGGAAACATGGTCATCTTCTTCCTCAGTCAACATATCAGACCGGAACCTCTGCAGCCATGCCACCTCTACCCACGGACAGTGGGAACAATCAGACATCCAATAGGAAGAGGATAAAGCACCAAGAATAAACTCATCCTTAACAGTGGCAGCGTGCAGTTTAAAAATCTCAAGAATTTGCAACCGCATTCTTGCGGAAGGTCAAAGTCGTACTTCGTTTACTCCTGAGATTTTGATGATCACAGAAGTCAATCTTCAGCCAATCCAGTCCACAATATCAGGACGTGTCTGAGACCACTGGTAATATCTAGGCTATGGTATTAAATATTTTTTATTCCAGGGCTAAATGTTCCTCCAGACAAGGTGCACGGATACAGTTACAAAATCATCCTGAATTAAATATTGCTAAGGTACATCCTGTCTAACAAACATGAACAAATCCAATCCAACCATATGAGACTATCTTCAATCATCAGAAAATCAATGGAAGAAGTCTTTGACGGTAATGTCATCAGCACTTACTCGAGCAGAATCTGCTCACAGTCTAGATTGGTCCGCATCAGGACCACTCCACTCCAGACCTTATCACAGCCTTGGCCCAAACAGCCCAATTCTAAAAATGAAGTTAGACTAACAGTAGTTTAGAAGAACGAGGGGGGATCTCAATGAAAACTATCAAATATTGAAAAGCCTAGATAGAGTGGACAAGGAGAGGATACTTCTCATGGTGGGGGAGTCTAGGACCAGGGGCCACAGCTCAGAATACAAGGGTGTTCTTTTAGAATAGAGACAAGGAGGCATTTTCTTTACCTAGAATGTAGTGAATTTGTCTAATTCATTGCCACATATGACTGTGATCTCCGAGTCACTGGGTAAATTTAAAGTGGAGGGTGATAGATTCTTTATCAGTATTAGCAAGGCATCAAAAGTTATGGGGGAAGGTAGGTGAATGGGGTTGAGGGAGATAATAGATCAGTTATGATGGAGTGGCACAGCAGATTCAATGGGCCAAATTGCCTAATCCTGTTCCTATGCCTTTATGGTCTTATGTTCTATTTAACATCAAGACACGTTTTAGCCAACTGATCAATGGGGATCAAAAAGGAAGATCACTTTTAGTCACTTAATCAATGACCTTTCAGCAGAAGATCAGAAGTGGGCGCGTTCGCTGATCTGATGACTTTACCATGTTCAATTCTATTTGGAACTCCTCAGCAAATGAGCCGACCTATACCCCAATACAGCAAGACCCAGACAACATTCTAAACCTACCATGATTGAATACAGTAACATTCATGCTGCACCCGCACAAGCACAGGCATTGACCACCTCCAACCTGAAACTGTCAGACCCCCCACCACAGAGATCCAGTTGCATCAACATCACTGAGACCCCACCAATGTCCCAAGTCACCGCTGATTAAAACTAAATTGGGCCAGCTGTATAAATAACGTGACTACAAGAACCAATGGGAGGCTGGTTATCCTGTGCAGAATGACCCACGCCACACCCCAACCCCAAACACTTTCTGCCACGTGACAGGAACATGAGGGAACACTCTACACATGCCTAGACAAATACAAATCCAACAAGAGCTAAGCAGCTCAATGTCACCCAACAGAAAACAAATATTCACTTTCTCCACATGTTTATCTTGCTAAGTACAGTGCAATCACTCATCTTTCCTACTACACCTTCCTTCTCTCTTTTTGTATTCCCCATTCCGGCTCCTTTCTTACCCCTCCCCTTCTCCTCACCTGCCCAGCACCTTCGCATGGTGCCCCTCCTCTTTCCCTTTCTCCCATGGTCCTCTCTCCTCACCTATCAGATTCCTTTCTCTACAGCCCTTTAACTCTTCCACTTATCCCCTTGCAGTTTCTTAGTTCATCCTCCTTTCCCCCTCACCTGGCTTCACCTATCACCTGCCAATTTGTACTCATTTCTCCTCCCTCCCCCCCCCCCCCCCACTTTCTTATTCTGGCTTGGCTTCTTCCCACTTCCATTTAGTCCTAATGAAGGATCTCAGCCTGAAATGTCAATGACATATTCTCCTCCACAGATGCTGCCAGACCTGCTGAGTTCCATCAGCATTTTTAGAGTTACTCATCTAGACTTCTCCAACAGCACCTTACAAACCATGACATAGGCAGCAAGTACATAGAAACATTACTTCCTCTCTATCTCACACTGCATCCTATCTTGGAAATACACCTTCATAAACACTGGATTTAAAGAATGTTCCCTGTAAAATAGCCACGGAAGTGAGAGTTTCTTTCCCAGAAGGATTGTGTTGGCTCTGGAAGACAATTTACTACCACAAAGATATTTAAGGATGGGTGAAAAACACTCTTCTTGACCGGGATGGGCAGACCTTGTAACTAGAGAAAAAGAATCCCAATAACTGTTGTCAATGAGCTCATGTTTAACGTAAGGCAGGGGGTCCCAATCTGGAGTTGATTGCCAGAGACTCTTTCCCAGGACTGAAATGGCTAAAATGAGGGGTCATCATTTTAAGGAGATTGGAGGAAAGGGTGGGAGTCAGAGGTTCATGGTAGAAATCTATGGCATAAAAAAGGTATGGAACTTTGATGTGAGATACAAAGTGGACAGCCAGTATTGAATGACTTATCCTACAAGTACACACAGCAGTGCTCATGACTGACTTAGGAGACAATGTTCAATGATGTTCAAAAAAGTAGCAAGCAAATGTGGAACCTAGAATATTACAGACCCGTCAGCTCACTATGATGTGCCGACATTTCAGACTATCCAGGATTAATCTAGCACTTCATTCACACAAAGCCCTCCCTTCTTCTTTCATCCATGTGCTCTTAAATGTCCCCAATTTACTTGCCTCTACCACTACCCTTGGCAATGTGTTCCACACACTACCACACTCTGTAAAAAAAACCTACCTCTAATTCCCACCCTTTCCTCCAATCTCCTTAAAATAATGCACCCTCATTTTAGCCATTTCTGTCCTGGGAAAAAAGTCTCTGGCAATCAACTCTATGCTCCTTAACATCTCAGACATCTCTTTCAGGTCACCTCTCAACCTCTTTCATTTCAATGGAAAAAACACTAGCTTGCTCAACATGCTCTCTGATCCAGTCAGCACCTGGAATAGCTCCTCTGCACCGGCTCTAAAGCTTCCACATACTTTCTACAAGGAGGTGTTCAATTCTGATCACAGTATTCAACCTGTGGTCTAACCAGCTATTGATAGAGCTGAAGTATATCTCAGGGCTGTTGAATTCAATCCTGTCACTAATGAAAGCCAGCTCACCATACACCTTCTTAACCACTATCAACTTGCATTGTGACTTTAAGGGATCTATGGACATGAACCCCAAGATCCCCCTGTTTCTTCACATTGCTAAGAATCCTGCCATTATCCCGCCTTCAAGTTCAACCTTCTAAACTGTAATACCTGACACTTTTCCAGACTGAACTCCATCTGCCACCTCTCAGCCCAGCTCTGCGTCCTATCCAATGTCCCACTGTAACTCTGACAAGCTTCGACACAATCCACAACACCAGCAACCTTTGCGTCATCTGCAAACTTTCTAATCCATCGTTCCATTTCCTCATCCAAGTCATTTATGAAAATCAGGGTCCCAGAACAGATCCCGGAGAAACACCAGTGATCACCAGTCTCACCAAGCAGAATATGCTCCATCCACTACCACCCTCTACCTTCTGTGGGCAAGCCGATTCTGAATCTATACAGCCAAGTTTTTCTGCATCCCATGCCTCCTTACCTTTGGGTGAAATTGAAAATCAGTGTGATTTTTTTCCTCTAAATTATTTTAAATATTGCACCTTATAAAAATGAGAGAACATATTGAAAACATGAGAGTAGGGGAGATTCAAACAAAAGGACATGAGTTGAGAGTTAGGGGGCAAAAGTTTAAGGGTAACACAAGGGGGAACTTCTTTACTCAGAGAGTGGTAGCTGTGTGCAACAAGCTTCCAGTAGAAGTGGTAGGGGCAGGTTCAATATTTTCATTTAAAGTAAAATTGGATAGGTATATGGACTGGAAAGGAATGGAGGGTTATGGTCTGAGTACAGGTCGGTGGGACTAGGTGAAAGTAAGCGTTCGGCATGGACTAGAAGGGCCGAGATGGCCTATTTCCGTGCTGTAATTGTTATATGGTTATAAGTGAAGAACCAATTTTTTTTATTATTTAACAGGTTAGCAGCAAATGACTGTGTAGAAGTGTATATTATTGGATTTTGAAAATTAAAATAACATTTACCAATAGGCTAAATAGGATTTTTTATTCCCATAGAGAAGGCACTAATAAATTTTAGACAATAAGAAGTAGAGGAACTCTGGACGGATTTTGTTACACCCAAAGTGTCCTGGGGATCTGGAACTCGCTGCCTGAGAGGGTGATGGAGGGAAGGGCCTGTGATTTCCCGGGGGGGGGAAGGGGTGCATTTGTGGCAGAAGCGAGATTAGAATTACAGTTCTTTTTCTTCACCGCCTACCGTCACCACCCCTCCCCGTCTTCCAGCTCAAGGACAGCGTCGACTTTGCGTTTTTTTTTAATTGTGAGGTGCGACGTGTTGCAAGAAGCTTCCTCTATGACACTAGTGTGGAGTTCTAATACTTAACTGGCGAAAGGTCGGTAGCACACATCTTTGACCGTTTTAGAGTTAATACTATCAATCTAAGATCGCACAGGAACGTTTGCTTTTTTTGTAACTGCATACAATAAAAGACAATAAAAAACATCATCAAATCCTTCCAGAAGCATTGGAAGAAACTCTTCGAAATTCCCCAGGAACTTGCCAGGAGCTGAAGAGTAATGTTTCAAGGGATGCAACATGATGGCTATATGGTTCAAAGAAACATTTAACTATAATTCCCCTCCTTGTAAAGTGGCAGGCTGAAACAGGTAAAGAGACCGGGGTACACCTGCCTCAGACAGGAAATGTGAGGTTTGAGGTAAAACCTGCCCTCTACTAATGCCTAGATATCATAGAGCAGAGCTCCCTCGCCATGGTTACTGGACGGGTAACCATGGGGATACAAATAGACAAACGAAAGCTACAATTTCTAGTCTTCTTCCCTGTGAATACATTACAATGAAATCTATTGACCACGATTAAAATCACACAGAAATCAGACAAAAAAAAATTATTTGGCTGACGCGTCGCAACTGTTGATTGCCTCACCGACCCTCGAAGGTGGATAGGAAAAGGGCTTAAAGCGGCAATGGCCAGAAGCAGACAAATGGGACTAGCTCCGGTAAACAACTTGGTCAGCACAGAACAGTCAGGCCGAAGGGCCTGTTTCTGAGCAGTATTGCTCTTGAACTTCACTTCTGAAAGCCTGTAATTTCTTGGCAAAGCAAAAAAGGCCAACTTGACCCATAGTTACATAGAAAGCACCAGATACCTTACACAAACCTGATTAGGAACATCTCCCCGGATTAAGTTTGTGCAGTTACACGTGTATTGGGGATTAGTGTAAAACCTTCCCGGAGGAAAGCCGTTTTAAATCCACTGCTATCTAGTTATCCCATCAGAAGGGAGGATGACATTGAATCTCTGAAGCCACATTATAAATGGAGGTTTGATCCTAGTATCAGCCAGCGGGGGGATGGGTGATCCGACTTTATCTCTTGATTTGATGCCTGGATGTATTTTAATATATTTCTGACATCTTTTGCTCTTTGGTGCCAACCGTGGGACGGTTCAAGGTTCTTTCTTTCTTTCTTTCTTTCTTTTTCAATCTTTTTATTGATTTTCACATATACACAAAAAAAATAACATAGTAATAAGTAAATTATAAATACAATAGACTTGAAATCACATTGATAATAAGATAATAATATCCTACTAAACATCAACAAAAGAAAATACCTTAATCAAGTCCACATGATTATATGAAAAAAAAAACAAAAATAACCATTAAAAAAGAAAAAAAAAATATTAAAAAATATGTGAGAAAAAAATATATATTAAAAAAAAATAAAACACTAAACTAAACTAACATAGGCAATAAGATAGTGTCAAAGAACTCCGGAACTCCATACTTGAACATGAATAAGCAGAAAGGTCTGGAGAAGGCCAAATTAATTCATATGAAAATGTCGAATAAACGGTCTCCAAGTTTCTTCAAATTTAATTGATGAGTCAAAAATAGTGCTTCTAATTTTTTCCAAACTCAGATAAGAAATAGTTTGAGAAAGCCATTGAAATGTAGTAGGAGGATTTACTTCTTTCCAATTTTGTAGTATAGACCTTCTGGCCATTAATGTTACAAAAGCAATCATTCGTCTGATTGAGGGGGAAAACTGATTACCATCTTCATTTGGTATGCCAAAAATTGCAGTAATAAAATGAGGTTGTAAATCTATATTCCAAATTGAGGAAATAGTAGTAAATATATCCTTCCAATAATTATGTAAAGTGGGACATGACCAAAACATATGGGTCAATGAGGCCACTGCTAAATGACATCTGTCACATAGAGGGTTAATATGAGAATAGAATCGAGCAAGTTTATCTTTAGACATATGAGCTCTATGTACAATTTTAAATTGTATTAAAGCATGTTTAGCACATATAGAAGAATTAACCATTTGCAAAATTTTTTCCCATTTATCTGTTGATATGTTGTATTGAAGTTCTTTTTCCCATTCTTGTTTAATTCTAACTGATATTTCTGGTTGTATCTTCATAATCATATTATAAATAAAAGCTACTAATCCCTTCTGACAAGGATTTAAGGTAAAGATCAAATCTGTAGTGTCCATCAAAGTTGAATTAGGAAAAGATGGTAAAACTTTATGTAAAAAATTTCTAATTTGTAAATATCTGAAAAAATTAGATTTAGGTAATTCAAATTTATTAGAAAGTTGATCAAATGACATCAAAGTATCTTCAAAAAAGAGATCACGAAAACATTTTATACCTTTCCTTTTCCATATGTTAAAAGCTTGATCTGTCCAGGAGGGTTTGAAAAAGAAATTAAATAAGATAGGGCTATCAAGAACAAAGTTTTTCAAAATAAAAAACTTACGAAATTGAAACCAAATTCGTAATGTATGTTTAATAACAGGATTAAATATTTGTTTATTAAATTTAACTAAATCCGCAGGAAGACAAGAACCAAGAACAGAGAATAGAGAATATCCCTTTACCTCATTACATTCCAAATTTACCCACTGTGGGCACAGTGGTGAATCCAAATCTAATTTCCAATACAATAAATTACGAATATTATTTGCCCAATAATAAAATCTAAAATTAGGTAAAGCTAAACCACCATCTTTTTTTGATTTTTGTAATTGCTTTTTACTTAACCTAGGGTTTTTATTTTGCCACACAAATGAAGAAATTTTTGAATCAATGTTATCAAAAAAAGATTTAGGAATAAAAACTGGTAGGGCTTGAAATAAATATAAAAATTTCGGTAAAATCATCATTTTGACAGCATTAATCCGACCAATTAATGATAAAAACAAGGGAGACCATCTTGTAGTAAGTTGATGAATTTGATGAAACATAGGTAAAAAATTCAGTCTAAATAAATCTTTATATTTCTTGGTAATTTTTATACCTAGATAAGTGAAGTTATCAGTAACAACTTTAAATGGTATCCTATCAGTCAATAAAGTTTGTGCATTTAAAGGAAATAATTCACTCTTATCTAAATTTAGTTTATAACCAGAAAAAGTACCAAATTGAACCAACAAGGATAAAATAGCAGGAATAGACCTATCAGGGTCAGAAATATATAACAGCAAATCATCAGCATAAAGAGATAATTTATATAACCTCATTACGGGTAATACCAAAAATATTAGGAGATTCACGAATAGCAATAGCTAAAGGTTCTAATGCAATATTAAATAATAAAGGACTTAAGGGACAACCTTGTCTCGTACCACGAGATAATTGAAAAAAAGAGGATCTGTGGTTATTCGTAAAAACAGAAGCAACAGGTTTATGATATATTAATTTAATCCATGATATAAAATTAGGACTAAAATTAAAATTTCTCAATGTATTAAATAAATATATCCATTCAACTCTATCAAAAGCTTTTTCAGCATCTAATGAAATAACACATTCTGGGATTGTGGGTGGTGAAGTATGAATTATATTAATCAATTTTCTAACATTAAAAAAGGAATACCGATTCCTCATAAAACCAGTTTGAATCAAGGTTCAAAGTTAACTATCACTTATATGTACATGTTGCCATATACTGCACAAAGATTCGTTTTCTTGCAGGCATTTCCAGTAGAATAAAGTAATATAATAGAATCGATTAAAAAACTACACACAAAGACTGACCAATGTGCAAAAGACAATCTGTGCAAATACAGAAAATAATAATAATAAATAAATAAACACTGAGTTGTAGTGTTAATGAAACTGAGTCCATGGGTAGCAGAATCAGTTCAGTGTCAGAGTTGAGTGAAGTTGTCCCCGCTGGTTGTTGAAGTGTGATCGTTGAAGGGTAATAGATGTTCCTGAACCTGTTGCGAAGGTCCTGAGGTTCCTGTACCACCTTCCCAATGGCAACAGCGAGAAGAGAGCCTGGCCTGGATGGTGGGGGTCCTTGATGATGGATGTTGCTTTCTTTTAGCAGTGCTCCTTGTAGATGTGCCTAATGGTGCGGAGGGCTTTCCCTGCAAAAGACTGGGCTGTATCTACCACTTTTTTGTAGGCTTTTCCACTCCTGGGCATTGGTGTTCACATACCATTTCATGTTTGACTGGTTGATGGTGACATCGCCTTCAAGTCAGCTTGCAGAGTATGAACAAGTACTTTGGATCTGTCTTCACTAGGGAAGACACAAACAATCTCCCAGATGTAATAGTGACCAAAGGAACTGGGGTAAAGGATGAACTGAAGGAAATTTATATTAGGCAAGAAATGGTGTTGGATAGACTGTTGAGTCTGAAGACTGATAAGTCCCCGGGACCTGATGGTCTGCATCCCAGGGTACTTAAAGAGGTGGCTCTAGAAATTGTGGACACATTGGTAATCATTTTCCAATGTTCTATAGATTCAGGAACAGTTCCTGCTGATTGGAGGGTGGCTAATGTTGTCCCACTTTTCAAGAAAGGAGGGAGAGAGAAAACAGGGAATTATAGACCGGTTAGCCTGACGTCAGTGGTAGGAAAGATGCTGGAGTAAATTATAAAAGAGGAAATTACAACACATTTGGATAGCAGTAGAAGGATCAGTCTGAGTCAGCATGGATTTATGAAGGGAAAATTGACTAATTGAAAATTGACTAATCTTCTGGAGTTTTTTGAGGATGTAACTATGAAAATGGACAAGGGAGAGCCAGTGGATGTAGTGTACCTGGACTTCCAGAAAGCTTTTGATAAAGTCCCACATAGGAGATTAGTGGGCAAAATTAGGGCACATGGTATTGGGGGCAGAGTACTGACATGGAATGAAAATGGGCTGGCTGACAGGAAACAAAGAGTAGCAATTAGCAGGTCCCTTTCAGAATGGCAGGCTGCGACCAGTGGGGTACCGCAAGGTTCGGTGCTGGAACCGCAGCTGTTTACAATATACATTAATGATTTAGATGAAGGGATTAAAAGTAACATTAGCAAATTTGCTGATGACACAAAGCTGGGTGGCAGTGTGAAATGTCAGGAGGATTTTATGAGAATGCAGGGTGACTTGGACAGGTTGGGTGAGTGGGCAAGTGTATGGCAGATGCAGTTTAATGTGGATAAATGTGAGGTTATCCACTTTGGTGGCAAGAACAGGAAGGCAGATTACTACCTAAATGGAGTTAAGTTATGAAAAGGGGAAGTACAACAATATCTAGGTGTTCTTGTACATCAGTCAATGAAAGCAAGCAAGCAGGTACAGCAGGCAGTGAAGAAAGCTAATGGCATGCTGGCTTTTATAATAAGAGGAATGGAGTATAGGAGTAAAGAGGTCCTTCTGCGGCTGTACAGGGCCATGGTGAGACCCCACCTGGAGTATTGTGTGCAGTTTTGGTCTCCAAATTTGAGGAAGGACATTCTTGCTATTGAGGGAGTGCAGCGTAGGTTCACAAGGTTAATTCCCAGAATGGCGGGACTGTCATATGTTGAAAGATTGGAGTGACTGGGCTTGTATACACTGGAATTTAGAAGGATGAGAGGGTATCTGATTGAAACATATAAGATTATTAAGGGATTGGACACGCTGGAGGCAGGAAGCATGTTCCTGCTGATGGGTGAGTCCAGAACTAGAGGCCACAGTTTAAGAATAAAGGGTAGGCCATTTAGAACAGAGATGCCGAAAAACTTTTTCACCTAGAGAGTGGTGGATATGTGGAATGCTCTGCCCCAGAAGGCAGTGGAGGCCAAGTCTCTGGATGCATTCAAGAGAGAGTTAGATAGAGATCTTATAGATTGCGGGGTCAAGGGATATGGGGAGAGGGCAGGAACGGGGTACTGATTGTGTATGATCAGCCATGATCACAGTGAATGGCGATGCTGGCTAGAAGGGCCGAATGGCCTACTCCTGCACCCACTGACTATTGAATGCTCCTTCCAGGGGCTTGCGCACAGAATAAGAGCGGCCATCGTGCAGAAACACACGGGAGGCTGGAGGAACTGAGCGACTCGGGCAGCACGAAATGTGCAGACCAGGGTCTCCATCTGTTGTCCATTTCCTTTCACAGATGCTGCCTGACCCGCCGGATTCCTCCGGCATTTTTCTGTGTTCCAGCGGCCAGCACCTGCCGTCTCTTGGGTCTCGCCTCCCAGTGCGTGCTTTGTGCAGTGGCACCGTCGGAGGGTTCGCTGCTCCTTGCGGTAAGCGTCGGAGCCCCCTTCCCGTGCATCCGCCTACAAAAGAGTCAAGACTGTTGTTCCCTAGATCAATATCGAATCACTAATGGGATCTTGTTATGCCGCGGTCCCTCCTAAATGCTGAACTTTGTTGGTATAAAGAGTTTGGGGACTAGCTGTAAGGGTGAAATGAACTGGGTTACTAGCCATGCGAAGTCTTCCTAAAGATGCTTCTTCTATCCCGAGGATTCCCCTATACAATTGTAGCAATATAGACGTTTGATGGAAATAATCAAAGTTGGAAACTTTTGTTTTATATTGCCTCAAACATTCATATTTACAACCCTTACCTTGTCTTGGGCAGCTCCAGCGATCTCTGGTCCAATTAATAACACCCCGGCTCTCCTCTTCCCTTGGTCGGTCTGCTGGCGCCAACTGCCCCGTTTATGAGTCGGGTCTCACACGGATCCTGTGAGGATCTGGCCAATCCTGCCTCTCTCCGACCGATTTCTATCCCAGTGGCGGTCCATTTCCCCCGTTTGTGGTGAAGGGCACATCATTCCGCCTCGGGATGGGGTTCAGTTCAAATCACACCTTCCGCGGGAGCGACCAGTAGTAGCCCGGCAGCGTGAGGCTTTGCTCAGTCGTCGCTTTTAGAGTGGCACCGGGTCGGGAAGCGGCTGAACGAGTCGAGGGCATGTTCAAGTGTCAGAGAGGTAGCGGGAGGGAAGGAATAATCCGCCTCCCCATCTGCAAACCACAACACACTGATCATTACCACTGCACTTTGGAGCGTCACGTAGATTATCTGTTTAGTATGCACTAGCGATCGTACTATGAGATCAGAGGAGGGCACTCTCAACCCGGGCTGGGACGTACAACACAACTGGATGCTTATTCTGGGGTAGATTCCGACCTTCTTTATGCTGTGAAATCCACGCTACCCCCCCCCCCCCCGCTCCATTAGTTTGTACTAAACTTATTTTCCCCCAGATCCCTACCAGTCTGTGGGTGAATTGGAGAGGGTAAGGTACCGGCTGTAAACCGAATTAGTTTAATTATCAATTTATGCTTCAACATTTTCAGAAATCCTTACGTTACATTTCCGGAGAGCTTAGAATTAAGAATAACGACGCTCACGTTACTCCTTGCAAATCTTGCAGAGTCTTGTTTCAAACGCTTTGTGGAACTCAAGCCCTGATTACCTCTAGCACTTCTGAATTTCCAATTGGGGAATATAATCGGCCCTTTAAACTGGATAAAATGTGGAATTGCTCGTGAAATCAAGATCGAGTGCACGAATTTATCATTTAAAATGTGGCAAAATTTGGTTCTATAACTTAAAAGTCACTAATTGGAACGGAATGACTGACTGAATGGAATGACGTTTTTGTGGAGGCTGCGGTCTGTAAGGGTATCCCTTTGTTGCGTTTCTGCTTGTGTCTTCCGAACAGCTCCTTCATCCTTTGGGTTTTTAATGTGCACTGACATCTTCCCCGGAGGACAGAACTTTGAAACTGCCTTTCACAACATTCTCCACGGTCCCGAGGGTAACGCAGCAAGTCCCCATTGACGCGCAGCAGAGAACGTTCAAACATCAAGCTGACTGATCGCGCGTTCGTTGAAGCACAGAGTTTAATGCGTTAGCAGTTAAGACAGCCGAGGGTGCAAGTGTCACGACACATTCTGGCGCCAACACAGCGCGCTCGGCAGAACAACACAGGACACTACAATCAACGAAACAACAGCTTGGTACTACAACCGTTCTGCAAAAGAATTACAGCCCATTCTATAAAGAAAACTGGCCTCCCCTTAACTGATAAACACAAGAGATTGTGCAGATGCTGGAAATCCGGATCAACACATATACAAAGTGCTGGAGCAACCCAGCAGGTTAGGAGGCAGCATCAATGGAGGTGAATAAACTGTCGACATTTCGGGCTGAGACCCATTATCCCCCTCATCGACTCTGTTTGCACTTCTTGCTGCCAGTCCTCCTTCAGATTTCAAATTCTCATTCTTAGGTGGCTCCCAATTTTTGTAGTCTTCCCCAGCCTGAAATCAGCCACAACCCCAGTTCCTATGGTTACTATTAGCCCCATGGACTAATTCCAGGACTAAAGGCTTGCGCCTCTAAATCTCCTCTCCTCCTTTGCAAGTCAGCCTGTGTCATCGTTTTCTACTACCTCTCCTCTTAGACTGAGCACCCATTTTGCTTCTATGCATTTCCTTGGAATTCATTTCCATGGTGAAGTCATATCTTTGCAAGATTATATATTTTTCAAGTTCATGGAATTATGCTTGCAAATTTAGTCTCTTTCCATTGTTTACTTTCTGTGACCTTAATACAAATGATCATATTGTGTGTTGTGAATTAACATTGAGCTTCAAACTATGGGACCTGAATTCATTCTTGACATCACCCACAAATAGGCAGATATTCCCAGGCTACGAACTTTGTTATGCAACTGCCACAGTTGCATAGTGGTTAGCGCAATGCAGTTACAGCTCAGGGCATTCCGGAGTTTGGACTTCGATTCCAGTGACATCTGTAAGGAGCTTACACATTTTCCCTGTAACATGGGTTTCCCTGAGCCTGAAGATTAATTTTTGAACATCAGATCATTGCCGTATCATTCACTTCCTTTGCAGCAGCTAAGGCTGAAGAGTTTCATAGCATGGAGCCAAATTCGACACTCAGGCAGCAGTCAGCACAACAGCTTTGCAATGCAAACTGTAAGATTGGGGTTCAGTCCCCATCAGTGTCTGTAGGGAGTTTGTACATTCTCCCTGTGACCGTCTGTGTTTCCCCTGGATGCTTCAGTTTCCTCTCACATATCCAAAGTTGTACTTGTTGGAGTTAGTAAGTTCTGGGCACGCTATGTTGGTTCTGGGAACATAGCAACACGTGTGAGCTGCCCAGCTCATCTCAGGTGCAAACAATACACTTCACTGTGACATAATGTGTGCTTCCATAATAAATTTACTTAGAACTTTGAACTTTGAAATAAAGCTAATCTTAATAAAGGTTTGGAGACCATTCCTGAAACCATGCTGGTAGGTGAGGATTATGAGGGATCAGTGTTCCATTGCATGTACGGTTCTTGTTGCCTTTGGTCTACTTTTTTCCTGTTCTCTTACATTGCAGGTGCATGCCTCCCCAAAGGTTTTCACCATCCTCACTGTATCAATCTTTTAATGCCTCACTGAGGAGCTTTTACATCCTTTACACTTTTACTTCCACTCAGCTCAGTTAAGACAAAAGTGCAAACAAGAACAATGAGGCTGTCAGGCTGCTACATTAATGCCCCATTTTGTATTTATAAAATTAAAGATTGATGAAGATTTCAAGATTAGCATTATTCGTCACGTGTACACCGAAACATACAATGAGGCGTGTAATTTTGGGCCAAGTCAAGTCAGGCAGGAAGGATTGTGCTGGGGGCAGCCCATAAAACTACTAGGACCACAAGGCAGTAGGAGAAGAATTAGGCAGTTCGGCCCATCGAGTCTGCTCCATCATTACATCATGGCTGATTTATTATCCCCCTCAAACCCATTGTTCTGCTTTCTCACGGTAACCTTTGACACCCTTAGTAATCAAGAACCATGCTTCCAGTGTCAACAGAGCATGCCCACAACTCAGGGGCCCTAACTTGCCTGGATTTGGAATGTGGCAGGAGAACAGAATACTGAAGGAAACCCACATAGTCACAGGCAGAAATCCAATCTTACAGCTAACGCTGTAAAGCCTTGTGCTAACCAATACTGCACTACCGAGGATGCTTCAATGACTTTTAATTAACCTAGAGTCAACACAGCATAGAACTATTAAAAGTCAGGTAAATCACAACCAGCAATATAACAAATCACATCTGTGCCTGCAAAGCGGAGCTCACCCTTGTTGGGTGCATAGTTCTAACACCCATGTAGATCTCTCCGCAAAATTTCTGAAATTGGACAAAAACACAAGAAAAGCAATCTTAGGGTACGTGCTCTGAAATTGGATCTTTGCACTTCCCATTTCTCTGAACAAATTGCAGTTGGTATCTCATCGCTGTGTTGAAATCATGAGGGGTTAAGTTAAGTCTTTTTCTCAGGGTAGGGGAGTCCAAAATCAAAGCACGTAGATTTAAGGTGAGAAGGGAAAGGTTTAAGAGGGACCTGACTGGAAAGTTTTTCACACAGAGGGTGGTGGGTGCATGAAATAAGGTGCCAGAGGAAGCTGTAGGGTGGGTACAATTACGGTATTTGAATGCATGTAGACAGCTACATGGATAGGAAAGATTTAGTGAAAAATGGACCAAACGCAGGCAAATGGGACAGTTAGACATCATAGTCAACACAGACAATCTTGGCTGAAGGTTATGCTTCCATGCTGTATAACCTGATGGTACTGTAATGTTAATGTGTTGAAATTTAAAGGTTTTTCCCCATAATAGCCACAGTACCGTGGTGGTGAGGGGAAAAGGCAGTGGACTGGAGGGACGGAAGATCTCTTGTGCTAAGGCATTTCCTCAGTGGCCTGATCAATAAGTGTTCCCCAAGCCACAGTGTGCTTTTGACTGTGGGTCTGCTAACAGTGAATGGAGTTCTAGCTAATCATCTTGTCAATGAAGAGCAATGTCAGGAGATGCTTAGCACAAGACCATAAGACCGTAGGACAGAGGAGCAGACTTAGGCCATTTGGTCCATCAAGTCAACTCCGCCATTTCATGTTGTCTGATCTATTTTCCTTCTCAGCCTCAATATCCGGCCATATCCCTTCATGCCCTGAATAATCAAGAATCTATCAAACTGTGCCTTAAATATATCCAATAACTGGGCCTCCAGAGTCACCTGTGGCAACAAATTCCACAGATTCACCACTCTCTGGCTAAAGAAATTCCTCTTCAACTCCATTCTAAAAGGATGCCCCTCTCTTCTGAGGCTGTGTCCTCTGGTCTTAGACTCCCCCGCCATAGGAAACATCCTCTCCACATCCACTCTGTTGAGGCCTTTCAACATTGAATAGGTTTCAATGAGGTCACCCCTCGTTGACCTTGATCCTTTTACTTCCAGAACTCTGTGAAATATGCCTCACTTATTTTTTGTTGCTAATAATCGAGGATCAAAAAACTCGTCAGTGGTAGTGTCCCAAAGATGTCATTTAGTGCACAGCTGAAGTGGGACAAACATCAGACACATTAGGTTGAAGTGTGCACTGAAATGTCCAAGTCAGTTTTCCACAAGTTACTAAGCAACTTAGAAATGATTACTATTGTGAATCAGCAGATGTGTTGGTGAGCGGGACCGTCTCTGGCCACCTTGTGAACCGGTCTACCATCATTAGGAGGTACCGCGCTCCTCAGGACACTGGTAGGGGCCCACGATATCCACATGAATGTGGTCGAACCTCTGGTGGGTGGGTTCGAACTGCTGTGGCGGGGCTTTATTGTGCCGCTGCACCTTGGCTGTTTGGCACTGCGTGCATGTTTTGGCCCATTCACTGACCTGCTTGCGAAGTCCGTGCCACACGAACTTGCTGGAGACCAGCCGGACAGTTGTCCTGATAGATGGGTGCACCAAACCGTGTATGGAGTTGAAAACTCGCCGCCTCCAGGCTGCCGGGAGGATGGGTCGAGGTTGGCCGGTAGCCATGTCGCACAGGAGGGTCTTCTCACCTGGGCCTACGAGAAAGTCCTGCAGCTGCAAACCCGAGACTGCGGTCCTGTAGCTGGGCATCTCGTCGTCTGCCTGCTGTACCTCTTCCAGTGCTGCATAGTCCACCCCCAGGGACAGGGCCTGATGAGTGCGTCGGCCACAACGTTGTCCTTTCCCGAGACATGCTGGATGTCCATTGTGTACTCGGAGATGTAGGACAGATGTCGCTGCTGGCGAGCCGACCGGGGATCGGGCACCTTTGTGAACGTGAAGGTCAATGGTTTGTGGTTCGTGAACGCAGTGAACGGCCTGCCTTCTAAGAAGTATCTGAAACGCCGGATTGCCAGATACAGTGCCAACAGCTCCTGGTCGAAACCACTGTACTTGAGTTCGGGTGGTCGTAGGTGCTTGCTGAAGAATGCCAAGGGTTGCCAGCACCCCTCAATGAGCTGCTCCAGCACCCCACCGACTGCTGTGTCGGATGCGTCCACTGTAAGTGCGGTCGGAACGTCCGTTCTGGGGTGTACCAGCATCACGGCATCTACCAAGGCTTCATTGGCTTTAACGAAAGTGGCCGCAGCCTCCTCATCCCAAGTAATGTCCTTGCCTTTACCCGACATCAGGGTGTACAAAGGGCGCATGATACTGGCTGCTGAGGGGAGGAAACAGTGTTAGAAGTTCACCATACCAATGAACTCCTGTAGGCCTTTGACCTTGTTGGGCCGGGCAAAGTGGCGGATCACGTCTACCTTGGCGGGCAGAGGTGTTGCCCCGTCTTTGGTAATCCTGTAGCCCAGGAAGTAGATGGTATCAAGACCGAACTGGCATTTGGTCGGGTTGATCGTGAGGCTGAAATCACTCAGGCGGGAGTAGAGCTGGCGGAGATGGGACAGATGCTCCTGGCGACTACTGCTGGCTATAAGGATGTCGTCCAAATAGATGAACGCAAAGTCCAGGTCGCGTCCCACCGCATCCATTAGCCGCTGGAACATCTGTGCGGCATTCTTCAGGCCGAACGGCATTTGGAGGAACTCGAACAGGCCGAACGGGGTGATAAGTGCTGTTTTGGGGATGTCTTCAGGGTGCACCGGGATTTGATGGTATCCCTGGACAAGGTCTACTTTGGAAAAGTTTCTTGCCCCGTGCAGGTTTGCTGCAAAGTCCTGTATGTGCGGCACAGGGTAGCGGTCTGGAGTTGTAGCCTCGTCCAGTCTGCTGTAGTCGCCACATGGTCTCCAACCCCCGACTGCTTTGGGCACCACGTGCAGGGATGTGCATGTGCAGCCCACGGGCTGTCTGACCTCCGTACGATCCCCAATTTCTCCATCCTCTTGAACTCCTTCACCAGGCGGAGCTTTTCTGGGGGGAGGCTTCGTGCGCGAGCGTGGAGGGGTGGTCCCTTGGTCGGGATGTGGTGCTGAACCCCGTGTCTGGGCATGGCTGCCATGAACTACAGTGCCAGAATCGATGGAAAGTCCACCAGGATTCTGGTGAATTCATTTTCCGACAACGTGATGGAGTCCAGGTGTGGGGCTGGCAACTTGGCTTCACCCAGGGAGAACATCTGGAAAGTCTCGGCATGTACCAGTCTTTTCCCTTGCAAGTTGACCAGCAGGCTGTGAGCTCGCAAGAAGTTCGCTCCCAGGAGTGGTTGGGCCACCGCGGCCAGTGTGAAGTCCCACGTGAACCGGCTGGCACCGAACTGCAACTGCACTGTGCGGGTGCCGTAGGTCTGTATTGTGCTGCCGTTTGTGGCCCTCAGGGTGGGTCCTGGCTTCCTGTTGCGGGTGTCGTTCCCCATCAGGGGCAAGACGCTGATTTCCGCTCCGGTGTTGACCAAGAAGAGGCGTCCCGACTGTTTGTCCCAGACGTACAAAAGGCTGTCCTGGTGGTCAGCCGCCATAGTCATTAGTGGCAGCTGGCCCTGACCCTTGCAGGGCGGGCAACAGCAGCGGGCTTTTGTGCCCCACCGCTGGTCGTAGAAACACCACTGTTCACTGGCCTCCTCACTCCTGCCTCTGTGTTGTGTGCGCCCCCCTGCCGGGCCTGGTCTGGTCTGGTCTGCTGTTGCGTGTGTGGCCTGGTAATCTAACAGATGGATGCCACACTCTCCCTCTTGGCTTTGCACAGCACATCTGCCCGGGCCGCCACCTTCCGGGGGTCGCTGAAATCTGCGTCGGCCAGCAGCAGATGTATGTCCTCGGGCAGTTGCTCTAGGAACACTTGCTCGAACATGAGGCAGGGCTTGTGTCCGTCAGCCAGGGCCAGCATCTCGTTCATCAATGCTGATGGCAGTCTGTCTCCCAAACCATCCAGGGGAAGCAGGTGGGCAGCCTGCTCACGCTGTGAGACGCCAAAGGTCCCAATGAGCAGCGCTTCGAAAGCTTCATATTTGCCTTCTTGCAGGTCGCCACAAGTTTGTTGGATAGATTTGACACTTAACTTCTATCAAGTAGGAGTTACAAGAAACTGAAGACCTACATTCCCCTCTGCCGGCTGATTTCTGAACTATCTGAATCGATGAGTACTATCTCATTATTCTTCTTTTGCACTATTTATTTATTTGTTCAAGATTCAAGATTGTTTATTGTCAGTTTTCAGTACACAAAGGTTAAGGAGAACAAAATGGTGGTTTCCAGATCTGATGCAGCATAAAACGCATAAAGAGCACTATAAAAACACAACAAGTATAAATATAAAAGCAATCCACTGAATACAATGTTCAAGGAACCGCTATATGAGGGATGATTGATAAGCCCGTGGCCTAAGGTAGAAGGAGATGAGTTATACAGCTCTCGTTACATGCACATGCAGGTCAACTCTTTGAGTGATTATGCAGAAAGTTTGAAGTTAATAACTCATCTCCCGATGAAGGAACAGAACAGAGAGGATGAGCAGGCGAGTAGCTGGGCATAAATTAAACAGTTGGCAGGTGATTGGCTCGCTTTAGTCGTTTCCCTCAGGCGGAGGAAAAAGTAAGATGCTTATTGTAAAATAGCTAATTTGCTTGTTACTTTTGAGAAGCAGGGCTGACAGAGATATTTCTCGTAAGTAGAAGTAATAATACTCTCAAGTTCAAGTCAAGTTTAAGGTTTTGTCATAGGCATACACAACCAGAGTATAAATGCCATGAAAATTAGCTTTGTGCAGCAGCAGCACAATATATTAAAAGCATTAATTAACAGAAATCTAAATTAACATAGATTTTACATTGGTTGCACAACAAAATAAAGAAAATAAACATAATGGTGCTAGTGAGAGAGAGAGGAAAAAGGAATATAGTCTGAGGTAGTGAATGATTTTTTTCAAGTCAGTTCAAGTTCCTGATGGCAGTGGGAAAGAAGCTCTTGTTGAACTTTGAGGTGAAGGTGTTGAGGCTCCTGTCTATATATATATATATCTAAAAGCAACTGGTTTTAAGGCGCCAGTAACCTGACTGACTTGGCTCCTTCTCCTGTCAGCAGAAATGGTTCTGCCGGGCTTAGTTGCTAAACCACACATGAAGGCCAGGAGCTGGACTTGATTGTCAGAGGTTATTTGAGACACACGCCATTGGGAGCATTTAATACTTTATCCTCATTTCCCTCCTCCCCATAGCTATGATAATTTTAAGGAACAATCCCATTGTACCTGCAGATAAAACCAGCAAGGTACCTAGATGGGAATGATTCACTTCAGCAGTGACAAGGCCATCTCACAGAAAGAACCCCTTCTCAACCAGTGACCAAAGCAAGCCATTCATCAGTGAATTAGACAGCATTTCCTATTGCAGTATGCTATTGTTATGAAGTAATAATAAGAACTTTATCAAGCAGGAAGGAAACGTTCAATAGCTCGTCAATCTATCGAGCAAACATGTTTGTTATTGAGAACAGATTTCAGATTTCCATTACAATGAAATTTCAACTGATCGCTTTGGTTTCAAAGATGTAGTTGTATTTCAAAAAGCAGTCTGGCAAGCATTCATTTACAATGGTGAAGAAAAGCATGGAATATTTTTTGATAAGTGTACTCATATTATGTAAGTGCAGGATTAATGGGAAAGTATTGGAAATAGTCGTCATCTTATTTTTTATTTTATTTCCTCTGCTTCTGCTTTTGTGTTTCTTTGTTTTTTTTAACATGTTATCTCTTTGGTGCACTTATTCCAATAAATACATCTGACGATGATGAAATATGTTACAAGCATAAAGATTCTGTTTTGAAATGTTGTTGGTAAGTGCCCCAAGCCAAAATCCTGTACGGCATTACATATTGTTTTGTAATGTGAATTGTGCTGTTTAGAAATATCCCTGCACCATCACTTTTCATCCCAGTGACAGAATTCATTAAAATAATTTATATTTTTAATATACCCAACATTTAAAAATGTATGGCTCAAAATGGCAACATGAAATTGAGTCAGTTATTGAGCCTTTAATTCAATTTGAATGAAAAATGCCTCTGGCGGAAATAATTGTTCCCATACAATTATTCATATTATAATTCTTTAAAAGAAGCATTATAGATATTAAGCCATTGTTGGCTTATATTTGCATAAAAATGTAGAAAATAAATGTTGCAATTTAATCTGTTCTATGGTGAGAAAAATGGATAATAATCATGTAGGTGGCTTCAGCTGGCAAGGTGTTGGAGAAATGGACTGTGTTGTGTTCTGTCTAAATATAGACCATTTAATCAATCTCAGAAATATGTCTAAACACTAAAGAACTGAAATCTTATTTTTCACATGGATTTCTTTTTTTTGTAATTTATTTTTTATTGAAGTTCATCATCAAACAAACATTTCCATAAGATGCATTTCAGACATTGTACATATATATCATATAATCATATATGTCACAAATCTCCACATAGTATTTATCTGAGGTATACACTTATAGAAAAGAATGGAAAGAAAAAACAAGCAAAAGGAAAAAACTATGTACAAGTAGGGAGTGATCTCTTTTTACAACATATTCATTGATTTGTGAGAATACAATCAGGCCTATGAGGCATTACGTAGTTAAACCATTTTTCCCAGTAAGAATCAAATTGTTCCAGTTTATGATTAACAGATGCTGTTACCTTTTCCATTTTAACAACTTTTAGTTTACTTCAAATGCACAATGATTTGCAAAGAGGGAATTATGCAAAATCGACTGTTGCTAAAATGCACAAACAATTGATGATCTAATCTGAACGTGGTATGTTTCGTAGCTTCAAAATATTAAAACTAATTCAAAGGAAGACACAGGAGTCCGAAATACGGTCTAACTTCAAGTTTACTTTAAGCAAGGCGTGTGCGTTTCACATGGTAACGTGATGACATACACAATATAACACATAATGAATGATTTAATCAAACAAGAATGCTTAATTGATGTTGCGATGTTCACCAAGCTTGGCAATTAGACTGCTGATGTTTCATCACCAGTCAGAGTGACATCCTCAGTAAGCAGTGTTGTTGTTTACCTCTGGGAGTGCTCACATTTGTATAGGTCCCCATTTGCTTGCTTCAATCCTGATTGGCTACCCCTTTGAATTCTATTGGCTCATTTCTTTGGCTCTAAGGGTTTCATGGGTGGTGTCCGGTTCGATATGTTTGTTTAGAGAGTTATCAGAAGAGAACCACACTTCTAAAGATTCTCATGCCAGCTTCTTGATTGCTCAATCCCAGCTAAAGTAGTGGCCTTCTAGGAGCCAATAGACTTCAAAGATCAACAGAAGGGGTAACCAATCAGGACCAAGGCAAGCGAATGGGAGGGGGCTATATCAATGTGAGCATTCGCAGAAAGAAACACCAGCAACTGCTGGCTGAAAATGTCGCCTCGGCTAATGATAAAGTATCTGCAAGCTCAGTGAACTCCACATACCTCAGCCCGAGCTATGGTATTCACCACCTTCCTACAAGATGCTCAATCAAACAATATATATACAAGATTACTCATATTATTGAAATATTAAATACACAACAAAATGCATATGCTGAGATTCCTGTCCACCATCCAACAAGCAAATGCAATGGTAAAGTGGCATGGCTTTGAATACAACAATGAAGTTTACAACATTGTGCAGCAGTTAAAAGCAAGAGCATGTATGTCAATGATCCTGGAATGTCTGCAGAGAGAGGAAGTGTCCATGGAAACATCTCTGATCTTCATTTTATTTATTTTAGTGATGCAGCATCTTTCGGTCCAACAAGCCCACACCGCCCAATTACACCCATGATCGATTAACTTATGGAATGTGGGAGGAAACTGGAGCACCTGAAGGAAACCCACACGGTCATGGGGAGAACGTGCAAACTCCTTACAGACAGTGGTGGGAAATGAACCCGAATCACCGGCACTGTAACTGCGTTACACTAACTGCTACACTACATGCGTTAGCCAAAGGTATAACAGGAAGTGGAAGAAAGTTACTGAGATTGCTATCTAGTTATACACCATTTACTAAAACAGAGAGGGTAGAATAAATTTATTATAAGAACATCTGCAAATCTACGCAATGAGTGTTATTGGAATTTTAACATTTTATTTATGGAAAATACATCAGCCCAAAGTTAAAGCTGAAAATACCAAAATTACTTTGCAGACCAGAGAGAGAAATAGTGTTATTATTCAAGGCTGATGACCTTTCATCAGGATGAGAGTAAATCCAGAAAATAGAAAAATAGAACTTATTGGGGATTTCAAATAGACCATAACAGTAAGAAAAGGTTGAAAGCAAAAATAATCAACCTAATCAGAATTAAACAAAATTAAAATTAATCTGTGTTCCATACCACTTGGCAACAATATAATGGAGGAAAAGTTGTCCAGCTCAGTGAAAACAATGATACAGGTTGTCCCCGAGTTACAAACGTCCGACTTATGAACAACTCATAGTTACGAACCAAGGAAGGAGAACGCCATCCACCATTTTAAGTCATTGTCGTTGACACTGTGTTGAGTGTTTAACTTTGTATTTGGCTTAAATTTTTCTTAGTAAGATTCACCCTGACCCCACCCTCCCCCCCCAGTTGGCTGGTGGCGCAGTGAGATCAGCGCCAGGCTCAAGATTCCCGAGTTCGATTTAGTGAAAGACCGCTCCCGTGCTGGGTTGATGTCGATCCAGTGACTCACGTACCATCCGTGCCGGTTTGACGTCGAGCTTGCAACTCGACCTCGTAAAAAAACACTGCCACCTCTAGGTTAAATTCCCACGTGGAATATTGTAGAGGATCAAATACCCGAACCCAGCACAGCCCCCATTTGTCCCATTTAACTTGTCTCAGTGCGGTGGAGTTTAGGACCCAGTGGACCTCGGGAGCCGGCACAGGTCAGGACCCACTGCCCGGAGTGTTTCTGTTCTGTTGATGGGAACTGATCGCGATTAGAAATAAAGTGGAAATAATAAAGCGTTTGGAAAGAGGTGAGACGCCATCGGTCATTGGAGAAGCATTAGGCTACAGTCAGTCAACAATCGGAACAATTTTAAAGGATAATGGATAAAGTAAGAATAATGGAGCATGTGTAAGGCCCTGCCCTGATGAAAGCTACAATTATTACTAAGCAATGCAGTGGTTTAATTATTGGAATACATACATTTCTTAAGTGTTTTATATGCATAGAAAGATAAAATATATGCTATATACTAAGACAAACGTTTGACTAACTGACGCTAAATACTACCGAATGTATTACATGCAAATCCGACTTAAAGGTGGATTCTGGAACGGAACTCATATGTAACCCGGGGACTGCCTGTATATTGTTACGAATACCTCTTGTACTTTACAGCCAATCAAATTGCATACAGAGAAAAATATCCTGACAGTTGCAATTTTCAAAGTAATAGATTTTACTTCACAATGTTAAGCAAAATGCATTTGTAAATTTCATTGCTTGTCATATCAAAGCTATGTTCTAAAATGCCCTAAGGGTTTTGCTTAATAATGATTAATTGATAAATTATTTCCTTCACAACAACATAGCTGTAAGTCATTTACATCCTCAAACCTGTTCTGCTATTCACTCAGCTCCTGAGTTATCTATATTTTAAATTCAACTACCATCGAAGATTCTGTAATACTTAATGTTCTTACCTAATTAAAACATTCAATTGTAATTCTGAAGTTTTTAATTTGTGCCCCTCTATAATGCCACAAAATATCCAAGTGCATAGGGAGACTAGCAGAGAAATTTGCTGATTTCCAAGAAACAAACTTGATCATAGATTTGAATATCAAAGTCATTCTATTGTTATTTAATTCTTCCCAGACCCGATTTGTTTCTTCCAATGCAGACTTCCCTATTTACTATTGAACAGAGAGGCTTGATGGTGTTTAGGACTTTCTAAATCAGTTTTACTGTTGTTGAGGAACAATACCAAATGCTATTCCTCACCTCAAATTCCCAAATTTTCTGTAGAAAAGAAATTCCCAATATCTACTGTACTTGGGGCCAATGCATCACAGCCCTACATTTCAACAGTGACCACAATTCAATAGAGAGACAGACAGACGGACATACTTTATTGATCCCGAGGGAAATTGGGTTTCATTACAGTCGCACCAACCAAGGATAGTGTAGAAATATAGCACTATAAAACCATAAATAATTAAATAATAATAAGTAAAATTATTCCAAGTGGAAATAAGTCCAGGACCAGCCTATTGGCTCAGGGTGTCTGACACTCCGAGGGAAGAGTTGTAAAGTTTGATGGCCACAGGCAGGAATGACTTCCTATGACGCTCAGTGTTGCATCTCGGTGGAATGAGTCTCTGGCTGAATGTACTCCTGTGCCTAACCAGTACATTATGGAGTGGATGGGAGACATTGTCCAAGATGGCATGCAACTTTGACAGCATCCTCTTTTCAGACACCACCGTCAGAGAGTCCAGTTCCACCCCCACAACATCACTGGCCTTACAAATGAGTTTGTTGATTCTGTTGGTGTCTGCTACCCCAGCACACAACAGCAAACATGATAGCACTGGCCACCACAGACTCGTAGAACATCCTCAGCATCATCCAGCAGATGTTAAAGGACCTCAGTCTCCTCAGGAAGAAGAGACGGACGGCTCTGACCCTTCTTGTAGACAGCCTCAGTGTTCTTTGACCAGTCCAGTTTATTGTCAATAATCTGACTTGGCAGAGATTGTTGAAATGACGGAGCAGACTCAATGGGACAAATGGCCTAATTTTGTTCCTATGTCTTATGGTGTTATGGAGAGGGAATTTGCAGCAACCAATTAACCACATTTCTTTGGCTGAAGTCAGGGCTTTATGCTTTGGCTATTAGTAAGGTCACCCATGCCAAATAGGTCAAAGGGTAGAGACCAGTCTAATATTGGTCCACCGATCCTCCTGGTTCATGGGTTCAGCTCAAGGCTAACAACTCTGACTGGTAAAACAAAACTGTTAATGCAAACACCAATAAGGAATCCTTCTACATTTGAGTGTGATGGTATTCCCGAACCTCCACCTGGGACTTGCAAGATTGACAGTAGTGAAAACCATGAGGAAGCTACTGCTATGTTGAAGGAAGCCCTGAAAATGCCAGAAATGGAGGACCTTCATTTCTGCCCTAAATACCGGTGGTGTAATGGGCAGTAAGTATTGTACTTCTTTAGAACTGAGGAAGAAACTGGAGCGATTAGAGGAAACCCATTCATTCCCAGGGTGAATGTGAAAATTCCACACAGATGGCACCTGAGGTCAGGGTTGAATCTGGATCTCTGGCATTGTAAGAGAGCAGCTGGACAAGCTGAGCCACTGTGCCAGCTTCTTCACATGCAACTCATCTGTTGTATTGTGACAGTGTTTAGCAAACACAATGTATGAATGATACACAAGTGCTGTGTATTCACCGCACTGTTTCAGCTTTCTGTGAATGGCAGGCTGAAAAACATTGGAAGTTACCATAGCCGCAGTATGCAATGAATGATTTGCTGACTAGTATGCACTGTAAAATACAGCTCAAACCTAGTAAATACTACATCATTAACCGCCTTAATGCTGTTTTTATCTTGAATGGATTCCCTGGCATGTATTAATGTTACAAATTACAACACTCAATTAACTCTGTTTTGTCACTAATTCTAACTGCAAACCCACTCAGGTCAGAAGTATTAATATATGCTTAATTCATAACTGCTACTCATTGTTTACCTTACTTTTTATTAACTTTCTATCTCCTAATGGGAGATAATGATGACTATTTTAATAGAACAAGACACAGGAGATAGCAGTATATGCTCTTAATCAAAAGAGTTCAGGTGACTATAAAGTTTGAGAGCACACTTACGAGATGAAATGTTTCAAGTTCAAGTTGTTGCCATGTGTACAGGTACTTGTTTATGGAATACAGCATGGAATAGGCCATTCTGGCCCTTAGAGCCATGCTGCCCAGCAATCCCCCAGTTTAACCCTAGCCTAATCATGGGACATTTTACAATGACCAATTAACCTACCAAGCAGTATGTCTTTGGGCTGTCGGAGAAATCTGGAGCACCCAGAGAAAGCCCAAGCGATCTTGGGGAGAATGTACAAACTCCTTACAGACAGTGACGGAATCGAACCCGGATCGACTGTACTGTAAAGCATTGTGCTAACCACCACTACAAGGTACCTGTAGTGTACTATACAGGCACAATGGCAAACACACAGGCAATAGGTTCAGGCAACAAACAGAACATACATTATACAAGGGAGTGAAGAAAAAGACTGCACAGCCAGACATTATTACAGAAATGCATCATGAAGTGAAAAATGAAAAAAATGCAGATGATGGAAACTTGAAATAAAAAATTAGAAAGTGCTGGAAACACTTGGCAGGACAGCCATCAGCTGTGGACAAAGGAACAGATTTAACTAGACTAGACTGCTCCTCTTCACAAACTGGCTTCTGACCTCCCGAGTTTTTGTGCCATTTTCTGCTTCTATAGTAAAATGTATTCACAGGTAATGCACAAAGGAAGTTTTAAAGGTTTTACTGGGTTAACATTATCTGAATATCTTGAAAACAAAACAAAAAATCAATTACAAACTAGAGAAAATCTGCAGATGCTGGAAATCTGAGCGACACACACAAAATGCCGGATGAACTCAGCAGGCCAGGCAGCACCGATGGAAAAAAGACTACCTTTTTCCATAGATGCTCCCTGGCCTGCAGAGTTCATCCGGCATTTTCTGTCTGTTAAAGAAACAAATATGCTGTGAGGTTCAACAAAGCACTGCTGGGATAGGGCATTTTAAATAAATTAAGCTTCAGACTTTTAAAGTTTTAAGAATCCCTGGGTAGATGAGAAAAGATTGCTCATTTCCCTACTCTGTTTTTTCCATTAGGGTAACGATGATCTTGGACAAATTAAGAATGTTTGTTTTATTTTTATGGCAGTTCCCTCCCTAGTTATCTGTCCAGGGCTTTCGTCCTCTTCCAGACGATGCACTGTCTACTACTGGTTCTTTGTTTCCTGCCCACAGATTTACGTTACTTGACATCTTAAGAGCCACTTGTCTGATGGAATAACCACAGAAAACAGATGGAGTACAATTCAAATGGCATCTAAGAGAATAAATCTTACCAGAAGAAATTAATATAAGTTTTGGATGGGATGGTCAAACTCAAGAAAAATGGGGCCACCATTTTTTAAACGTAGGAGTGAAACAATTTTTTTAGCCAATTATGATTTGTTGTTAAATTTATTAATTCGCAGGATCTAGGCACACTGTGTTTGTCAATTCCTGATTTCCTCCTGAAGTGTGATTAGTTTGCACTTGGAGTATTGTATGGAATTCTGACCAAGGGTGTGGGGAAAGGGTGCATATAAGTTTGCCAGGATGCTGATTGGATTGGCTATAAGGAGAGGATGGACAAATTTAAATACAGTCAGAAACTTTTATCCCAGAGTAGAAATGACAAATATTAGAGGACATGCATTTAAGCTAAAAGCAAAAATGTTTAAAAGAATTATATTAAGCAGGGTTCTAGTTTTACACAGAGATTGCTCAGTGCCTGGAATAGATTGCCAAGGGCAGTGAAGCAGATATAATTGTGGCATTTAAGAGATTATGAAATAGACACAAGGATATGCAAGCAAAGGAGGCATATGGATTATGTACAGGCAGAAGTGTAGTTTAAATCAGCATCGTATTCAGCACAGACTGAAAGACGCGTTCCTGTGCTGTCCTGTTCTAACTCATTTAATTGCCAGGCCATTTCAGTTCAAACTCACAGTGGTGGAATTGGAATCACATATAAGCTGGCAAATTTCCTTATTTGCAAGATCGAGCTGGATAACCCAATATAGAGCAAAGAACATAGAAATCTACAGCACATTACAGGCCCTTCGGTCCACAATGTTGTGCCGACCATGTAACCTACTCCAGAAACCGCCTAGAATTTCCCTACTGCATAGCCCATGTAGCAGGCTCCCCCTTTCCACACAGCTGGTGAATCCAAAGGAACGGCAGAGACTGATACAGTTCGGCAGCAGTGACATCGCAGGAGTTGCCTGTCAGCGTTGAGCCCAATATAGAACTGGCTTAAGGACTCCAGCTCTGGATTTTTCTTCTGGGTTTTACTCCCACAGCCTTTCCTATGAGTGGGTCTGGCTGCAAGGCAGCAGAGGTTTGAGTTCAGAGCGTAGCTTCTCCTAGGTAAGTTGTCAACGACAGCTGACGAGCCCTATCTGCCAAAACAGCTGGTTTTAGTAGAAATACTTCCACCAGGGGTAGAGGCTAAGCTACATGTAAAGGCCAGTTGTACTTGGTGGTCGGTGACTAGTTGAGACGCCCCCCCCCCCCCATTGGGAGCATTTAATAGATAGTGGGAGCTTATCCCCACTAACCCCCAGCCCCTCCCCAGCTATGAGAACCTTAAGGAGACTCTCTGCTCCCACAGCCTATTGAAAATGCAGGAATACAGAACTTCCTAGCACATACCTGTAAGTTTAGAGGGTGTAGCTTCATTGGGGTGGCAGGTAGCATAGTGGTTTGCACAACAGTTTACGGTACCATACGTATGATAAAGGTTTAATTCACACCAATGTCTGTAAGGAGCTTGTACCTTCTCCACGTGACCGCTCGGGGTTTGCTCCAGCTGCCCCAATTTCCTCCCACGTTCCAAAGGTTAGGGTTACTGAGTTGTATTGGTAATGGCAGTGGGACAACATTCGCAGCTGTCTAGCACAATCTTCGCTGATTTCATTCGATGCAAATAACATATTTCAGTGAGAAGCTGGTGATGAAAAATATTACCAGTTGTATCCTGGTAATTTCTCAGCGTGCCTGAGAAATTACTTGGATCCAGTCCAATTTGCCTGCTGTCACAACAGCTCCACAGCAGATACCATTTCATTGGCTCTTCACTCAACACTGGAGAATGAAGATGCATACATCAGGTTGCTCTTGATTGACTACAGTTCTGCATTCAATACTATCATCCCTTCAAAGCTAATCAATAAGCTTCAAGACTTTGACCATAATACCTCTTTGTGCAACTGCATCCTCAGTTTCCTCACTTGCAAACCTAGTGTCATGGCTCCGGTTGGCTGTTCCCCTTTAACACTTCTTTCTCCCTGATTATGCCCCAATCTCAGTCATTTAATCTCCATTTGCTGCTAGTTTACCCAATTACCGTACACTTGGTTTTCATCAGAGACTGGGAAATAAATACGATGGCGACACTGTCACAGGTTGCCAGTTTGTTGGTCTATACTCGTGTGATACTTTGTCCCCTTGTCCGATTAGAACCGTTAGTTCTAAGTTCCGCTCTAGTTTCTAGAAAGTCCCTGTAAATCCCGTCTCCTTGTCAAGATTCCTCCGGTTTCCTGTTCTATATTCTGGTCTACACCAACCTCCCCAACTCAGTCGGCATGCTGGTGTCCTGCACTTGGGTTCTCCTCAGTCGCCCCATGCAACACCCAGTCTGTTCCACTGGCTGCAGTTTCCGTAATCACTTTGTCAAATAAAGATAATCTTTCTCTTTCACTCGTCTGATGGAAGTTAAAGAAAACCATGAGATACATGATTGGCCACATTGATGCATCTTGCAAAGACAGGTATGGGAAGGACATTAAATGGTAGGGCACAAAGTAATGTCAATCAGTAACAAGACTTTGATTTCCTCGAAAGTGGCAACACAGTTAGATAGCTCAGAGTAAATATATATTTTACCATATACAACCCTGAAATTCAATTTCTTGTGGGCATTCACAATAAATACAAAGGAACACAGTAGAATCACTGAAAAACACTGTAAGGTGAACTAGGAACTGATGTGCAAAAGACTATAAACTGAGCCAATCCAGATGAAAAAAAAACAAACAAAATAATAAGCAATAAATATCAAGAGCATTGGATCAAGAGTTCTTGAGAGTGAGTGGGAAAAGTTCAGTGTTTGGTGAATGAAGTTGAGCGAAGTTATCCGTTCTGGTTCAAGAGCCTGATGGTTGAGAGGTAATATCTGTAAACCCATCAGGTTTTGATAGGGTGATGAAAGAAGACATACATATCTTCATATATCTTCATGTCTGTATATGTCATGACTTAGAATATAAAATTGAGGCATTATCTTGTAACTTCAGAAACAGAGGTTGTCACCCCTGGAGTCACCAGACTGAAAGACAGATGTGGTCATAATGGAGAGTGTACAGAGAAGACTTACCAAGTTGTTGCCTGGATTGGACTATTTCAGTTATAGAATTAGATTGGATAGACATGACTTTTTCTCCCCCTGGATTCAAGGGGCTGAAGGATGAAGGATGACCTGATCAAGGTACATAAAATTATAAGAGGCTTAGTTAAGATAGAAAGGCAGAACCTTTCTCCCATGGTCACAACTCAGGCAGCAAAGGTTTAAGGTGAAAAGAGTGTGTTTTAACAGGGATTTGAATGGAAAGTTTTTCCACACAGAGAGATGTTGTTACCTGAAACTCATTGCCAAAGAGGGTGATGATGTTAAATATAATCAACATGCTTAAGGAACATTTAGAAAGTAAGATAAAGCCAGAAGAAGATGGTCCTATTGGGGGTTAATGAGACTAGAAGTGATGGGAGAAAAGATAGGCATGGATGTGATGGGTCAAAGTGCCTGTGCCTGTGCCTGTGCCAAACAACTTGATTAGTTTATGGATTGAGATTAGCACTGCTAAAAAAGTGCTGGACCAGGCAGCTAGTCAGTAGCCTTCATTTCTAAAGCAGTTTTTAAACTTGTAGAAAAATGGTTTATATGGTTATAAAAATCATCTGGTGTTGAGAAGAGAATGTATAATTAGGCTAATTGTTTCTAGGAAGAAAGGAGTATGTTTACAAGATTCAAGATTCATGATTGCTTAATGTCATTTCCAGTAAACAAGTATAAAGGAAAGCAAAATAATTGTTACGCCGGATCCACTGCAGCACAAAACATGCAATGAGGTAAAGAACACAATAAAAAAACACGTTAAATATAAATGGATAAAATAGCTTGCTTGCACAGATTGATTGTTCATAAACTGACCCTAGGCCCAGTAGTGTCTGTACAGAAGATGACTGACAGGAAATGATAAAGTACTGGTGGTGGGGGTGTGGAGGAGTGGGTTAGTGGGTGGAGGTGTTGATCAGCCTTACTGCTTGGGGAAAGTAAATATTTTTGAGTCTGGTGGTCCTGGCGTGGATGCTACGTAGCCTCTTGCCCTGATGAGAGTGGAACAAATAATCTATGAGCAGGGGGTGAGATCCTTCATGATATTATTGGTCCTTTTCTGGCACTTTCAGCATATACAGTACATCTTTGCTGGTGAATAGGCTAGTGCTGGTAATGCACGTGCATGGTATGGTAACTACAGATTTCGGGGACTTCTTGTCCACTGCAGTCCAGTTTCCGTACCATGCAGTGATGAAGCATGTTAGGATGCTCTCTACTGAGCATCTGTAGAATGAGCTGAGTATAGATACTCATGGTCCACTCTCTTCGGCCTCCTCAAAAGTAGAGGTGGTGCCAAGCTTGCCTGTATTTTCTTAGGTATTTATATTCATTGTGTGTTCTTTATCTTTTTGAGTTTTATTGTGCTGCATTGGATTGGAAACAACAATTATTTTATTCTCCTTTACACTTGTGTACTGGAAATGACTGCTTAAGATGGCGTTAAGGAAGCTGTGCGACAGCTTACTGGTAGTTCAGAAGGCAAGAAATACAACTAAAAACATTACTTATAACATCTTTTCTGAAGTAAATTGTGGTCAGCTATCACCACAAACAATGAAGAAGCACACAGAGGTGAAGCTGAATCGAAGGATGGGCTGTACTGGTGTATCGCAAAGCCAGGCCTCGACGAGTTCAATATATGATCACAGGCAGAGTTGGCATCACTGTCAGAGAGGGAGTGAACTATTCGGAGAGGAGTCGATGCAGCAGAGTTTCGAAGCCCGTCCACCTAACCCGGGTGTGAGATTGGACCACTCCAAGCGCTGAGCGGATCTGATGAAAGCAAGAATGGCTTTGGGCTGTGCGGTCTGGGTGTGTTGTTGCAGCAGAGCCCAGGTCCTAGAGCAAGGCACTACCGGTGCTTAGACAATTTAAACACCAGCCCAGTTACACTGGAAAGCCCAAGTGTCAGGACCGGCGGCGAGGGTCAGGCTAGTTCTGCTCGCTCTCCCATGGCATTCATTCCTCTCTCCGATGGTTGTCGTCCCTGCAAGTTTTGCAGCAATGTTGCCCCGCTAATATGATCGATGCTTGGGCCTACTACTCCAGGTGCACCAGGGAGCGGATCTAAGCACTCAGTCTGGTTCAGAATGCTGTCATTTGCATCCATCGTCTGCATGATGTGTGTGGCTTTTTTCCCCTTTCTCTGTGCAGTGGCTATGGTCTTTGTTTTTTAAATCGGGTTACTTGGGTTTCTTGCTTTGTGACTGCCTGTAAGCAAACAAATCTCAAGGTGTATATTTTATACATTCTTTGATAATAAATTTACTTTCTTGGTGTTTGATTTTAAAAAAATCTTGAATCTGGCTGTGTAGAACGTGTTCTGGGACCGTACTGTGCAAGATGTGCCCTCCCAGAAGCTTGAAACCGCTCGCAGTTTCTACTGCAGTGCTCTGATATAAAGTTTTTCTGAAGTCGATAGCCATCTCCTTTGTCTTGTTGATATTGAGGAAGAGGTTATTTCCTTCCACCTCCTCTCTGTAGGCCATCTCATCATGGCTGGTGATGAGCTCCACCACTGTTGTAACATCAGCGAACTTGTCATTGTGATTACTCAGGTGCTGGGCTGTGCGGACATGTGTGAGCGGAGAGTACAGGAGTGGACTCAGCACATAGCCCTGGGGAGAGCACCCATTTTGAGGATGATGGGGAGAGAGGAGCAGTTGTACATCTTGACTATGTGAAGCCTGAGGTTTAGGAAGTCCAACAGCCAGTGGTGCTCAGTGGTGTATGATCAATGAATCAGATCAATATGATATTATGATCCCTTCCCTAAAAGATGATGAAAATTGGTTCATCTGAGTGAAGCTCCATCTGATGGAAGGTCATTGACCCCTAAAAGGTAAATTTTGTTTTTCTCTTTCTCCAGAACCTGCCCAACCTGCTGCTAAATATTAGACCTTTTTTTATTTTTATCTCAGATTTTCAGAAGCTGCATCTTTCTATTTGTATTTTGAGGCACATTGTACTTAGTTATAAACAGTCAAAGGCTTGGGCCAAGACTCTTCATCAGGATAAGTACATTGAGGGGAGAGTCCTGAAAGGTTATGGGATGACTACCAGATGAAGGGTTCTGCCAGAAACGTCAACTATTTATTCCTCTCCATAGATGCTGCCTGACCTGCTGAGTTCCTCCAGCATTTTAAGTGTTACTCTGGATTCTCAGCATCTACAGAATCTCTGTGTCTAATTAGTTAACTGTTGAATGCCATTTTGAAGGTTTTTATCACCTCAGAAATGGATTGACAAATATGAGCATTAGAAGGTTTCAGTAAATACATTTTTTTTAAATGGACGAAAGGATGCAACAGCGGGTAGACCAGCAACTGAATGGTCTACCAGAATGTAGGTAAGCACTGAGCTAAGGTCCTGATGAGGGGTCTCAGCCCCAAACATCATTTCTTTATTCCTCTCCATTGCTGTAGCCTGGCCTGCTAAATTCCTCCAGCAGTTTGAGTGTGTTACTCTGGATAGCCAGAATCTGCAAAACCTCTAGTGTTTAAGCCCTGACACTGATGAGTTTGCTGAAGGCAGTAATTTCTAAGAACCCAGGATGAAAGCCATCACAATGAAACAGTAACCCAATAATCAGGCATTTGACTTATTATCACATTCTTTAAATCTCTGCAGAATCTTCCTTATTCCAACATATAAAAACAATCCAGCATTTGAGTCACCAAGAACTTTTCAGTTGAGGACAGTGCTCAAAATCTGTCATTGCATTTTGCATCATGTTGTAAAGTGGTTGAAGTAAATCGGCAACAGAGGTAATTAAGTATTCTGGAGCAGTCTGAATCCCAGCATCTTTGTGTCCCAGGAGCAGTAGCAGCTGGTACAAGACTAGGCATCTCATTACACTAGGTGCCTCATTACAGTTTGATTTGACTGATCGTATCTTGTTCAGTTGTAATAGTGAAAGTCATCACAATGAAACTGCAATCCAGTAGTCAGGTTTTTGACTTATAATCATGTTCCTAAATCCCACTTCAAAGACCAAGGAATTGAGCAGTTTGCAAAGGCAGACAGAAATATGCGTGAAGAAATAAAATCTTTTTTATACGTGTAAGAAATTTTCAGTTATGAAGTATTAAAAAACTGTTGGACAACAGTCTCCTGGCTACAAGACCATGAGACAATAATACATTGGAGGAGAATTAGGCTATTCAGCCCATCGAATCTGTTCCACCAACCCATCATGAGTGATTTATTAACTCTCCCAACCCCTTTCTCCTTCCATCTCCTCAAAACCTTTGATGCCTTTACTAATCAAGAACCTATTAACCTCTGTTTTAAAAATACCCAATGACTTGGCCTGCACAGCCATCAGTCCACAGATCTCCACCATTTGGCTAACATCTCTGTTGTAAATATGTTCCAGGTAAACATCTTTGGCCGATGTGGATAGAGACTTCAGAAGATTCACTACTTGCTGGGCAAAGGAATTTCTTCTCATCTCTGTCATGAGTAGTTGACATCTTACTTTGAAATTACAGCACCCTGGTTCCAGATAGCTCTATCAACAGAAACATTATTCCTGCACCAACCTTATAAAACTCTGCAAGAACTTTGTTTCTCTGATTCTTCTAAATTCAAAAGAATGTTGGGCTAGTCTGTACCGTACCACCAACTCACCAAGAATAAATCTCTGCTGCAAATGTAAGGACACCAGACCTATGTACAATATCCTAATGTGGTCCCACAAAGACTGTATGGAACTGGATCAAGTGTCTCCACAATGGCAATCAAATTCTTTTTGGATCTAAGCAAACATAGCATTTGATTTTCAGGTTTTCTCTTGTACTGGTTAGCTAAATTTCAGTGATTTGTGTACAAGGACACATGAATCACACAATGGCACACCTTTCGGTCTCTTACTTTCTAACAAATGGTGGATGACTTTCCATTTTCCCCCATTATATTCCCTCTGCCCTGGTCATACCCATGCACTTAACTTGTATGTATTATTCTTCCTCAAAAAGTCACATTGCCACCCATGACACTGGACCTGTTACTCCCACTCTTTGCCTCCTGCCAATCAGACAATCCTCAAACCATGCTGGTATCTTTCCTATAATACCATGGGCTTGTAGCTTGTTAAGCAGCCTCACGTGCGGCATCTTGTCAAAGGCCTTCTGAAAATGCAAGTACACAACATCCACCAATTCTCCTTTCTCTATCCCTCTCATTACTTCCTCAAAAGATTCCAACAGGTCTGTCAGGCAAGATTTTCCCTTGAGGAAACCATGCTGACTCTGTCCTATTTTATTATGTGCCTCCAAGTACCCTGAGACCTCATTGTTAACTATTGACACCAATATCTTACAACCACTGAGATCAGGCTTACTGACCCATGATTTCCTTTCCTTTCCTTCCCATCCTCTTTGAAAAGTAGAGTAACATTTCCAGTCCTCCAGAACCATGCCAGAATCTCCTGATTCTTGAACGGTCATTACCAATGCTTCCACAATCTCTCCAGCCACCTCCTCCAGGATTCTTGGATGTAGTCCATCTGGTCCAGCTGACTTTTGGTATCCTTCTTCATATTATTAACTTCCCTCATATTTCATATTTAATCTTTTCCTTCCTTACTAATTTTTTATTGTATTCTATTGGTTTTTAAATCTTCCCACTAACTTCCCACTAATTTTTGCTCCATTATACATGTTCTCCTTTGCTTTTATGTTGTTTTTGACCTCTCTTGTCAGCCATGGTTGCATCATCCTACCTTTAAGATACTTATTTTCTTTGGGATGTTTCTATCTTATGCCTTCTGAATTACTCCTGAAAACTGTGAGGGGTTTCAATGGGGTGGAGTTTGTTAGGCGTGTTCAGGAAGGTTTCTTGACACAATGTGTCGATAAGCCCACACGAGGAGAGGCTGCACTTGATCTGGTATTGAGAATTGAACCCGGTCAGGTGTCAGGTCTCTCAGTGGGAGATCATTTTGGAGATAGTGATCACAATTCTATCTCCTTTACCAGAGCATTGGAAAGAGATAGGAACAGACAAGTTAGGGAAATGTTTAATTAGAGTAAGGGGAAATATGAGTCTATCAGGCAGGAACTTGGAAGCATTAATTGGAAACAGATGTTCTCAGGGAAACGTATGGAAGAAATATGGCAAATGTTCAGGAGATATTTGTGTGTCGTTCTGCATAAGTACGTTCCAATGAGACAGGGAAAGGATGGCAAGGTACAGGAACTGTGGTGTACAAAGGCTGTTGTAAATCTAGTCAAGAAGAAAAAAAAGCTTACAAAAGGTTCAGAGAGCTAGGTAATGTTAGAGGTCTAGAATACTACTAGGAAGGAGCTTAAGAAGGAAATAAGGAGAGCCAGAAGGGGCCATGAGAAGGCCTTGGCAGGCAGGATTAAAGGAAACCCCAAAGCATTCTACAAGTATGTGAAGAGCAAGAGGATAAGACGTGAAAGAATAGGACCTATCAAGTGTGACAGTGGGAAAGTGTGTTTGGAACCGGAGGAAATAGCAGTGGTACTTAATGAATACTTTGCTTCACTATACACTATGGAAAAGGATCTTGGCTATTGTAGGGATCACTCACAGCAGACTGAAAAGCTTGAGCATGTAGATATTAAGGAAGAGGATGTGCTGAAGTTTTTGGAAAGCATCAAGTTAGATAAGTCACCAGGACCAGACGGGATATACCCCAGGCTACTGTGGGAAGTAAGGGAGGAGATTGCTGGGCCTCTGGTGATGATCTTTGCATCATAAATGAGGACAGGAGACGTTCCAGAGGATTGGAGGGTTGTGGATGTTGTTCCCTTATTCAAGAAAGGAGCAGAGATAGCCCAGGAAATTATAGACCAGTGAGTCTAACTTCAGTGGTTGATAAGTTGATGCAGAAGATCCTGAGAGGCAGGATTTATGAACATTTGGAGAGGCATGATATGATTAGGAATAATCAACATGGCTTTGTCAAAGGCAGGTCGTGCCTTATGAACCTGATAGAATATTTTGAGGATGTGACTAAACACATTGATGAAGGAAGAGCAGTAAGTATAGTGTATATGGATTTCAGCAAGGCATTTGATAAGGTACCCCATGCAAGGCTTATTGAGAAAGTAAGGAGGCATGGGATCCAAGGGGATATTGCTTTGTGGATCCAGAACTGACTTGCCTACAGAAGGCAAAGATTGCTTGTAGATGGGTCATATTCAGCATGGAGGTCGGTGACCAGTGGTGTGCCTCAGGGATCTGTTCTGGGTCCCCTACTCTTCATGATTTTAATTAGTAAATTTGCTGATGTCACAAAGGTTGGGGGTGTTGTGAATAGTGTGGAGGACTGTCAGGGGTTACAACGGGACATTGATAGGATGCAAAACTGGGCTGAGAAGTGGCAAGTGGAGTTCAACTCAGATTAGTGTGAGATGGTTCATTTTGGTAGGTCAAATATGATGGCAGAATATAGCATTAATGGTAAGACCCCAAGATCCAGCACCAACCTGATTTTGCTTACCTGCATATTGAAATCCCCCGTGACTATTGTAACATGTCCCATTTGCCTTGCATTTTCTATCTCCCTTTGTAATTTGTCACCCTGATCCTGTTCAAAGGGCTGTATACATCTCCCATTGGGGTCTTTTTATCCTTCAGTTATTTAACTGCACCCATACGGATTGTACATCTTCTGATCCTATGTCACCTCTTTCTAAGGACTTGATTATATTTTTTTTACCAACAGAGCCAACCAACCATTCTACCTCTCTGCCTGTCCTTTCAATACAATGTGTATCCTTGGATGTTAAGCATTGTAACTACAGCCATCTTTCAGTCGCAGCTTAGTGATGCCTACGACGTCAAGCCTGCCAATCTCTAACTGTGCTACAAGATCATCTATCTTATTTCATGTACTGCATGCATTCAAATATAACACTTTCAGTCCTTATAACCATATAACAATCACAGCACGGAAACAGGCCATCTTGGCCCTCCTAGTCTGTGCCGAACCCTTAATCTCACCTAGTCCCACCTACCCGCACTCAGCCCATAACCCTCCACTCCTTTCCTGTCCATATACCTATCCAATTTTACCTTAAATGACACAACTGAACTGGCCTCTACTACTTCTACAGGAAGCTCATTCCACACAGCTATCACTCTCTGAGTAAAGAAATACCCCCTCGTGTTTCCCTTAAACTTCTGCCCCCTAACTCTCAAATCATGTCCTCTAGTTTGAATCTCCCCTACTCTCAATGGAAACAGCCTGTTCACGTCAACTCTATCTATCCCTGTCAAAATTTTAAATACCTCGATCAAATCCCCCCTCAACCTTCTACGCTCCAATGAATAGAGACCTAACTTGTTCAACCTTTCTCTGTAACTTAATTGCTGAAACCCAGGTAACATCCTAGTAAATCGTCTCTGCACTCTCTCTAATTTATTGATATCTTTCCTATAATTCGGTGACCAGAACTGCACACAATATTCCAAATTTGGCCTTACCAATGCCTTGTACAACTTTAGCATTACATCCCAACTGTACTCAATGCTTTGATTTATAAAGGCCAGCGTTCCAAAAGCCCTCTTCACCACCCTATCTACATGAGACTCCACTTTCAGGGAACTTTGCACAGTTATTCCTAGATCTCTCTGTTCCTCTGCATTCCTCAATGCCCTACCATTTACTCTGTATGTTCTATTTGGATTATTCCTGCCAAAATGTAGAACTTCACACTTCTCAGCATTAAACTCCATCTGCCAACGTTCAGCCCATTCTTCTAACCGGCATAAATCTCCCTGCAAGCTTTGAAAATCCACCTCATTATCCACAACACCTCCTACCTTAGTATCATCGGCATACTTACTAATCCAATTTACCACCCCATCATCCAGATCATTTATGTATATTACAAACAACATTGGGCCCAAAACAGATCCCTGAGGCACCCCGCTAGTCACCGGCCTCCATCCCGATAAACGAAGAGGGCTTTTGGAACGCTGGCCTTTATAAATTATCCACCACTTTATTCATCACCTGTTATAATTTTGTCCCCATGTTACACTGCAACTTAACCCACTGACTGCAAATTTCCCCTATCATCTGCCTGTCTTTCCTGACAGTCTCACTACACACTGCATCTACTTGTATAGCAACTACCCCATCTTCAGCCCTATCACTATGGTTCCCGCCCACCACCAATTTAGCTTAAGCATTTCCCAACAATTCTAGCAACCCTGCCCGCAAGGATATTGGACCTCCTCAGGCTGAGGTATAACCTGTCTTTTTTGGTCATACCTTCCCCAGAAAAGATCCTACTGATCCATAAATCTGAAACCCTGCCTCCTGCACCAGTTCCTAAGACACACATTCACCTGCCAAATCATTCTACTCTACTTAAGAGTAGAGAGATACAAGCACAATATAGATGTATGGGATGTGTGGAGATAAACATCATGGTTGAAGTGCACAAGGTAGGATGAGAGGGCTGATTTGGCTCACAGATCTCATGACCCAGTTTTAGTGCTGACTTCCACTGTGTGTGTGGAAACTAACGCTGTTACCTCATGGGCATCCCCTAGGTCAGAGGTCGGCAACCTGCGGCTCCGGAGCCACGTGCGGCTCTTTGATCTCTGTGATGCGGCTCCCCGTGGTTTGTTAGCTTTTGAAATGTAATTCGAAATTTGAAGATTATGGTGATCTTGTACAATCTGAAAACTTTGCGGAGACACCGTTTCCTAGCACATCCAAACCGGCTCACAATTAGCCACTGTTCCAGCTAAGGGAGATAGCCTACGGGGGTTTGTGAGTACGTGTCTTTTGGAGCATCCGCGCCCATGGGGACGGGTTGAGGGAGGCTTTAAAGCAAGGCTGTTTAGTTCGAATAAAGTTACCTTTGACTGCAGTCTTTATTTTAGCGCTGCGTGTAGCACACCGCTACAACGTGTTTTTTTATCGCTATTAATATACATCACCACTGCCAATGCCTAACAGCCGCCAGTGCGCGATTTCTTTTAATTCTTCGATCCAAGGTAGGCTAACTATGGAGTAACCTTCAACCCAACGTCTTTTTTTCGGGAGTTCAAAATGTTTTTGTTGCATGCAGAAATGTAATTTCGTTTTCTCTGCAGGAGTTCATCAATTTCATAAATGCAACACATTATAGTTTGTTTATACATAGCATAAAGGCAAAAAAAAAACCCGTTGTATGCAGTGTTATTTCATTTTGTGGCTCCCAGTGTTTTCTTTTCTGTGGGAAATGGGTCCATATTGGCTCTTTCAGTGGTAAACGTTGCCGACCCCTGCCCTAGGTGCTCTACTTTCCTCCCACATCTCAATAATATGCAAGCTGGAAGGGTAATTGGCCATTGGTGTGTAGGGGAGGAGTATAATCTTGAATGGGTTCAGTGGGGGGGATTGTAAGAAAGTTGATGGCATGTGAGCAGAATAAAATGGGTTAGGGTCTGATGAGTGGGGGAGAAAACAAAAATAGTTGATGATTGGTGTGGACTTAGTCACTCAAAAAGTCTTCTTTCAATGCAATATCCGTCAATAACTCCACTGAAGAAGCAGTCCAAAGTTTTTTAGATATTTAAGGAATTAAAGGTTACAGGAGGGTGGCAATGAGGTAAATGGTCATCCTTGATCTTGTTAAACAGTGGAACTGGCAGTAAATTCCAATTGATTAATCCTGCTTCTATCCCTCATGCTCTTACAGTAAGCCAATATTTTGTCCCAGTACCATAAAACTCGATGCTACATTTACCCAGGTAATTTGATGCATTCCAGCACCTCTATATTTAAAGCAATCAGATTATTGTCATTCCGGATCAACCCTATCAAAGGTCATGATATTTAAAAATTCTCAGCTGACAGATTCCATTTACTTTCAGATCAAAATCTCCACTGTTAATAGGCTCAGTCACTTACAGCAAGGATTAAAGTAATTCTTCTCCTGCTGCTACAGAGCCAAAGGACCCGTGGCATCTTCCTGTTACACATGCCTCGTGACAGGTTGGAAAAATAATCTGAAAGCTGTTGTTGGATTGGAACGAGGGATGATTGGGACAAAGGGAGGAGTATTTGGGAACGCTTAGATACAGCATGATAACAGGCCCTTCCAGTGCAAAGAGCCCATACCGCCCAACTACACCCATGTGACCAATTAAGCTACTAATATTGGAGTATAAAAATATTATGGAGTATAAACCTTGTATTATTTGCTGTGTAACCAAAACTATGTAGTCAGTTTGCTATGCATGTACCCAAGATGAAATCCTAGGAATGTTAATGAGAGGTAGCTAAGAGATGTAGTCAGCTTAGAAACTTGCTACTTGCTATGCATGTACCCAATTTAGCAGGAGAGTGAAATGTTGAGAATGTGGAAGTTAATGTTGTGTTAATGGAAGGTGGCTAAAGGGATGTAGATTAGAACATGATTAAGTAATAAGAATGTAAACTTGCTATTTGCTAGAGAATGAAATCTTAGGAATGTAAAAGACAATGGTGTGTTAATGGAAGGCAGCTAAAGAGATGTAGATTAGAACTGTACGTGTGGTACTTGGGAAACTAGACCAGGATTTTGCTATAAAAAATGCCGTGTCTGAGGATCGGTGGGCAATCAGCGGCTAGCTCAATGACTGTCTCAGCTTTGATTTGCAAATTAAAGTTTAACCCTTCTTGAAGAATCTTCTGCGTCTCCTAGTCATTTGTGAGGCACGAAAAACCACGACACTAACCAGTACATCTTTGGAAAGTGGGAGGAAACTGGAGCAAGTGGAGGAAAACAGCACGGTCATGGAGAGAACGCACAAACTCCTTATAGACAGCAAGGGATCTGAACCCTAGTCACTGGGGTTATAACAGTGTTATGCTATCCAATGCCACAGTGTCACCCCATTATTTACTATATAATGGCATTGATATTGTTAAACTCTGTGGGTGTCATATACCTCTGAACAAGATGTGAATTGTATAGCTTGCAGTGCTTCTGGAATATTACTATTTAAATGCCACATTTTATTTGAATCAGCAACTCAAAATTCAGAACAAAATGTCTGTCCTTATCAAGTCAACCTCATTCTCATTACAGAAATAGATTTAAAGATGAGCTTTATTGTCACATGTACATCGAAAAGCATCAAATTAGTGAGAATTGTGCTGGGGCCATCCCATAAGTATTGCCAATTCTCCAACACCAACATAGCATTGCCACAACTTACTAACCCTAACCATACATGGTTGGAATGTGAGGTGGAACAGGAGCACACAGAGGAATCCCATGCGGTCAGGGGGAGAACGTGGAGAATCCTTACAGAGAGCGGCAGGAATCGAACCCCAACTGGCGATTGCTGGCACTGTAAAGGGCGCCGTGGTGGTGTAGCAGTGAGAGCAACGGTATTACAGCTCGGAGTTTGGAGTTCAATTCTGGCTCCATCTGTAAGGAGTTTGTGGGTTCTTCCTGTGATCATGTGGGTTTCCTCCAAGTGCTCTGGTTTCTTCGCACAGTCCAAAGACAGTTGTAGGTTAATCGATGATGGTAAATTGTCCTGTGATAAGGCTAGTGTTAAACGGGTGGGTTCCTTGGCAGTACGGCTCATTGGCCCAGAAGGGCCCGTTTCTCGCTATATCACTAAATAAATAAAAACGTTGAGTGATTGTGTTAACTGTTATGCTGAACATATGGGTTTGAAGATGGACACAATCTTCAAACCAGGATATTCTTGTCTCTTTGAATGCAGCCCCAAAACAAGCAAAGCACATGGTGAGACGGCGTAGTTCCAAATGCTGCCAGCAATAGGAAATGACTTTACAAACTGTTTCCCAACATCTGAGACTCACTAAGAGACTTCAAAGGCTTACTAAGCAAACCTTGCCAGCTTTGATGCAGCCCTGCCTGTCTTCTCAAAATTCAGCAGAGCTCACTTTTCTTCTCTTCATAAAATTTGTACCAGCCGACGATTCTTGAAAGGGCCTCAAAATGACATTTGTAAAATTTCAAATGAAGAATATCAGGCTAAGTTCCACATCAAACAGTGTATGAGAAATGATGACAGAACACAACATGTAGATAAGCCTACAAGAGGAGAGACTGTACTTGATCTGCTATTGGGAAATGAACCTGGTCAGGTGTCAGGTCTCTTAGTGGGAGAGCATTTTGGAGATAGTGAACACAATTCTATCTCCTTTACAATAGCATTGGAGAGAGATAGGAACAGACAAGTTAGAAAAGCGTTTAATTGGAGTAAGGGGAATTATGAAGCTATCAGGCAGGAAATCGGAGGCCTAAATTGGAAACAGGTGTTCTCAGGGAAAAGTACGGAAGAAATGTGGCAAATATTCAGGGGATATTTGTGTAGAGTTTGGTATAGGTATGTTCCAATGAGACAGGGAAGTTATGGTAGGGTACAGGAACCGTGGTGTACAAAGGCTGTAATAAATCTAGTCAAGAAGAAAAGAGTATAAAAGGTTCAGAGAGCTAGGTAATGTTAGAGATCTAGAAGATTATGCTACCAGGAAGGAGCTTAAGAAGGAAATTAGGAGAGCCAGAAGGGGCCATGAGAAGGCCTTGGCGGGCAGAATTAAGGAAAACCCCAAGGCATTCCACAAGTATGTGAAGAGCAAGAGGATAAGACGTGAAAGAATAGGACCTATCAAGTGTGACAGTGGGAAAGTGTATATGGAACTGGAGGAAATAGCAGAGGTACTTAATGAATACTTTACTTCAGTATTCACTATGGAAAAGGATCTTAGTGATTGTAGTGATGACTCGTAGCAGACTGAAAAGTTTGAGCATGTAGATATTAAGAAAGAGAATGTGCCAGAGCATTTGGAAAGCATCGAGTTGGATATGTTGCCGGGACCAGATGAGATGTAGCCCAGGCTACTGTGGGAGGCAAGGGAGGAGATTGCTGAACATCTGGCGATGATGTTTGCTTCATCAATGGGGACGGGAGAGGTTCCGGAGGATTGGAGGGTTGCGTATGTTGTACCTTTATTCAAGAAAGGGAGTAGGGATAGCCCAGGAAATTATAGACCAGTGAGTCTTACCTCAGTGGTCAGTAAGTTGATGGAAAAGATCCTGAGAGGCAGAATTTATGAACATTTGAAGAGGTATAATGTGATTAGGAGTAGTCAGCATGCCTTTGTCAAGGGCAGGTTGTGCCTTACGAGCCTGATTGAATTTTTTGAGGATGTGACTAAACACATTGATGAAGGAAGAGCAGTAGATGTAGTGTATACGGATTTCAGTAAGGCATTTGATAGGGTACCCCATGCAAGGTTTATTGAGAAAGTAAGGAGGCATGGGATCCAAGGGGACATTGCTTTGTGGACCCAGAAATGGCTTGCTCACAGAAGGCAAAGAGTGGTTGTAGACGGGTCATATTCTTCATGGAGGTTAGTCACCAGTGGAGTGCCTCGTCTGTTCTGGGACCCTTACTCTTCATGATTTTTATAAATGACCTGGATGAGGAAGTGGAGGGATGGGTTAGTAAGTTTGCTGATGACACAAAGGTTGGAAGTGTTGTGGATAGTGTGGAGGGCTGTCAGACATTACAACGGGAAATTGATAGGATGCAAAACTGGACTGAGAAGTAGCAGATGGAGTGTGAGCTGGTACATTTTGGTAGGTCAAATATGATGGCAGAATATAGAATTAATGGTAAGACTCTTGGCAGTGTGGAGGATCAGAGGGATCTTGGGGTCCGAGTCCATAGGATGCTCAAAGCAGTTGCGCAGGTTGGCTCTGTGGTTAAGAAGGTGTATAGTGTATTCGCCTTCATCAATCATGGAATTGAATTTAGGAGCCGAGAGGTAATGTGCTCAGTTCTGGTCGCCTCACTACAGGAAGGATGTGAAAGCCCTGGAGCGACGGAGGATGAGAGGTGACCTGATAGAGATGTACAAGATGATGAGAGGCATTGATCATGTGGATAGTCAGAGGCTTTTTCCCAGGGCTGATATGGCTGCCACAAGAGGACACAGATTTAAGGTGCTGGGGAGTAGGTACAAAGGAGATGTCAGGGGTAAGTTTTTTACTCAGAGAGTGGTGAGTGTGTGGAATGGGCTGCCGGCAATGGTGGTGGAGGCGGTTACGATAGGGTCTTTTAAGAGGCTTTTAGATAGGTACATGGAGCTTAGGAAAATAAGGGGGCTATAGGTAAGCCTAGTAATTTCTAAGGTAGGGACATGTTTGGCACAACTTTGGGGGCTGAAGGGCCTGTATTGTGCTGTAGGTTTTCCATGTTTCTAACAGAGACTAAGAAATTGAGGCCCACCTGTTAACTCCAACCGTTTTATTACTGACTATGGAAGTAAAGCTTTGAACACAGTCCCAGCGGTGCTACCATATTTGTGTAAGGATGCACTCTTAATGCTTTGAGATTCTCTAATCACTGGAGCTGGAAAGAGGGACATAGAGCAAAAAAGACCAAGACTAAACAACAGTGACAGAAGACTAAGGGAGCAATAATGAAATCCTTCTGTGGATTCAGAAGTACTTATACAACACACTGCCCTAAATGATGATGTGGAATGGGCAAGGTTTGATCAGGAAAGCTGGTTTCCATGTTTTTACAAACTAGATGCTACCTGAAAAAGGATCTAGTGTTTTCCCAGCATATGTGACAAATAAACTCTTTTCATTAACAATGCAAGGTGGGCAAGTGGAAATCTGATTGGATGAGGACTAACCAATCAGGAGGGATGGACTACAGGGGTATAAATACCACTAGACTAGATATGCTCAGGCATCATCTCTGAAGAAGACGGTAGAGTTTGGCATTGAAACGTCTGTTATAATCGATACCTGTATCCACCTGGAAGCCTGAGAAGAGTTTATTCATAGATGCTACCTGTTTTCTACAGAGGATAAATGAAATTAATATACACTCAGTAGCCACTTTATTAGGTACATCTGTCCAATTGCTCATTAATGCAAATATCTAATCAGCCGATCATGTGGCAGCAACTTAATACATGAAAGCATGCAGCCATGGTCAAGAGGTTCAGTTGTTGTTCAGGAAACTATTATAATGCAGAAGAATCGTAGTCTAAGTGATTTTGACTGTGAAGTGATTGTTGGTGCCAGATGTGGTGGTTTGCGTTCCTCAGAAACTGCCGATCTCTGGGATTTTTCACGTACAACAGTCTCTAGAGTTTACACTCAATGGTGTGAAAACCAAAAAAAAAATCCAGAGAGTGGCAGTTTTGTGGGCAAAATGCCTTATTAATGAGAGAGGTCATAGTGGTTCAAGCTGACAGGAAGACGGCAGTACCTCAACTAACCACGTGTCGCAGAGTGGCGTGCAGAAGAGCATCTCTGAAGGCACAACTCTTTGAACCTTGTACTGGATGGGCTACAGCAGCAGAAGACCATGAAAATACACCCAGTGATCACTTCATCAAGTACAGTATACCTAGTAAAGCGGCCACAGAATGTATACTGTATCTCGTGTGCGTACGTGAATACATAGAATGGAGAACATGCTTGGATAGAGTGTATGTGGAGAGGTGTTTCCATTAGTAGGACAGTCTAGGATGCAAGGGCACACACTCAGAACAAAGAGTGAGATGAAAAGGAATTTCTTCAGAGGGCCGTGAATCTGTGGAATTCGTTACCACTAGAGGCTGTAGAGGCCAAGTCATTGTGTGTATTTAAAATAGAGATTAAAAGTTTCTCTATTGTTAACAGGGTTATGGGTTACTGGGGAAAGGCAGGAAAATGGGATTGATGGGGACAAAATCAGGCATGATTGAATAGGAGAGCAGACAGAAAAGGCTGAAAGACCTAATCCATGGTTTTACGCAATCCAGCCTTTGTGCTTATAAAACTGAATTATTCTAGCAATTAAAGTTCACTGGGAACTAAATACATATTAATTTACATCATTTTGCATCAAGTAGTCTGATTGTAGAGAAACTATTTGCTATAAAATTAAAATGAAAAGCAGGAGAGACGTCAGAAGAGAATGGCCAGACTGGTTGAAGCTGACAGGAAGGCGACAGTAACTCAGATAACCGCGCATTACAACAATGGTGTGCAGAAGAGCATCTCTGAATGCATAACATATTGAATCTTGAAATGGATGGGTTATAACAGCAGATGACCACGAACATACACTCAGTGGCCGCTTTATTAGGTACAGGAGGTGCCCAATTATCAGCCACCTAGTTTTTAATAATAATAATACTTTATTGATCCCAAGTGGGAATTTCTTTCATTACAGCAGCAACATTTTAAAAACACACATAGCAGTGTGCAGACTTAACTAACAATAAAGTACAAAATAACAACACACACAATAATAATTTACCAATGTGCAATAATGTGCATTAATGTGCAATAAAAATGTACAAAATAATAAAACATTGTACCATGCTGTGTGTTCTCTTGTCACACAGAGATGAACTGTTGTATATGCTTATTGCATTTGGTAGGAATGTTTTTCTGTGACGATCCTTGTGACAGCGGAGCTGAACGAGTCTGTTCGAAAAGGTGCTCCGCTGCTTATTCAGTCGGTCATGGAGAGGATGTGCCTGATCGTCCATCATGCATAACAGTTTGTTTAGTGACCTCCTCTCCACCATTAACTCAAACGAGTCTGGGTTGTAGACAAGGACAGATTTAGCCTTTCTGATGAGTTTATTCAGTCTTTTTGCATCTCCAGCACCGATACTGCTCCCCCAACATAAAGCAGCAAAGAAGACTGCACTCGCTACAACAGACCGGTAAAAGATCTCCAACCTCCTGCTGCACACACTGAAGGAACTCAACTTCCTTAGAAAATGGAGTCAGCTCATCTCCTTCTTGTAAACAGCCTAATTAGTCCTATACATGTGTACATTTTATCCTTCACCATAAACATGTTGTTCTCTCTGCATCCATTGTGATCATGTTGGATATGACAGCGATGTGAGGTGATTTGTAGCTGTGCTACTTTGTCACAGGCAGTCTGGAATAATTAATCAACCATTTTAAATCCTCAATACACAGGTACTTAACATTTTCTGCTTAGCAAACAAATCTTCTTGCACAGGGTTAGGGTAATGCAACACAGATACGACCTCTTTCACCCAGACCATGGTGACCACCCAGCTAGCTGCAATTTCCTGTGTTCGACCCATAATCCCTCTAAGCCATGCCCTCCATGATCCTATCCAAGTGCTTCCTCAATGATGATATTGGACCTTACCCAAACACTTCCTCTGGCAGCTTGTTCCATATGCTCACCACCCTCTCCGAGAAATAGTTGTCTCTCAGATCCCCTCTCACCCTAAATCTATGCTCCTTGGTTCTCCACTACTCTAAGGAACAGAATCCACTCTTTCTATTCCTCTTATAATTTTATGCATTTCTATAAGGTCACATTTCATTCTTCTACATTCCAAGGAATATAGACCCAGCCTGGCCAACCTCTCCCAATAGCTCAGACCTTCTAGTCCAGGCAACATACTCACAATTCCTTTCTGCACTCATTCCAGTTTAACAAGAGATTCAGCAGATGTTGGAAATCCAGACTAACAGACACAAAATGCTGGAGGAACTCAGCATCTACAGAAATGAATAAAAATCCAAAGTTTTGGGCCGAGACCCTCCTTTAGGACTCACGTCATGAAGAAGGGTTTTGACCTGAAACATCGACTGTTGATTCCTTCCTGTAGATGCTGCCTGACCTGTTGAGTTCCTCCAACATTTTGTGTGTGGTCCATTTTAATCACATCTTTTCTGTAAGAGGATGGCCGAAACTGCACATAGTACTCCAAGAGCTGCCTACCAATAACTTATAGAACTGTAACATAATGTCCCAACCCCCACTCTCAATGCTCTAACTGAGGGCCAGCATATTTAATGCCTTTTCACCACTCTGTCTATCTGTGACACTGATTTCAACAAACTATGCACCTGTACTTCTGGGTCCCTCTGCTCCATTACACTTCCAATTGCCCTACCATTCATAGTAGAATTCAGATTCCAGTTTGACTTTCCAAAATGCCTCACTTCACACTCATCTGTGTTGAAATACTTTTGCCACTCCTTGGCCTACTTCCCTAACTGGTCAAGATCGCCTGTAATGTAGAATAAGCATTTTCACTGTCAACAGCAGCTCCTAAGTTAGTGCCAAGTCTTGGCATAGTCGATATGCTATGTCTCAATGCTTTGTGAATACATTACGAGTTGAAAAATGCTTGAATGATTCACCTGAGCAAAGACATCCAGAGGAAGACTGCAGCCATGTTAACATTTCAATGTGCCAGATTGGATTGGAATTAATGTTGGAGGATGATGGATGTGCTAACATGAAGGATCATGTCATAGGATTACTTTAAGTCATGGAGTCATAGAATATGGCAGCACAAAACAGGTCCTACAGTCCATCTAGTCCATATCAAACTATTGTTCTGCCTAGTCCCATTGACTTGCATCTGGACCATAGCTCTCCATACCTCTCCCATCCAAGTACCTGTCCAAATTACTCTTAAAAGTTGAAATCAAAGCCACCTCCACCACTTCTGCTGGCAGCTCATTCCAAACCACACCCTCGCCACCCTCTGAGTGGGGAAGTACCTCCTCAAACATTTCACCTTTCACCCTCAACCTATGACCTCTTGTTCTAATCGCTCCTAATCTCAATGAAAAAGATATAAATTTTGTTCCATTTATAAATGTAAAGTCCGTATTAAATACAATCTTTATATTTGGGTTTACACTTAACAGCCACAAAAGCAAACCGCTTTCCCATGTACAATTTACAACCCAATCCTAAACTCTCCGTCAAAATTATGTTTGAACAGTTAGTGGCCTTTGTGGTTTGTTGATTTGAGGCACAGACTGAGAATCATTCTGAAGCACTGAAGCTGTACCTAATTAGCATAAGCCCCTGGGTATCAGGCTTAACAGTTTTCAGTAATTGATCCCAGTGCATCAGCAGTCACGCATATTCAAAGGACACATTCTTGCCATTTGATAATTTGTCCACACTTCAGAATCTTCATCAACTGGAAAACAATTTAATTTCTGTATAATTAAAGAAGGTGCATTTTGTTGCATTGGATATATCGGTTATTAGATATATAGGATACATTTGCTTGCTTTAACTCTCAATTATATAAATTTATGTTGATGTTAAGCTTCATTAACTTTGTGTGAAAGGACAAACTCCTCACAATCTCACTCCAACAAATCTTTCTCTAGCCATTACCATCTGGCTTGGTGCAGCTTCCTGTCACAATATATGAAAACTGTGGGGAACTGTCAGGCCCTCAGACAAGGTCAGTAGATGCCGTCTATCATCAATTCTTATGTGTACAGGACAAAGAAACAGGTAGGAAAAGTCATTGTGGACACTGGATACTTAGCAAACTGCCTTTTCCGGAGGCTCCCTTCTGGAAAGCACTGTAGGGCTATAAACAACACCTTCACACCATCTTAAAAGTTTCTTCTCCCAGGCAGTTAATCTATTCAACCATTCTAGTTAGCCCTCCTCCCACCACCCACCCCTCATCTATTACCCTAGTCACGGCACTGTAAAGACTTTAAACCACTTTTTATAATACTGTTTATGTTGTAAATATATGCTGGTATTTATGTTTTTATGCACATTTTATTGCATATTCACACTTTAACCACTAATTAAGTAATTATTATTTCCAATTGCTGAATGTTGTTGTTTTTGTTGTATGTTACACCAACACACACCGCAGCAAATTCCTAATACACGTCTACCTGAAGTCAAGGACAGATATACAGAAAGATGCTGGGAAAGGGCAGGAACATGAAGGATCCCACCCACTCTGCTTATGGACTGCTTGTCCCACTCCCATCAGGGAAGAGGCTGTTCAACATCCATGCTGGGACCATCAGACTCAAAAACAGTTACATCCCCCAAGCCACCAGACTAATTATCATCTCCACCCATTAACCCACCCCACCACTTATCATTTTCTATCCGAGTCACCTTATGTACATACATATATTTCTGTACCTAGCATCACTTTATGGACATACAATCAGTTTATGTATATAAACTAATCTCATGATTTTATTGAATTCTTTATGCTTATTGTGTTACTGTATGCACATTGGATCCCTACTAACAATCACCTCATTTTCCTTTACATTTGCATACTGAAGGACAATCAACAATCTTCAATCTTGAAACTTGAAAAACATACGGTGAATAAAGAATCCTTGATCAGCTTTGAAGACAGATGTCAATCTCATACTCTGAACAGTATCCGTGATGAACTCGAAGCGGACCATGATAAGTTTTAATAAATGTTAATTTTAGGAGCTGATTGAGTTTAAGTCTTCCTTCACTGACCAGGATTTGACCTGACCGAATCAAGATGTGCCAAATTACGCTGTGAATTAACAAGGAGAGCCTGGAGGAACAAACAATTATGTTTGGTTATAAAGAGTCGCTACCAAATATTCTTTCAATTATCCTGCTTATTTAGTTAAACTTACTGTCAGTTTTCATTTGACATTAATTATGGCTCTTGTCTGAATTGCCACTTTTAATCAAAACATTATTTTTTAGAAACACTCACTCCAAGCATCTGACAGAGTGGCTCCAATTAAAAAACAACATATTTTCAAAATAATTCATTTCATCATTTAACCCTTTTCTACAAAATACTCAAAAAGATTTCAAGAATTGCGAGACAAACAACAAAAGATATTAATTTACATCAAATATTAGTCCTTAATTTGACCATTTGCTTTTATTTTAATTCTTTAGTTCTCCATTGCATTCCTGCTCTGAGCTGCCTATGGCCTACTACACTTTGAGAGACAGTTGTAATGTAAGCACAAGGAACAGCGTCTGGTCGTCTACCAGGGTATGTTGTACCCTATTGGACTCAACAGCACATGCAAAGCTTCAGCAACTTGCTTTATCCATTTGTTTCTGAACTAGGTTGAAAAAGGTTAATCCCTTATTCCCTGGAGCGTAAGAGTATGATAAGATATTTGATAGAGGTATACAGTACAAGATTATGAGAAATACAGATAGGATAAATGCAAGCAAGTTTTTTCCCCCCACTGAGGTTGGGTAGGATTAGAACTAGGAGTCATAGTTCAAGAGTGAACAGTAAAATGTTTAAGGGCAACCTGAAGAGGATCTTCTTCACTCGAAGGGTAGTGTTGAGTGTAGAACAGGCTGCCAGTGGAAGTGGTGGATGCAGGCTAGATTTCAAAGTTAAGAGAAGTTTGGATAAGTACATGGATGGAAGAGGTATGGAGGGCTGTAGTTCAGGTGCAGTTCAATGGGACTAGGCAGAGTTCCAGATTGGCATGGACTAGACAGGCTGAAGGGCCTGTTTCTGTGCTGTAGTGCTCTATGACTCTTCGCAATTCTGCTGTAGGTCATCTGTCTGTACTATTGGATCAGTTTATTACTCTCCACTAATACAGCCTGACTTGTCAAGCTTTTCCTTCAGCTCTCCATTTCACAACTTTTATGTCCCTTTGTTTACACTCTTTCTGTCTTCAACAGCTCTCATTAACCTTTTGACCAGATGGCTTCAGTGGCAGCTCATCACCATAGCAACCTCAGTCTCGCCCAGTTCTATCCACCTTTCTCCATCCATCCTTCCCTCACTCACCCTACCACTTAAAACTTGCCGTCTGCTTTTCCAAGTCCTGATGAAGGGGCTTCAATCTGTTTCTCTTTCCACAGATGCAGCCTGACTTTCCTGTGTTCACTTTAATTGGCATAGTCCCTGTTGGGAAAGAATGTAACAAGGAACACGTGGGTTTTAACCCAGTGCTGTGTTTCTGAGTGTTTTCAGGATTTTCTTTTGCTTCAGAATTAGGGCTAATGAGGTGTTCTAGGTGGCACACTTCTGGTATGTTTTTTGATGTGTCTTCGCTCTCCTTCTCTGCAAATGCCCTCATGCATCTATAATCACATGAGAAAACTGGCCAAAGTCAGCATGGTTTCCTTAAGGGGAAATTTTGCCCGGGGAACTCTTTGAGGAAATAACAGGTTGGATAGACAAAGGAGAGTCAGTGGATGGTGCGTACTTGGATCTTGACAAGGTATCGCACAGAAGACTGCTAAAGAAGATATGAGCCCATGGTATTACAGGAAAGATATTAGCATGAAGAGAAGATCAGCTAGACTAGCAGGAAGCAAAGAGTAGGAATAAAGGGGGCATTTTCTGGTTGGCTGCCAGCGACTAGTGGTGTTCCACAGGGTCAGCGTTGGGAAACACATCTTTTCACATTATATGTCAATGATTTGGATGACAGAATTGACGGCTTTGTGTGAAGTTTGAAGATAATACAAAGCTAGTTGGAGGGGCGGATAGCACCAAGGAAGCAAGGAATCTGGGGAGGCCAAAACATTGTGCATATCTAAAACTGAAGATGATAAGTTCTTGATTAGTAAAGGTGTCAAAGGTTATGGGGAGAGGCAGGAGAATGAGGTTGAAAGGAATAATAATTTAGCCATGATGGAATGGCAGGGCAGACTTGATGAGCCAAATAGCCTAATTGTGCTCCTATGTCTTATGGTCTTGTGACTCAATTCTTGCGCTTCATTCAGTCACAACAGAAGTAATGAGACCTAGCCTCCCAGGAGAAGATGGCACTGGGTTCAGATCCATGAGTATAAACACCAGGGTTTGAGATGGGCAGCCACCAATTTCAGGATAAATGTTCAGTTGCATTAATTAGAGTAGCCAATTAATTTTTAAAACAATTTATGCATAATCATGCACTTAAAAATACAGTGGATTCTGGTTAATTGGGGCACATCGGGACCAGTACATTTCGGCCTAGTTAAACAGCTGCCCCAATTAGCCAAAGTTTCATGGAAATAGTTAAAAAGGTATAAAAATCAAATTGAGTAATGAATTATGTACTTAAATGAAACAGAGAAAAAATTAGTACACTGTCATTACTACAGGGGTACTATAAGACTGTGTATTTATTCCTAATACATATCAAGGTAGGAATTCATCCACATCACACTCTTTGGGCTGTATCTTCACCTAGTACAGATGATGGATTTCCTTCATACAATGCTGTCCATAATTGCATCCTCCAAACCTGCATTTTAGTTGTAACATTGAGAATGATTGTCAATACCTTCAAAATCTTCATAGTTCCTAATTTGCAGAAGTAGTGAAATCATTTCACTTTCACTCCCAGTTGTTTCTGGCATCTCCAAGTCTGAATGCTTGAAACCACAGTGAGCAAAATGGTTTGGAAATGTCTTATGGCTTATTTTTCGTCAACTATCGGTGACAAAAGTTACTGCTTGTTGAAGACAAACACTCGCAACTGACATAAGTCCTGATGAAGGGTCTCTGCCCGAAATGTTGACTGTTTACTCTTTTCCATAGATGCTGCCTGGCCTGTTGAGTTCCTCCAGCATTTTGTGTATGTGGCTTGGATTTCCAGCATCTGCAAATTTTCTCTTGTTTTTAATTGGGCTATTTAAAGGCTGTTCACTTGAAGCACGTTGTAGTGTCTAGTAGCCACAGAAGTGCAAGTGACAGACGCTAGTTAAAACTGTTCGGCAACAGTCTCCTGCCCCAATTAAGTAGCATCAATCAGTTATTAATCAGTTGTAATCTCAGATAAACATTACCCATCTCCCTTTTATTTCATTCCCCCTTCCTTCTCTTCCTCTCACATCTCCATTTCCTCTTTCTTTTACTGCACTGTTCCACGGTTACAATCTACCTTCAGAACTGGAAACTTAACTTTATCAAAGTATTTATTGTTATAATAATAGCCTGTGCTGCCCAATTATAGCCATATGACCAATTAACCCACTTACCTGTGCATCTTCGGAATGTGGGAGAAAACTGGAGCACGCGGTGGAAACCTACGCGGTCACAGGGAGAACATACAGACAGCAGTGGGACTGCCAAGGCCTGCATTTCTGTCTGCTATTGCTGGTGTGAGAATTCAGCAAATAAGCGGCTTAACTTTTCCCTTCTCCCTCTTAAAAACTTCACATGTATGGCAATTCCCATTCATAAGCTAATTAATCACACTAATGGAGCTGCGGGGGTGGGTGGGGGGAAACAGTGACAAATTCACAGAAGCTTAAGTTGCAGAAGGAAACTGATAAATATTGTAGGTCGGGAAAAGCAATTCAGAAATAACATCAAAGCTGCCAAATGATTCTCGTTGCTCTTAAAAATGCCTGCAGCTGACCCTCTTTCTGGAGGAGGGAGGAATTTGTCGGATAAAGGACTGCATGAACAAGTGCATACTTAGTGTAAATAAAGAAAGCATCCCAAGAGCACAAGGGCAGGATTAGGTCAATTGTCCCCCAACATTTCTCTCACATCCAGCATGATAAAGCAAACCAACTCTGATGGGTAGGTCAAGTTATCCGGATGCATAACTACCTTCTCCCTAAACCGGGGGTCGGCAACCCGCGGCTCCGGAGCCACATGTGGCTCTTTTACGTCTGTACTGCGGCTTCCTGTTGCTTTGGGAAATAATTGGTCAGTATTTAATTAAAATGTAATTTATGTTGGTTTGTTAGTTTTTGAAATGTAATTCTAAATTTGAAGATTATGGTGATCTTGTACAATCGAAATAAGACGTTGTGGTGACCCATTTCCTGACACATCCAAACCGGCTCACAATTAGCCAGCGTTCAGGCTAAGGGAGATAGCCTACGGGGGTTTGTGAGTATGTGTCTTTTGCAGCATCCGCGCCCATGGGGGGCGGGTTGAGGGAGGCTTAAAAGCAAGGCTGTTTAGTTCGAATAAAGCTATCTTTGACTGCAGTTTACTGACTGCGTGTAGCACACCGCTACAACGTGTTTTTATCGCTGGTTGTCCAGAGGGGAGGTGCTGAAACGCTTTGTCGCGTGTCTGGAAGAAGTGAAAACTTTCCTGGGCAGCAAAGGGCTCACCTTTCCTGAGCTGGAACAGCCAGAGTGGCTGGAAAAGCTACACTTCATGGTAGACATGACAGCGCACCTGAACACGCTGAACACAGCTCTTCAGGGGAAAGGACGTACAGCCCTGCACATGTTGGAGGATGTTTTGGCATTCGAGCGCAAGTTGACAGTGCTTGCCAGAGATTTACAGAAAGGCACATTGTCTCACTTCCCCAATTTGAGAGAGTTCAAACAAGGTCACGACATGATAAATTCGGAGTATTTACATTCTGCAATCATCGCAATGCAAACATCGTTTGGGAAACGCTTCTGTGAGTTCAGAGAGGAAAAAAACACATTATCCTTCCCGGTCACTCCCCTAAGCATCGATCCATCCCTACCGAATACGACTGCATTGTCAGGTGTGAGTCAACCTGACCAAGTATGATAAATATTTTAATTGCCTATTATTTTACGTATATTCATATGTTTTCATTGTTCAGTGAAATAGTCCTTTTATTTTTCAGGTTGACAGCTGGCTGACGTTATTTTTGGTTTGTTGCTGGCGGCAAATTTAAGTTTAGCGTTTTTCATAAATACAAGAAGGACTCAAATAGACGTTGAGTATTTTACTTAAAAGTAACCTTCAACCCAACGTCTTATTTTCGGAGTTCAAAATGTTTTTCTTGCATGCAGAAATGTAATTTCGTTTTCTCTGCAGGAGCTCATCAATTTCATAAATGCAACACATTATAGTTTGTTTATACATAGCATAAAGGCAAAACAAAACGTTGTATGCAGTGTTATTTCATTTTAAATGTCAAACGGGTTTTGCGGCTCCCAGTGTTTTCTTTTCTGTGGGAAACGGGTCCAAGTGGCTCTTTCAGTGGTAAAGGTTGCTGACCCCTGCCCTAAACAGATCCTTTACTCCCAGTTAAGAGTAGGTAAGCAAGCCCCTGGTGGAGAAAGGAAACACTTCAAAGATGAGATCAAAATCAGCTGAAGAATTTCAACATTTCATCCGTCAGACTATTTGAGGTAATGTATTTTCATTCTTTCTTACTTCTCATCTAATATTTGTGTATCTGTGCACTTGTAATGCTACTGTGACACTGTAATGTCCTTTGGGATCAATAAAGTATTTATCTATCTGAAAACTGGCAAGCCAATAGACACAGCTGGAGGAAATCTGTTCGAGAGGGAGCTGTACTACATAAGAAAGGCCGCCATTGTGCTGCAGAGAACAAGCAGCAGCGGCAGAAGGACTGGCCCAAATTCCATGAGAATACATGGATCCTGGATCGGCCTCCACAGCCACCGGAGAACCCTCCAATAGACAACCCCTTTGGAGAACAGTATACTCAATTCAACTGATTACAGTACTACTGCTAAGGCTTCATAAGGCCGCACTTGGAGTATTGTGAGCAGTTTTGGGTCCCTTATCTAAGAAAAAATATGCTGGAATTGGAGAAGGTCCAGAGGAGCTTCACATGAATGACTCTAGGTATGAAAGGGTTACGTATGAGGAGCATTTGATGGCTCTGGGCCTGTACTCGCTGGAATTTAGAACGGTGGCTGGGGTGGGGGGGGGATGTTATTGAAACCTATCAAACATTGAAGGGCCTAAATGGACTGAATCTGGAGAGGTTTTTTTTATAGTGGGGTGTGTAGGACTAGGGTCAGAATGGAGAGGTGTCCATTTAGAACAGAAATGAGGAGGAATTTCTTTAGCCAGAGGGAAATGTATCTGTGAAACTCATTACCACAAATGGCTGTGGAGGCCAGTCATCAAATATAAACTGGATGCAGATTAATTGGGCCATTGGTTAATCAGGGCATCCACTTATACGGGACAATTCTTAAAGAGGAAAATCTAGTCAAGAAAATAGCCAGGGTTCCTTTTGTTTATTTAGGACACTATGCTGCTAAATTGGGCAGGTGACTGTTGCCAAACTGTTTCTAACTAGCATCAGAAATGTCCATTTGTGTAGCTGTTAAACTCTATACCGAGCTTAGTGAATAGGTTCTAAATGGTGTCAGTTGTGTGTGCTTATCTTTAAAAAAATGCAGCGATTTTTGTCACTGATAGTTGGTGAGAAATAAGCAATTCCAAACTGCTTTGCTCACTGAGATTTCAAGCATTCAGGCTTGGGGCTGCCAGAAATGGTCTGGAGTGGAAGTGGACCAAATTCCACAGCTTCAGCAAGTTAGGAACTAGGAAGGATTTGAAGGTACCATCAATCATCTTAAATGATCAATGAATGAAAATCAATGGAAATGAAGATTTGGAGGATGCAAGTTGTTTAAGTATTGTGTGAAGGCAGTCCATATTCTTCACTAGGTGTCTGCATTGATTTTGTTCATTTACAGTCAATCAAAAGAACACAGCAGTGTACACTGGATGAATTCCTCTGTCAATAACCATTAGGAACAAATACACAGTTTTGTAGTGCTGTAGTAGTAATAGTGTTCTAATTTATTCTTATTTCATTTAAATACATATTACTTGGTTAAACAGTTTTTTGACTTTTTTTTTACCTTTTTAATTATTTCTGTGAAACCAGCTGATTTCATTAGCTTGGAAGTAGATACAGAGGAGATGTCAGGGGTAAGTTTTTTACGCAGAGAGTGGTGAGTGCGTGGAATGGGCTGCCGGCGGCGGTGGTGGAGGTAGGAACGAGAAGGTCTTTTAAGTGACTCCTGGATAGGTACCTGGAGCTTAGAAGAATCGAGGGCTGTGGGCAAAGCCTAGGTAGTTCTAAGGTAGGGATATGTTCAGCACAGCTTTGTGGGCCAAAGGGCCTGTATTGTGCTGCCTATTTTTTATGTTTCTATGTAATTGTGGCAACTGCTCAATTGGGCCAAAACATACTGGTCCCAATGTGTCCCAATTAACTGGAATCCACTGTATTTAAAGCAGAGATTGATAGATTTTTGAATAGTCATGTGTCAAAGGTTACAGAGAGAAGGTGGGAGAATGGGATTGAGAGGGATAGTAAATCAGCCAGAATGGAATGGTGGAGCAGACTCAATGGGCTGAAAAGCCTAGATCAGCTCCAATGTCTTATGGTCCACTACTACCGTTCATTAAAATCATGGCTGATCCAATCATGTTGAACTACTTTTCTGCGCCACCCACATACCCCATGACTCACTTGAAGCTTTCCGAATTTCTCGTATCTGCATGCTGGTTTCTTGCGTTTCATGCACCAGGAAGGAAGAATGAATGAAAAAGTGAATCATTATTTATACAGCGTGAGATTACAATACGTTGTGTTACAGAGGGATCTGTGGGTTCCAGCACTTGAAATACAAAACAGTTAGCATGCAAGTACAGAAAGATATTTCAGAAAGCTACAAGGCAAAGTCAAAGTCAAGATTATTGTCCTACGCACAAGTATGTATACGTGCAGGTGTAATGAAATACTTGCTTCCAGTAGCGTCATAGGTACATTGAATCAGATAAGTATTCACACAAGAAAAGAATGGGTTAGAATTTTTTTTATTTTACTTTTATAGTATTTTTATATTTGTAGTATTTTTTATTTTATTTGTTTAGCCATACAGTGCGAAGTAGGCCCTTCAGGCCCCTTGGACCTTGTCACCCCAGCAACCCCGGCAAACCCAATTAATCATGGGGACAGTTTACAATGACCAATTAACCTACCCAGTACAGCTTTGGACTGTGGGAGGAAGCCGGCGGACCCAGAGAAAGCCCGCACGTTTCACGGAGAGGACGAACAGAGACTCCTTACAGAGCAGGCAACGGAATTGAACTCTGAACTCCAGAATGCCCTGAGCTGTTATAGCATTGCACTAACCCCCACACGACCTGTTCTGGCAGTCAATAGGGTTATTCCCACGTCACTCATTTAGCCGCTCCCGCATGGGAGGAGTTCACATATGACACAAGCATATTATCAATGAAGTTCAGTTGGATATCCTGCAAGGCTGGCATCCGAGTGTCTCTGTACTATCACTCAGTATCAAACACAACACTACCGTGGTTTAGTCGATAAAAGAATTTTGTGCAGTCATGTAAACGTGTTCTTACTGATACCGGGTAATGAAGTTTTAACCCAGCAGTATAATTTTGCAATAACAAAGAATCTAATTAAAATAAAGTTAATTATATAAAAGTTTGGTTAGGCTGAAATGCCAATTGCCCCATTACATGAAGAATGTGGAGGCTTTGAACAGGGTACAGAAGAGGTTTACCAGAATGCTGCCTGGTAAGGAGAGGCTGAACAAACAAGTTGCTTTCTCTGGAGCATCAGAGGCTGAGGGGGGAGCTGATAAAAGTTTGTAAAATTATGAGGGGTAGACATAGGGATAGGGTAGACAATCGGGATCTTTAACCAGGACAGAAATGTGAAATACTAGAGAAAATGCATTTAAAGTGACAGGCGGAGAAGTTTAAAGGAGATGTTTGAGGCTAGTTTTTGTACAGACAATAGTGGAGGAATATGGATCTTCTGCAGGCAGAAGGGATTTAGTTTAATTTGGCATCACGTCTGGAATTATTCCAGTTCTATATTTGACATGTGTATGTCGAAATATACAATGAAATGTGTCGCTTGTGTCAAATCAAATCAGCGAGGAGTGGTTTGGTCAATCCGCAAGTGTCACCACCTATCTAGCACCAAATCGCTAATCCTATGCCATGCAGTTGGTTGGTTCCCATCCTGTACCGTTCTCTGTTCTATGATTCTGTATTACATAGCCAAGCTCTTTTACATAGTTCGTTCATTCATTATGCACCGTGTCGAATGATGTGGGTGATCATGGACTTTCCATGACCGTGATTGTTCTTGGCCAATTTTTCTGCAGGAGTGTTTTGCCATTGCCTTCTTCTGGGCAGGGTCTTTACAAGATGGGTGATCCTAGCCATTATCAACATGCTTCAGGGGTTGTCTGCCTGCTGTCAGAGGTCACATAACCAGGACTTGTGATATGTATCATCTGCTCATACAACCATCCACCACCAGTTCCCATGGCTTCACGTGACCCTGATCGGGGGGTGGGGGTGAGGGAAGGGGTTAAACAGGTGTTACACCTTGCCCAAGGCTGACCTGCAGGCTAGCTGAGGGAAGGAGCTCCTTACACCTCCTTTGGTAAAGATGTATCTCCATCCCTCCACCCAATACAGTACATTCCCCTCTATTTAAACATCAGCCTATTATATAAATGTTTTAAATAAAACGTCAGGACAGAGATCTTCACCTGGAGTGTGTGAATGTTTAGAATTTTCTGCCCAAGGGGTCTCTGCGGACTCTGTTGCTGATTACTGTATGTTCAAGAAAGAGACAGGCAGGGTTTTTAGCTATTAGGGAATCAAGAGAAACACAATGTAGGAAAATGGTACTGTGATGTGTGAACCATGATCTTCTTGAATGGTGGGATGGACACAAGAAGCCAAACACCTTCTCTTCCTTCTATTTCTTGTGCCCTTGCGGGGCAGCACTCTAGCATAACATTTTACGGTGCCAGCTGTAAGATTGGGGTTCGATTGCTGCCCTTGTTGTTGTGTACAGGAGTTGTGTACATTCTCCCTGTGACAACGTGGGTTTCCACCACATGCTCCAGTTTCTTCCCACATTCCAAGGGCATATGGTTAGGATTAGCGAGTTGTGGGTACGCTATGTCGGTGCCGGATACGTGGTGACACTTGCAGATTGACCAGCTCAGTCCTTGCTGATTTGATTTGACACAAGCAACACATTTCATTATATATGGTAATGCACAATGTACAAATATAGAATAACAGAATAGAATGTTTACTCTTTTAAATTAACAAATATTCAAAGATGGTATTTAAAGCAGAGATTGATAGATTTTTGATTAGTCATGTGTCAAAGGCCCCAAAGACGGTAGCTGTTTAAACTATGTCATTTTAAAAATTACAATAAAGGGCAATATTTAACATTCAAGTTTTTACCAGTAGAGTTTGCAATCACTGAGAGTTTCTGAAACCGCTTTAGCATTTTCTGATACATTATTCAGATCATTTTTCTTGATCTTTGTAATGTCTTTCCCCAGTGCATGCAATACTCATCAAAGTGTGCTGATGTTGTCAGGGGAAAGGGGCATTTTATTTCTGGCAGCCAATGTCAGCATCAGTATGTTCCACATTTGATCAAAACCATGAGGAACTGAGTTGAATATGTCCAGGGTAATTTCAAAGTAGAATCATTGTAATCAGCAGGGAGAAGAACTTTCATCTCATCAGTCAGGTCTGAATTCAAAGCTGGGCCTCAGAGGTAAACAGACTGTTGTCTAATCACAAACAAGAGAAAATCTGCAGATGCTGGAAACCATTGTCTAAGCCATTGCTCCATCCGTATCCCTCTTTCACATATAAATAATCCAAAGTACTGCCAGATCTGGTGAAGGAAAAGTGCAATTGAAATGTTTAAGGACACTTTCAGAGATAATCAGAATGAATAAGTAAATAATAAATGCTTCTCAGGCTACCAGCTTGGTACAGGTATTGATTTTAATCGACATTTCGATGACAGACTTTGCTATCTTCATCAAGGATGACGCCTAGGCAAGTTTAGTCCTGTGGTATATATCCCACCAACATCCATCCCTCCTGATTGATTGATCCTTGACTGATCAGGTTTCTGCTCTCCCACCTTGTTTACAATCGAATTCCAGTTCTTACTTAGAGCGAGACCTTCATCTTTTTGTTTTATTTCAATGGCTTCCTTCACCAGGCAGCCCCAAAAGCCATTGACACAGCGCAGTAGTTTTGTACCGTCGAAGTCAATCCTCTGGCCATTGCAAATGCAATGGTTTGCTACTGCAGTTTTCTCTGGGTTTTCCAAACCAATACATCTCCTGTGCTCCTTGATGCGGGTTTCCACCTTGTGCCCTGTCTGGCCGATATACAAATAAGTAGATACTTTTTACCCCACCAGATTAAGGTAACAGTGCTTAGTAAAGACAAGTAGTTCATTCCAAATTGGTAATGTAACAATAAGTAATACTGTACCAAGTAACTAGCTGCAGTGATGAAACATCTTTTGATCTCTCTTATAGGACACCAACCCTTCAGATGATCTCTGCTATAATTCCTAGGGTAATGTTAGAAAAAAGGAATAGAAACAGTGAAAGGATTTCTTGTTGGCATACTCAATCAATCCATAATAGAATAATAACTATAATCAAATCAATTAAAGACTGCACTAACTTGGACGTTCAAACAGTGTGCAAAAGACAACAAATATGCAAATACAAAAACAAAGAAATAACAACAGTAAATAAATAAACAATAAGTATCGAGAACATGAGATGAAGAGTCCTTGAAAGTGAGTCCATAGGTAATGGGATAGGTTAAGTGAGTGAATTTATTCCCTTTGGGTCAAGAGCCTAATGGTTGAGAGGTAATAATTGTTCCTGAACCTGCTGGTGTGAGTCCCGAGGTTCCTGTTTCTTCTCCCTGACGGCAGCAGCAAGAAGGGAGCGTAGCCTGGGTAGTGGGGGTCCCTGATGACGGATGCTGCTTTCCAGCAACAGTGCTTCATGTAGATGTGCTCAATGGTGGGGAGGACTTTACCCATGATGGACTGGGTTGTAACTACTATTTTTGTTGGATTATCCATTCCAGGGCATTGGTGCTTCCAGACCAGGGTGTGATGCAGCCAGTCAATATACTCTCCACTACACATCAAAAGAAGTTTGTCAAAGCTTTAGATGTCATTCTGAATCTTTGCACTCCTAAGGAAGCAAAGAGGTTGACACGCCTTCTACACACAGATATCTGGTATAATTTTCTTAAGATTAGAGCTTTGTTAATCACATTAAGTAGTTGATTGAATCTCTGGGGATTATATTTTGTTGGAATAAAATACAAAAATATTTGATATTCTCGTGACTCTTAATAAAATGTCATTGATCTGAAATATTAACTGCATATGGATGCTGGCCAACTTGTTGAGCATTTCCAGTATTTTCTATTTGTTGTTTTATTTTTATCTTATTTATCTCCATTTAGAGATACAGCACAGTAACATGGCCTTCTGGCCCAACAAGCCTGCACAGCACCAATACACCCGTGTGTGACCAATTAACCTACTAACCTGTCTGCCTTTGGACTGTGGAAGGAAATCCATGTAGTCATGGAGAGAGCGTACGAGTTCCTTAGAGACAGCGGCTTGGGTCACTAGCACTGAGCACTGCACTACTGTACCTTTTACTTTCACATAAACTCTTTTTATATAAAGCTGTTGTTTCTATAAAGATATTTTATGTAAAGGTAACATGTCACTGATCTCCAGTGGTTCCTCCTTCTACAGATTTCCCTGGCTATGGCAGATGCAAGACTGTCATCAGGAAGTGCGTCTTTTGTTAAAGGTGAGGGCAGTGACTGAGGGGAATGCTTTGGTTCCTGTAGTATGTTAGAACATAGAACCGTACAGTGTAGCTGCAGACCCTCTGGCCCACACAGTGTTTGTGCTGGAGAGGATGCCAAAATAAATTAGCTCTTTTCTGCCGGCTCATGATCCATACACCTCCATATTGCTGTGACTTGTTAACGTCCACTAACTTATCTGCTTCCACCACTACTCCAGGCAACCCAATCCCCCACCTACCTCTCCTTGCATAAGAAATGTTGCCCTGCTCATCTCAGTAAGTTTACCCCTATCATCTTAAAAGTAATTGACATTCCTAATGGGGATAAAGATTCCGACTGTCTACCCTGTCAAAACCTCTCATAATTTTGAAAAAAAAAGCTTCTGTCAGGTCTCCGTTCAGATTCCAATGTTCCAGAGAAAACAACTCAAGTTCATTCAACATAAAAGTGGTCCAACCTCAACACAGAGTGCCAAGGTTCTTATGAACGCAGAGTCTAATGAGTGTGAGAAGCAAAAAACTACAGATGCTGGAAATCTGAAATAAAAATGAACGTTGTAAATAGCTATTTACACTAATCCTATTTTATTTCCCACAAACTCATCGCCTCCCCCAGATTCTACCCCTCACCTAACTGATAAGCTGAGATTTTGTTGGGAATTGAATGGTGGAGTGGACCACATTTGGAGTATGTTGAGTATTTTTGGACTAGATATTCGAGAAAGGATGTGCTGGCTTTGGAGAGGGTCCAGAGGAGGTTTACAAGGATGATCCTATGAATGAAAGGGTTAACATATAGGAAGCATTTGCTGCCTCTGGGCCTGTACTGACTGGAACTAAAAAAGAATAACGAGGATCTCACTGAAACCTATTAAATATTGAAAGGCCTAAATAGTGTAGGTGGGGAGAGGATGCTTATAGTAGTTTGAGAGACTAAGACCAGAGGGCACAGTCTCAGAATAGAAGGATATCCCTTTCATATAACCATATAACCATATAACAATCACAGCACGGAAACAGGCCATCTTGGCCCTCCTAGTCCGTGCCGAACCCTTAATCTCACCTAGTTCCACCTACCCGCACTCAACCCATAACCCTCCACTCCTTTCCTGTCCATATACCTATCCAATTTTACCTTAAATGACACAACTGAACTGGCCTCTACTACTTCTACAGGAAGCTCATTCCACACAGCTATCACTCTTTGAGTAAAGAAATACCCCCTCGTGTTTCCCTTAAACTTCTGCCCCCTAACTCTCAAATCATGTCCTCTAGTTTGAATCTCCCCTACTCTCAATGGAAACAGCCTGTTCACGTCAACTCTATCTACCCCTCTCAAAATTTTAAATACCTCGATCAAATCCCCCCTCAACCTTCTACGCTCCAATGAATAGAGACCTAACTTGTTCAACCTTTCTCTGTAACTTAATTGCTGAAACCCAGGTAACATCCTAGTAAATCGTCTCTGCACTCTCTCTAATTTATTGATATCTTTCCTATAATTCGGTGACCAGAACTGCACACGATATTCCAAATTTGGCCTTACCAATGCCTTGTACAACTTTAGCATTACATCCCAACTTCTGTACTCAATGCTTTGATTTATAAAGGCCAGCATTCCAAAAGCCCTCTTCACCACCCTATCTACATGAGACTCCACTTTCAGGGAACTATGCACAGTTATTCCTAGATCTCTCTGTTCCTCTGCATTCCTCAATGCCCTACCATTTACTCTGTATGTTCTATTTGGATTATTCCTGCCAAAATGTAGAACTTCACACTTCTCAGCATTAAACTCCAACTTTAAACTTAACATTAAACTTTCGAACAGAGATGAGAATGAATTTCTTTAGCCAGAGAGTGGTGAATCTGTGAAATTCATTGTCACAGACAGCTGTGCAATCCAAGTCATTGGGTATACTTAAAGCAGAGGTTAATAGATTCTTGATTAGTTAGGTGTCAAAGGATACGAGGAGAAGGCAGAAGGATAGGGTTGAGAGGGATAATAAATCAGCCATGATAAAATGGCGGAACAGACTTGATGTGCCAAATGACCTAATTCTGCTTCTATGTCTTATGGACTTATGCTGCTCCAAACCAGGAGCAATTTACAGAGGTCCTACCAACCCACACACCGTTGAGGTGTTGGAGCAAACTGGAGCACCTAGAGGAAACTCATGGACTAACAGGGAGAACATGCAAACTCCACACGGATAGCACAAAGCACAAAGGGTTCAACTTTTCCAGTCAGCCCATTTATTTAGCTATTTATTGACAAATCGCGCAGAATAGGCCCCACCTGGCCCTTCGAGCCACATTGCCCTGCAACACCCAACTTAACCCCCGCCTAATCACGGGACAATATATAATGATCAATTAACCTACTAACCAGTACGCCTTTGGACTGTGGGAGGAAACTGGAGCACTTGGAGGAAATCCATGCATTCAACGGAGAGGACTTACGTAGACTCCTTACAGATGACATCAGAATTGAACTCTGAACTCCAGTGCCTCGAGCTGTAATAGTGTTGTGCTGCCATGGCACCATTTAGCTTGGGATAAAATCAATATGAACAAGAAGATAGCGATACCAGAAGTGAAACAGATATTTGTTTTATGGGAGAAGTCACAGGAGCTCCAGAATCATGTCTGGTATTATCCATGCTTCAGTAATCAGTTTGAAACACAATTCTTCCGCACAGTAAACAAGAAACAGGTGGGAATTTCTGGCTTATGGGAATAAAATGATGTGTGGCTGTGATTCAGCTGACAAGATGACTTCGGCAATGAGGATAACGTAAAGGAAACACACAAGCAGCTTTCTACAGGATTTTATTCCTCTTTCACAATGGCACAAGAAAGTGGGAGCAAGAGTAGGGCACCTGGCCCCTCTAGCTGCCCCACCACTCAATTTGATCATAGCCAATCTGCAATGGCCTCAGCACCTCTTCTGTGCTGGTTCTTCAAAACCCTCAATTCCTCAATCTTTCAAATATTTCCCCATTGAATATACTGTATCTAATGATCTGGGTTCTGAGAACAGAAAATTCCTATGATTCACTAGCCTCTGAGAGAAGAGTTTCTAAATGGGAGATTCCAGCCCTTAACTCCAACATCAACATGATCGGCAACTGGCCTCATTCTATGTTACAGATCCCTGTGATTCTGCACCAGATGAATCATATGGAGAGTTTTAAGATTCTTGATTGGTCAGGGCATGAAGGGATTCTTGATTGGTCAGGGCATGAAGGGATTCTTGATTGGTCAGGGCATGAAGGGATACAGGAGAAGGCAGGAGATTGGGGCTGAGAGGAAAATTGTATCAGCCGTGATGAAATGGCGGAGCAAACTCAATGGGCCAACTGGCCTAATTCTGCTCCTATATCTTATGATAATATTTACTACAAATTCAAGATATGGTGAAATCACAAAGATAATTTATTGAGTATTTGCATACAATTTCACGATGTTTTGCTTACAAATCATCCCAATTTCTGCGGTGCGATATATACCAACATTTGGAATTTCAACCTCTATCTGTTTGAAGTTTTGCTTTGGGTGCACTTTAACATTGCTTTCCATTTTAATTACTTGCCTTCATTGTTACTTCTCATCACCTCTCTACAACGGGTGATTGATAAGTTTGTGGCCTAAGGTAGGAGTCAATTAATAACATCTCCTTCTACCTTAGGCCATGAACTTATCAATCACCCCTGATATGTTATTAACTGAATAGTTATTAACTTCAAACTTTCTGCATAATCACTCAAAGAGTTGAACTGTATGTGCATGTAACGAGAGCTGTGTAACTCATCGCCTTCTACCTTAGGTCACAAACTTATCAATCACCCCTCTGTGAACACTTTCTGGAGGTCCAAGATCCGTGTGCTTCACAACTGCTGGACTAAGTGTGTAAATGTAGGAGGGGACTATGTTGAAAAATAAATGTGCTAGGTTTTCTAAAATTGACTCCTTCTACCCTAGGCCATGAACTTATCAATTACCCCTCAAACACTGGAGGCTCAGCTGTTACCCTTTCTCACACTCCCCCTAAGGAAGGTTACAGCTGTGACTACCCAACAGAGTGCAGTGCGTAAGTTGTATGAGAAAGTCAAAGCAGTTGTCCATCCCTAGATTTGAACAGGTACAAAGTGAGAAACTGATTAATCCACCAGATTGAGAAATCGATTATACAGATTCTGAACAAGAGTTGTACGAGTTTTCATGACTATCGCTTTCAGTTGAAGAATTCAACTCTTTCAGTTTGGATTCTGATCCAGAGCCCGACCGCCATTCACAGTCCTCAGCAAATGAAGAATCTTTGCGCATTCTATGATATTTCTTGAGTTTCACTCTTTCCTTTGGCTTCGTCCTGTGTCCTTCATCAGAAGATGACAAGCTTTCTTGCAGTTCCTGTGACTTAACTGGTTTTGAAATAGGTTTTATAAATTGCACACTATGTCTGGAAAACAGAAGAAAAGAACATAGGTTTAGAAAAGGAAGATAGCTAGTTAGTTCTTACTTCTCACACAGGGTTGCCATGTTGCAACATTATTACAACTCAGGGCGTCAGAGCCCAGAGTTCAAGTCCAACATCCTCTCTAGGAGTCTGTACATCCTCCCCACACAAAGCGGGGGTTTCCTCTGGGTGCTCTGTTTCCTCACAGTCCAAAGGTGTACCAGTTAGTAGGTTAATTGGTCATTGTAAATCGTTCCATGATTAGGCTATGGTTAAATCGGAAGTTATTGGGCAACATGGCCTATTCTGTCTCTGAATAAATACAATAAACGCACACAAAATGCTGGAGGAACTCAGCAGGCCAGGCAGCATCGTTGGAAAAGAGTACAGTCGATGTTTCGGGCTGAGACCCTTCGTCAGGAGTGGAGAAAAAAACACGAGGAGTCAGGGTTAGAAGGTGGGGGAGCGGAGGAAGACACAAAGTGATAGACAAAACTGGGAGGGGGGAAGGTGAAGTAAAGAGCTGGGAAGTTAATTGTGAATGAGATACAGGGCTGGCGAAGGGGAAGTCTTAACAGGAAAGGACAGAAGGCCATGGAAGAAAGAAAAGGGGGAGGAGCACCAGAGGGAGGTGATGGGCAGGTCAGGACATTAGGTGAGAGAGGGAAATGAGAATGGGGAATGGTGAAGTGGGGTGAGGGGGGCATTACTGGAAGTTTGCGAAATCGATGTTCAAAATAAATATTGTCAGTCTCATAGAATTATAGAGTAATAAAGTCATACACTGCAGAAATGGGTCCAAGCTAATGTACCCATCCACACTAATCCTATTTCCCCACACTACACCTACCCTTAACAGGCCCTTGCAGCCCAACGAGCCTGCAGCACCCAGTTACATCCATGTGACCAATTAACCTGCTGATCCCTGCATCTTTGGAATTTGGGAGGAAAGCAGGGCACCCAGGGGAAACCCAAATGGTCACGGGGAGAACGCAGAAACTCCTTGCAGGCACTGGCAGGAATTGAACTTGAGTCACAGGAGCTGTAATAGTGCTACCAAACATCCTAACCGCTATCAAGGGAAAAAGATTCAGGCTGTCTATTCTACCTATGCATTTTATAATTTTCTATACCACACAACCTGCTTTGATCCAGAGAAAACAAGCCCAGATCTCTCCCCATAACTAAAGTCCTCCAATCCAGCAAACATCTTGGTGGATCTCTCTGCACTCTCTCCTGTGTGATCACATCCTGTCTGAGGTGTTGAGACTTGGAACATAATAATCCAAGTATGACCTAACCAGTGCTTTGTATGGTTGCAGCATGTTGCCCCAACACTGATGCCCTAAGTCCTGATCTACAGGTTTTCTTCACGGCCCAATCTACCATGTAGCCACTTTCAGTGATTCAGTTCTGTTTAGTAACTTGTGTGACACTAAACCCTGGAGAGCTAAAAGCTCTTAGCTGTGAGTTGGAGAAACTACTATTTATCATAACAAGCTTGAGTTTGGTGAATATAAATCCAATTTTCTTTCAAGCCATTTCTGATATTATTGGCAAATGAGAACATAATGAGACTCAGCTGAGTAACCACCATTCCCAAGCAGTTTAACACCAGTCATAAGCCCAAGAGATTCCGCAGATGCTGCACATCCAGAGCAACACCCAAGGTGCTGGAGGAACTTAGCAGGTCAGGCAGCATCTTCGGTGATGAAGGATTTTGGTCAGAAACATTGTCTGTTTATTCCTCTCCATTGATTCTGTCTCTCCTGCTGAGTTCCTCCAGCATTTGTGCATGTGTTCGTCTAGCCCACAAAGTGCTACTTGGATAAACATTTGGTTCTATTAAACTCGATATTTGGCAGAACCTTCAGAAGAAGAAGGAAGCGCATTCAGGGCAAAAGGAATGTAAATATTCCTTAGACGTAATCAGACACTTTCTGTAAGGCCCACAGAACTCAGCAATAACATGACTAAGCACTAAATAATAAAGTCCTAGATATCTTTTCTGTCCTTCAGAAATAAACACATATTGTTGTTCATAGACTAATAAAGATTTAATTGCCGTATTTAAATTTAATTTCAAAATGCACATTTAGGTCATGAAGGTTTTTGACAGAACTTTGCTCTTTTGTTTTCAAGGCCATATTTTCACTGTCATGAATTCTGGCTGAATGTGGGTAGAGTCGAGATTCTAGGATTTATTCTTATTTGTACTTTCTGTGTGAGCAATGCTGACAATGCCAAACTGGCCCCACAACCTTAGGTGTTCTGAGTAGGTGGGGGTGGCCCTTTGCTTAAACTTGCATTTCTCTTGAGAAATTTCACCCTACGATGGAACTGGGTAATAAACCAAAAGTTCTTGATCCAATGACCACACTACAGCTTGATGTGGCACTCAATGGAGATGGAGATTATAAGACATAGGAGCAGAAATAGACCATTCAGACCTTGGAGTCACCACCATTCAGTCATTGCCGATTTATTATTCCCCCTCAACCTCATTCTTCTGCCCTTTCCTCATAACCTTTGACAGCCTTACTAATCAAGAGCCTATTAACCTCCACTTTAAATATACCCAATGACTTGACCTCCACAGCCATCCGTGGCAATGAGTTCCACAAATTCACCACTCTCTGGCTAAAGAAATTCCTCCTCATCTCTGTTCTAAAGGAACATCCTTCTAATTTGAGACTGTGACCTCTCCCGCTATTGGAAACACTCTCCATGTCCACTCTATCTAGGCCTTTCAATATTGATTGTACAGTATTCTGAAAAGAACCTCACTACATAAGCTGCATATTAAATGAACTGGATGGTATCAAGAGGAAATTGGGAAGCTTGAGACTGTCACTGCAAACATTTGCTTGGGCTTCTGTCTACCCCCTCATCCTGAAATGTTCATTTCCTGCACTACTTGCTCACTCTGTGTTCTCTCAACAAAATGTACAGCAGTGCCTGTCCCAAGGCTTCGATGATGGCACTTTCCCAACCTCATGAATTCTCCCAAAAACAAAAATTACAACCACATGGAATTTCTTTTCGTCACCATCCTGACTTCAACAGCAGTGAGTCAGAATGATGGAACACCCTCCATCCCTCCCCTGCACCGGATTGACTGCTGTGGTTCCAAGCAATGGCTCATCACACCCTTAAGGACCATTTTAGAACAGTTATAAACACTGACTTTGCCAGCAATGTACAAGATTGAGTAACAGAACTGCCAAGCCACTCGCTTGGAGCTTGATCTGAATTCAGACGCTGAGGTTATCTTACAGCTCCAACACAGTCTCACTCAGAGTTTGCTGGCGCGCTCTGTCACTGAGAAGCAATTTGACACCCACTTGATGTAATCAAGCAGCAGCAGTGACGAATGTGGCCAAATTAATATTGCATCAAGTGACTAACTGGTAGTTTCTGTACATTAATATATTTTACACAGCTCAGAATAGATGAGCATAAAGAGAAGAAAAAAAGTTAATCGTCTTACATGGATTAAGAGATTTCAAGCTCATTTGTTAGACTTTATTTGACAGTGTCATGTGCTACCATAGGGACTTGTTATATGCTTAGATTAGGCCATCTTACTGAGATTGTGTGGTTGCCAAGTCAACCAGTGTTGTTTGGCGCCTTGCTGAAATGGAAAAAGCTTTTGAGAGCTCACCACTATCTCTTCATGAAAGAGACAGCTTCTTGTATTCAATTCATGCCTTTTTATATATGGTTACAACGAAATGGCTTGCATTTTGCATCTCACAAAAAAATAACATTTTCAGATACAAAATAAACCAAAAATAGCATCAATTATCTTTACTGTAACTTATAGTAATTTTTTTGTGTTTTCTACTGCGCAGAACAATAAACTGCGTGGCATATGTCGGTGATAATAAACCTGATTCAGATACATTTTATATATCACTCGCATATCAAGGCTAGTGTTTTGCGGAGGTTGGAAGTTTCTTGACTGTGAGGGCATCAAAGATTACAGGGAGAAGGCAGGAGAATGGGATTGACAGGGAAAATAAAGCAGCCATTTATGGCCTAATTCTGCTCTTATGTCTAATAGTGTATATTATTCATAAATGAAAACAAAATGCTGGAAAGGTTCATTAGCTCTAATGAGAGATTATCAACTTCAAGTGTTAACTCTTTACTTCCACCTACTGAATACTCCTAACATTTCCTTTGTGAGTTTCCAAATGATTCCTGTTTTGGAATTCCATCATTCACTTTTACATTAGAATGAATGCTTATTATAGAATCTACAGGGCACTACAGCACAGAAACTGACCACACTTTTATTCTGCACAGTTCTTTCGACCTACATATGGTTTGTAGCCATTCTCACCCCTCCCATCCGCTACTTAACCAAACTTCCCTTAAATGTTGAACTCAAACCCACAGCTACCACTTGTGCTGGGAGCTCGTTTCCCACTCTCACCACCCTCTGAGTGAAGAAATTCCCCCTCATGTTGCTCTTAAACACTTCACCTTTCATCCTTATCACACATTCGAGTCTCACCCAGCCTCAGTGGAAAAAGCCTGTTTGTATCTACCCAATCTAGATCACTGCCTACTTTATTAGGTACACCTGCTCATTAATGCAAGTATCTAATTAGCCAATCATGTGGCACCAATTCAATGCATAAAAGCATGCAAACATGGTCAAGAGGTTTAGTGGTTGTTCAGAACACCAGAATGGAGAAGAAATGTGAGCTAAGTGACTTTCACTGTGGATTGATCATTAGATGCCATTTGGGGTGGCTTGATTATCTCAGAAACTGCTGATCTCATAGGATGTTCATGCACACCCGTCTCCAGAGTTCACAGAGAATGGTGCAAGAACCAAAAAACATCCAGTGAGCAGCAGTTCTGTGGGTGAGAATGCCTTGTCAATGAGAGAGGACAGAGGAGAGTAACTAGACTGGTACAAGCTAACAGGAGGGTGACAGTAACTCAAATAACCATGTGTTACAATGGTAGCATGCAGAAGAGCATCTCCGAATGCACAGCACATTTAACCTTGAAGTGTTTGGATGACAGCAGTAGAAGACCACAAATGTACACTTAGTGGCCACTTTAGTAGCTGCAGGAGGTGCCCTATAAAGTGGCCAGCTGAGTGTATCTCATTCATAATTTTGTATACCACTATCAAATCTCCCCTAATCAAATCAAATCTGTTCCGTCTCCAAAATAATCTATTAAAGATTGTTCTTTCAAAATGCTTTCACAACCTCAAAATATACATTGTGAGATATTCTACTACCTGCAATGTCACACTACACAACTGGGCCATCATTTAATTGGAGCAGCCGTTTGTTTAGGACGACACTTAAAGAGCAAAAACTTATCTAGAAAACAGCCAGGGATCCCTTTATTCACTTGGGTCACTATACTACTTAATTGGGAAAGGAGGATGTTGCTGAGCAGTTTCTGACTAGCATCAGTCACATGCACTTCTCTGGCCGTTTGATACCACACCGTGCTTTTAACCTGCATCAATCAATTGCATGTGTTTGTGCTAAAAATCAGTGATTTCTGTCACTGAGAGTTGGCAAGAATTAAGCAGGAAGACAATTCAGAACTGTTTTGCTCACTGAGGTTTCAAGCATTCAGGCTTGGAAATACCAGAAAAGGCTGGAGTTGAAAATGAAACAATTTCTTCAGCAAGTTAGGAACTATGAAGAATTTGGATGAATCTACAATCATCTTGAAAGTTACAATGAAAATGAAGATTTGGATGATGCTATCATCAAGAAAATCGTATGAAAGCAGTACAATATCTGTACTAGGTTTCTGTGCTGAATTTGTTTATTTACAGTCAATCAAAAGAACATGGCAGCATACATTGGATGAATTCTTCTGTTGATAACAACTTGGGAATAGATGTACTAGTATTGGTAGTGTTTTAATTTGCTCTGTATCTCATTTATATAATTTGTTATTCAGTTAAACTGCAGGTTGTCTTTTTGATACATTTTTACCAATTTCCTTGAAACTTCAGCTAATTGGGCCAGCTGCTCAACTGGGACAAAACATGCCCCAATTAACCGGAAACCATTGTACTTGCTTCTCTCCTGTTAGTACTGGTTATTTTCAGGAAAATAATGACTTGCATTTCTTGAGTGCATGTAACAATGTCAGGGCATCCCAGTACAATTCACAACTCACTGAAGCCTCACTGAAACACAGCCACTGTTGGAATGCGGGCAAAGTGACAACCAGATTGCACTCAGCAAACACCTACAAATGGCAATATGAGAAGTACAGGTGATCGATCTGTTTTGTGCTGTTTGTATTTGGAATCTTTCCTGTCCATCTGAGGGGATCAATGGGATTTCAGTTTAACATCTCATCTGCAATCTCTAATAGTGCCAAACACCTACGAGTGTTTATATGGTCAAGTGTCTAGAGTGAGACTTGAGTTCACTGAATCATAAGTTAGGGGGTTGTCCCTTTGAACTTCAAAAGACATTACCCTGCCAATAAGATTGAATCTGAGAGAAATGTTACACTGATATACTCAAGCCTGTGGAATTATAAGGCCAGATTTTATACTAAAAGAGACCACAAATGAGAAAATCTAGAAATCCGAGAAACACACACAAAATGCTGAAGGAACTCAGCAGGCCAGGCAGCATCTTTGGAAAAAAGTACAGTCAATAAAATCTTAGATGCTGCCTGGTCTGCTGAGTTCCTCCAGCATCTTGTGTGTGATATTAAAAGAGAGGAAGGTATGGAATAGTCCACATGGTCAAGAAAGCACAGCAGGGTCTTTGCTGTGAGGAGGTTGAAGTGAGTGAGTGCTGCCCTCCCCCTCTTCATTTTGAGAAATTTTTGCAGGAGCACCATCAAGAGTCTCCTGAACAGTTGTATGAATGTCTGGTATAGGAATTGCAAAGTATCTGACAGCAAGTCACTACAAATAATTACAAGGACTGCTGAGAGGATCATTAGGGTCTCTCTTTCACCCATTAGAGTTATTTATTAGGAGCACTGTGTATGCAGGGCCTTTAGCATTGTCAATGACACCTTCTTTCAGTCCAACAATCACTTTGACCGGCTAACATCATGCAAGAAGACCAGAGCATTAGCACAAGGACTGTAAGGATGGGAAACAGCTCTTCTCCCAGGCCATAAGCCTACAGAACTCCCCACCACTACCTAGGTCTCACATTGTAAGGAACACCAATAGCATTATACTGTTTAGTTTTTAACTTCTGTCGTAAGTGCACCTGATTATTTGTCAATTTATTTGTAGTAATATTGCCTTATTTGTTGTGTGTGAATTACAAGTACTATGTTGTGTACCTTGGTCCAGAGAAACATTGTTTCATTTGATCGTATACATATGCACGGTTGAATGACAATAAACTGAACTTACTGAGTTAAACATAATGTCCGTCTGTTTAATGAAACCCATTGACATAACTTTAATGTCACATTGGTGAGATATAAGTGAACTTAAAAGGCAAATTGATAATTATTTAGTAGTGAAACTGCAAAACTGATGTTAAAAGGAAGAAGATGATAATTAACAAGTAACACTGAGGAACTGGTTCACCAGCTGAGCGGTTATGAAACCTGCTTCCTTAACAGATGGCTCACTTTCAACCTGCTAATCTCAGCAGCCTCACTTGTTAATTGACACTCTGTTGTATTGTAAAATAAATTCCCAATCTACTGGGGTTTTATCGTAGAGTAGCTTCATCATACAAGCTGGAACAAATCAACAAGTTGTCCCTATAGTCACCATCTCAATTAACTAAGAGTGAGTTTTACACAGTCTCCTGCATAAACCTCACTGTTAAATCATATTTGAACTGTTTGACTGGTGGATAATCTCTTCAGTCCTGATGAAGAATCACGGCCCAAAACATTATCTGTTCATTTCCCTCCATAAATGCTGCCTGACCTGCTGAGTTTCTTCAGCACTTTGTGTGTGCTACTCAAGATTTCCAACATCTGCAGAATCTCTTGAGTTTTATCCAGCAAATGAAGACAAAGGAAAGGGAGGTATTATTAGGAAGGTGGACTTTGAGAAGCTGCAGTGACGAGTCTTAGCTCAAGATCAAGTGGGACACCAAATGTGTGTCCCACTTGAAACATTGATCTAAGCATTGGATGCAATGCTCAGATCAGGCTGTCAGGCTGTCTTTCAGGAGGGTGAACCTTTGCAAGGCAACAAGCCCCGATGGAGTGCCTGGTAAGGCTCTGAAAACCTGCGTCAACCAACTGGCAGGGTGTTCAAAGACATTTGAAATCTCTCATTGCCACAGTCGCAAGTTCCCACCTGCTTCACCTGCAACAATTATACCAGTGCCCAAGATGAGCAGGGTGAGCTGCCTTAACGACTATCATCACATCTACGGTGACGAAGTGCTTTGGGAGGTTGGTTATGGCTAGAATCAACTCCAGCCTTAGCAGGGAGCTGGACCCACTGCCACTTGCCTATCGCCACAATAGGCCTACGGCTGATGGGATCTCACAGGCTCTCCATGCAACCTTGGATCACCTGGACACACAGACAAATGTCAGGATGCTGGTTATTGACTGCAGCTCAGCGTTTAACACCAACATTCCTAAAATATTGATTGAAAAGATCCAGATCCCAGGCCTCTGTACCTCCTTCTGCAACTGGACCCCTCACTTCCTGCACTATGCAGATGAGCGGATGAGCTTAGAGCGTAGATCAGTACTTGGAGCTATGATGTTGTGGCCATTACAGAGACTTGGATGGTTCAGGGGCAGGAATGGTTACTTAGAGTGAAAGGCTTTAGATGTTTCGAAAGGACAGGGAGGGAGGCAAAAGAAGTTGGAGCATGTCTACTGATCAGAGATAGTGTCATGGCTGCAGAAAAGGAGGAAGTCATGGAGGGATTGTCTACTGAGTCTCTGTGGGTGGAAGTTAGGAACAGGAAGGGGTCCATAACTAAAGAGTGTTTTTTATAGACCACCCGATAGTAACATGGGCATCAAGGAGCAGATAGGGAGACAGATTCTGGAACGGTGCAATAATAACAGGTTTGTTGTGGTGGGAGATTTTAATTTCCCAAATATTGATTGGCATCTCCATAGAGCAAGAGGTTTAGATGGGGTTGAGTTTGTTAGGTGTGTTCAGGAAGGTTTCTTAACACAATATGTAGAAAAGCCTACAAGAGGAGAGACTACTTGATCTGGTATTGGGAAATGAACCTGGTCAGGTGTCAGGTCTCTCAGTGGGAGAGAATTTTGGAGATAGCGATCACAATTTTATCTCCTTTACCATAGCACTGGAGAGGGATAGGAACAAACAAGTTACAAAAGCATCTAATTGGAGAAAAGGGAAATATGGAGCTATCAAGCAGGAACCTAGAAGCATAAATTGGGAACAGATGTTCTCAGGGAAATGTGGCTAATGTTCAGGGGATAATTGCATGGTGTTCTGCATAGGTACATTCCAATGAGACAGGGAAAGGATGGTAGGGTGCAGGAACCAAGGTGTACAAAGGCTGTAGAAAATCTAGAGCAGAAGGAAAGCTTGCAAAAGGTTCAAAAAACTAGGCAATGATAGAGATATAGAAGATTATAAGGCTAGCAGGAAGGAGATTAAGAATGAAATTAGGAGAGCCAGAAGGGGCCATGAGAAGGCCTTGGTGGACAGGATTAAGGAAAACCCCAAGGTATTCTATATGTCAAGAGCAAGAGGATAAGACCGTGAGAGAATAGGACCAATCAACTGTGACAGTGGAAAAGTGTGTATGGAATCAGAGGAGATAGTAGAGGTACTTAATGAATACTTTGCTTTAGTATTGACTATGGAAAAGGATCTTGGCAATTGTAGAGATGACTTACAGTGGACTGAAAAGCTTGAGAATATAGACATAAAAGAGGGTCTGACTCTCTGAGCTGATATGGTGAATTTTATGCCACTTCTCTGAGTGCTGTCACTGAAAAGCAGCATTTCTGTGAGTGCCAGGAGAAAGCCAAGGATTGAGTGGTTCCAATTGTAGCGGAGTGGAGATGGGCAAAGGAAATCATTATTGCAGTGAGGTAGTGAAAGGATTGGGAAGAAACCCATTGCTGCAATAAGGCAGATCAGGAACTGGGAAGGGACCCATTGGTGGATTGAGGCAGTACAGGGACTGGGAAGGGACCCATTGGTGGATTGAGGCAGTACAGGGACTGGGAAGGGACCCATTGGTGGATTGAGGCAGTACAGGGACTGGGCATGGACCCATTGGTGGATTGAGGCAGTACAGGGACTGGGCATGGACCCATTGGTGGATTGAGGCAGTACAGGAACTGGGCATGGACCCATTGGTGGAGTAAAGCAGTCAGGAACTGGGAAGGGACCCAATGGTGGAGTAAAGCAGTCAGGAACTGGGCATGGACCCATCGGTGGAGTAAAGCAGTCAGGGACTGGGCATGGACCCATCGGTGGAGTAAAGCAGTCAGGAACTGGGCATGGACCCATTGGTGGAGTAAAGCAGTCAGGGACTGGGCATGGACCCATTGGTGGAGTAAAGCAGTACAGGGACTGGGAAGGGACCCAATGGTGGAGTAAAGCAGTCAGGAACTGGGAAGGGACCCATTGGTGGAGTAAAGCAGTTCAGGAACTGGGAAGGGACCCATTGGTGGAGTAAAGCAGTTCAGGAACTGGGAAGGGACCCATTGGTGGAGTAAAGCAGTTCAGGAACTGGGAAGGGACCCATTGGTGGAGTAAAGCAGTTCAGGAACTGGGAAGGGACTCATCGGTGGAGTAAAGCAGTTCAGGAACTGGGAAGGGACCCATTGATGGAGTAAAGCAGTTCAGGAACTGCAAAGAATTAATCTTTGTTAGCAAATTGACCCCTAATTCAAAATAGACTTATTCCTTTTACAATGGATAACTAACTTTTATATGACTGGTTTCAAAAAGGGATTAGATATATAGGTGACTGTTTTGAAGGAGGTAAATTGATGTCAATAGACAATAGACAATAGGTGCAGAAGTAGACCATTCGGCCCTTCGAGCCTGCACCGCCATTTTGAGATCATGGCTGATCAATTACTATCAATACCCGGTTCCTGCCTTGTTCCCATATCCCTTGATTCCCCTATCCATAAGATACCTATCTAGCTCCTTCTTGAAAGCATCCAGAGAATTGGCCTCCACTACCTTCCGAGGCAGTGCATTCCAGACCCCCAGAACTCTCTGGGAGAAGAAGTTTTTCCTTAACTCTGTCCTAAATGACCTACCCCTTATTCTCAAACCATGCCCTCTGGTACTGGACTCTCCCAGCATCTGGAACATAATTCCTGCCTCTATCTTGTCCAATCCCTTAATAATCTTATATGTTGCAATCAGATCCCCTCTCAATCTCCTTAATTCCAGCGTGTACAAGCCCAGTCTCTCTAACCTCTCTGCGTAAGACAGTCCAGACATCCCAGGAATTAACCTTGTGAATCTACGCTGCACTTCCTCTACAGCCAGGATGTCCTTCCTTAACCCTGGAGACCAAAACTATACACAATACTCCAGGTGTGGTCTCACCAGAGCTCTGTAAAAATGCAAGAGGATTTCCTTGCTCTTGTACTCAATTCCCTTTGTAATAAAGGCCAACATTCCATTAGCCTTCTTCACTGCCTGCTGCACTTGCTCATTCACCTTCAGTGACTGACTTCAAGGACTCCGAGATCTCTTTGTATTTCTCCCTTACCCAACTGTACACCGTTCAGATAATAATCTGCCTTCCTGTTCTTACTCCCAAAGTGGATAACCTCACACTTATTCACATTAAACGCCATCTGCCAAGTATCTGCCCACTCACCCAGCCTATCCAAGTCACCCTGAATTCTCCTAACATCCTCATCACATGTCACACTGCCACCCAGCTTAGTATCATCAGCAAATTTGCTGATGTTATTTTCTATGCCTTCATCCAAATCGTTAACATAAATGGTAAACAGCTGTGGTCCCAATACCGAGCCCTGTGGCACCCCACTAGTCACCGCCTGCCATTCCGAGAAACACCCATTCACCACTACCCTTTGCTTTCTATCTGCCAACCAGTTTTCTATCCATGTCAATGCCTTCCCTCCCGATGCCCTGAGCTTTCATTTTACCCACCAATCTTCTATGTGGGACCTTATCAAATGCCTTCTGAAAATCGAGGTACACTATATCCACTGGATCTCCCCTGTCTAACTTCCTGGTTACATCCTCGAAAAACTCCAACAGATTCGTCAAGCATGATTTACCCTTGGTAAATCCATGCTGGCTCAGCCCAATCCTATCACTGCTATCTAGATATGCCACTATTTCATCCTTAATAATGGACTCTAGCATCTTTCCCACCACCGATGTCAGGCTGACAGGTTGATGGTTCTGTTTTGTCCCTCCTTCCTTTCTTAAAAAGTGGGATAACATTAGCCATTCTCCAATCCTCAGGAACTGATCCTGAATCTAAGGAACATTGGAAAATGATTACCAATGCATCTGCAATTTCCAGGGCCACCTCCTTTAGTACCCTAAGGTGCAGACTATCTGGACTTGGGGATTTCTCAACCTTCAGTCCCATCAGTCTACTCATCACCGTTTCCTTCCTAATGTCAATCTGTTTCATTTCTTCTGTTACCCTATGTCCTTGGCCCATCCATACATCTGGGAGATTGCTTGTGTCTTCCTCAGTGAAAACAGATCTAAAGTACTCATTAAATTCTTCTGCCATTTCTCTGTTTCCCATAACAATTTCACCCAATTCATTCTTCAAGGGCCCAACATTGTTCTTAACTATCTTCTTTCTCTTCACATACCTAAAAACGCTTTTGCTATCTTCCTTTATATTCCTGGCTAGCTAGCGTTCATACCTCATTTTTTCTCCCCGTATTGTCTTTTTAGTTAAGTTCTGTTGTTCCTTAAAAACTTCCCAATCATCTGTCCTCCCACTCACCTTAGCTCTGTCATATTTCCTTTTTTTTAATGCTATGCAATCTCTGACTTCCTTTGTCAACCACTGTGGCCCCTTTCCCCCCCTTTGAATCCTTCCTTCTCTGGGGGATGAACTGATTTTGCACCTTGTGCATTATTCCCAAGAATACCTGCCATTGCTGTTCCACTGTCTTTTCTGCTAGGCTATCCATCCAGTCAACTTTGGCCAGCTCCTCCCTCATGGCTCCATAGTTTCCCCTGTTCAACTGCAACACTGACACCTCTGAGCTGCCCTTATCCTTCTCAAATTGCAGATAAAAGCTTATCATATTGTGATCACTACCTCCTAATGGCTCCTTTACTGCGAGATCGCTTATCAAATCCTGTTCATTACATAACACTAAATCCCTGGTCGGCTCTCATACTGTCGTTTGATCAACTAAAGAAAAAATATAAAATATCAAATAACACTCTTTTCTGTTATTTCCAATTAAGGGCTTATTTAAGAGATAAACTGGGTCAAACAATGTTAATGCCGAAGCCTAATGAAATAGAAATTTTAATTCAAAAAGGAAAAATTAAAAAAATTACTTCTTGCATGTATAATTTGATTCAAAAACAAATTAAACAAGGAATTCATAAGTCAAGACAAAAATGGGAAACTGATTTGAATATTAAAATCAATGAAACAAATTGGTCAAGACTATGATTTGACAGTATGACAAATACAATAAATGTCCGACTTAGATTAGTACAATACAATTTTTTACGTCAATTATATATTACACCACAAAAAATAAATAGATTAAACCCAAATTTATCTGATCAATGTTTTCGATGTAATCAAGAAATTGGTACTTTTTTACACTCTACTTGGTCTTGTTTTAAAATTCAACCTTTCTGGATAAATTTAAGAGTTTTATTGGAACAAATTATACAACTTCTACATAACAACTTCCACATAACCCAATATTATTTTTACCAGGTGATATTGAAGGGATAAAACCGAAACTTAAATTGAACAAATATCAGAAAAAATTTATAAAAATTGCATTGGCAGTAGCCAAAAAGGCTATTGCAGTTACTTGGAAATCAGATTCATACTTAACTATGGACCGTTGGAATAATGAAATTTTTAGCTGCATTCCACTTGAAAAAATTATTTATAATTTAAGAAATGAATATGACATATTTCTGAAAATTTGGCATCCTTATTTACAAAAGATAGGATTAAATATATAGGCCCTTTGGAGATAAAGTTATTAGCCATTTGGGGAAAGAAATAAATATATATATTAAAGTTATTTTGAATTCTATGGAGCATGTGGAGATCTTCCGATATCCAGGCAATCTTTCTTTCTTTCTTCTTTCTTTTTCTCTCTTTTTTCTTTTTTTTCAGATAGGGATGTTAGCGGGGGAAGGGTTAAGGGGAGGGGGAAGGGCAGATATTATACTCTATTATTCTATTCATTCTATGTAACTATCTTAAAAATTGAATAAAAAATATATTTAAAAAAAGGAACTGCAAAGAATTGACCTTCATGGATATGGCAGTGAAAGAATGTGAAAAGATACCTTTCATGAATTTTGGCAATACACAAATTGAGAAAAGACTCCATTAGTGCAGTGCAAGAGTACATGGACTGGGAAGCGATGTCATTGGAGGTATAGGACATTGGGGCAATACAGAAGTGTGGGAATCACAAATTACACAATTTAACTTTTGTAAATGACTTAGAATAAGGTTGTTGAACTTGCAGATGACAAAACTGTTATGCAAGAAAGTACGTTATGAAAGGGGACATAAAAATGCTCCTAAAGTAGGTAAGGTGAGTGGGCAAAGATTGAGCAAATGTGCTCGATATGCGAAAATGTGAAGTTGTTCCGACACAAAAGTGAAAAAAAAACATAGTATCTGAAACTGAGAGATTGTAGAACTCGGAGATATAGAGGATCTAGGTGACCTCTTAGAAAACAGAAAATAATTAGGAAAGCTAAGATATATGTTACATTTGTTGCTAGGGGAATTGAATATAAAAGCAGAACAGTCTACATCAGGTAGTGCTGAGACCACTGTCTACAATAGTGGTCTCCTTATTTAAAGAAGGATGTTAATATGTTTTAACAAGGTCCGACAAGGTTGAATAGATTAACAGATGAGATAAGTTAAACAGAGCATGTTTGTATCTGATGAAGTTTAGAAGAACAAGTGGGAACATAATTGAAACGTTCAAAATCCTAGGGTCTTAGAACACTACAGCAGAAACAGGCCTTTCAGCCCATCTCCTCCATGCCAAACCATTTAAACTGCCTAGTCCCATCGAATTGCACCTGGATCACAGTCATCTATAACCCTCCCATCCCTGTACCTATCTAAGCTTCTCTTAAATTTTAAAATTGAAACTACATTCACCAGCTCACTCCACACTCTCACCACCCTCTCAGTGAAGAGGTCCCCCCTTATGTTCCCCTTAAATAATTCACCTTTCCCTCTTAACCCAAGACCCCTAGTTCTAGTCTCACCCAACCTCATTTAGTTACCCTATTTATCTCACTCATAACTATGTATATCTCTATAAAATCTCCCCTCATTCTCCTGCGCTCCAGGGAATAAAGTCCAAATCTATTTAATCTTTCCCGATACCTCAAGTCATCAAGTCCCAGCAACAAACTTGTAAATTTTCTCTGTACTCTTTCAAGCTTATTGATATATTTCTTGTAGGTAGGTGAACAGAACTGTACACAATACTCCAAATGTAAACTGTGACACGGTAATATCCTCTGGGATCAATAAAGTACCTATCTATCTACCTATCTATTGGTCTGTCTTATACAGCTTCAGTATAACATCACAGCGCCTGTACTCAGAAACTCTACCTGTGACACCACTTTCAAGAATTATGGCAACACACACAAAATGCTGGAGGAACTCCGTAGGTCAGGCAGCATCTATGGAAAGAGTACCATTGATGTTTCGGGCCAAGACCCTTTGTCAGGACTGGAGAAGAAATGATGAGGAGTCAGATAAGAAGTTGAAGGGGTGGGGGAGAAGCACAAGGTGATGGGTGAAAGGATTACAGATTCGTATTCCCGGATCCCTTCGTTCACCACACTCCTCGTTGCCCCGGCATGAGCCTTAATCTGGTTTCTTCTGCAAAAGTGCAACGCTTCACACTCATCTGCGTTAAATCCTATCTGCCATTTTCCTTACCTATACCTCTCATCATTTTGTACATCCTCATGGTATTGTCTAGACGGCTCCTTTTGTAGGAAGAACACAGAAAATAGAATTAGGCGCCAGTGTGTAAAAGTGACAGAGATACAGCATCTCACAGAGGATTGGGAACTGTTGGAATGTTCTTTGGAAGCAGAGCTTTTCAATAAAATAAAGGCATGATAAACTGTTATATGAGTAGGAATAGTTACTGTTGGTAAATGGAAAAGTAAAGTTCATCAAAATCAGCTATGGTCTTATTAAATGGTGGAGCAGGCTCAAAGGACTGATTGATCCTCGTTCACATGACCTCAAAGAATTATCTAAAAACGAACAGCTCACTTTGTGGTGTATGAGATCGGGGTCGATGTGAATGAAAGACATCATTGGGTAATGAAAGACTGATAAGGTCTAAAATCCAAAGGACAATAACTCTGTAGCAGGAGTTTAGAAAGAGGGAATACTTTTATTTGTCACATATATATTAGAACATCAAAACATACAGTGAAATGCATTATTATATTTGCATTAACGACACGCCCGCAGGTGTTGCCATGCTTCAGGCGCCAACATAGCAGGCCCACAACTCACCACCTAAACCTGCACGTCTTTGGAATCTGGGAGGAAACCCACACAGTCACGGGATCGGCATTTTCATTTTGTGAAATCCCTCCACAATTTATCAGATGTGTGGAAAGAATTGAGAGTTGTTAAGTCATACAGCAAGGAAACAGACTCCAGCCCAGAAGCTAGTTCTGTTTAATAGCATTTGGCCCGTAACCTTCTAAACTTATCCTATCCACGTACCTGCCCAATTTCCTTCAAAAGTTATTATTGTACTTGCCCCAGCCATTTCCTCTGGCAGCTCATTCCACATACGAACCATGTTCTGTGTAAAAGAGCTGTTCCTCAAGTTCCTATAAAATAACTTTCATGCTCACTTGTTAACATCCCTATTTTTAGTTGGATTCTTGGAAAATCCAGTCAGGAATTCTTGCCTGGGCATCTGGCAGGATTGTCAATGTGACTGGTGCAGAGGCAGTGCAAGTCCTGATGGAATGGTACCCAAAATCCCAGGAGCTTTGTTTGTTTGGGATCCAGCTCCCGGCTGGATGGGCTTTCCCAGAAACCCATACTTCTCCCATTCACATCTCAGGAGCACACAGCAGTCAAACCATATGGTCAGCACTGGACCCAAGTCTTTACAGTTAACAAAGGAAACCCTCCTCCTTTTTTCTGGTCAATGCCCTCACTGCTTGTACTTGGGTCTGACTCTTGCACTTGCAACCATTACCCACTCAGTTTCCATGAAAGTCACTTTGAGGTAGAGGGTTTTAATAAATAAAAGCAGATGAAACACGCCGTGGACACTAAAATTCTCACCTTTGCCTGACCCGCAGGAGGCTATAGTAAAGTAAAGCAAATCAACTTATCCACAGGAAAGGGGAAAGACAATTCCCTTCTGGACCCAACATTTTTCACCTCCCTTACCCCTCTCACAGGTTTCACTAGACCCAAGAATTCCAACAGGCCAGAGTTACACTTAAAACACTAATTCTGAGCCACGTTCTCTCATTATAGCTTCACCTCAGAATGGTCTCCACCAACAGCAGAGATGGGTTGGTTGGGGGTAAAATCGTTTATTTTTACATAACAACTTCTACGTGAGGTCAAAATCTCACTTGCCTATAAATGTATGCAATGATTTCAACATAAATCTCTAGCAATGACAAGAGTAAGAATCATGTGCTTTGTAAAAAGAGAACAGATTTGTTTTCCAGTTGCTTTTCTGAGATTAAGATTGCACCTTATGGACATCTGTTTGGACAAACAGGTCACTTCAAGATACTGAGAGAATAGCGCTAGCTGCAAGTGACATGTAGGGACAGTGTAAATTAGTACTACTCACATTGTGTGATCTGTCAGCTGAGCCTCTCTTATGTAACGACTGATGAAGGAATACTGAGTTGAGCTGATTTTAATCAGTCCATTACGGAATGAAAGTTCCTGCCAAAGCAAACCACAACACTTAGATTCAATTCCACAGACATTACGAACAAGACTGAACATGGCAATAAACTGAATAATGCTAGATTTTAGGTTGGTGGGGTGGAGATATGTCTCTACCAAAGGAGGTGTAAGGTGCTCCTACCCTCTGCTAGCTGGCAGGTCACCCTTGGGCAAGGTGTAGCATCTGCTTAGCCCCTCCCAATCAGGGTCATATGAAGCCAAGGGAGCAGGTGGCAGATGGTCGTATGAGCAGCTGGTGCATCTCACAAGTCCTGGTTATGTGACAACTGACAGCAGGCAGACAATCTCTGAAGACTATTGATAATGGCTGGGGTCACCTACCCTGTAAAGTGGGAAATGACTTCTATAGAAAAAATTGTCATGAACCATCATGGACAAAGACTGTGATCGCCCATATCATACAACATGGTACATATTGATGATGACGCCAGATTTTAAAAGCAAGCTTTCTTAGCAAACCAGATCAAAGTATGTTTACGTAAATGGTTTTTAAAGCATTGTTTCTTGCATATGAATTATTTATTGAATGCTTAAAAATCCAGCTTCAATATGCTTACAACCAGTGGCTGTTGTAGCCAAGTACTGGCACAAATGTGTTAAATACCATATACATACCAATGTCTTATCAAGGAAAAAAGGCAACATGTGAGGCAGCAAAGCAGGGGTTCCCAACCTGGGGTGCCTGCATCCCCAGGGGATGCGAGATGGAATTTCAGGGGGTGCGACAAAGAGTGGCTTGTATCCTTGAGTGATGAGTCACGAGTCATCACTCAGCCAGCTGCCAGTGTGCCTTGAGAAGTGGTAGTAATGTTTGTCCCAAGCACACTCCAGTCTCCCGCTGCCCGAGTCAGCGTTGAGGATTCTCATCAGTGTTACCTGGGAGTTACACCTCAGAGTTGAGGAGTCTCATCACTGTTAGCGAGAAGGTTACATCTCAGAGTTAAAAATCATCTCATAATGCCAAGATCTTTATATATCCTGAATCAACCATTGAGTAACAATTTCGCGTTAAAACCAAACCCACAGACAGTAGGTAAATTTTTCAATTATAATGTTTTAAAAGCCGCATTTTGATAAAAAGCAGCTGAAGTCATTCATTCGTATTTGTCTCAATGCATTAAAGAAGTTTTTGAATTTCAAAGGTTATTTTTCTCTTAAAAGGTTTTTTTCTTGAATTATTGATAATTTCGAATTGTGTTGGTTGAGGAGGTATCATGGTTAGCACCGAGGACTTTGAATCGTGTGATGGGAGTTCATATCTCTGGTAATCATCGGAAATAGGTGTGTAAATTCAGTAGAGGGAAGCCTAGTAAGTCACGTTGCATCCCTGTAGCATTTCCACCTGATGATTTATCTTGGTGTAACCGCAGATAACATCATAATATAATATTCAAAAGCGTATTTCTCGCAATACTTTGCTATAGGTGTGTCTGGTTGAGTAAAGTGGTCATCCCTGACTTAGTCAGATAGTTTTTCTTATATTAGCTCATATTTTTCTCTTTACCCTTAACCCTTCATTAACCCTTCATCATGTTAAAAAGAAGGAAATGGAATGATGACTGTGTGTGCTTTGGTTTCACTTGCACAACAGGAAATGATGGATTGCAAAAACCCCAGTGCATTCTTTGTAGAGTTGTGTTTTCCAACTCAAATCTGAAGCCATCCAAGCTTCAAGAGCACTTCAAGAACAAGCATGGTGGAGCTGATGTTGAAGAACATGATGTTGGATCATTGAAAATCAAAACAGCTCGTTTTGATTCACAAAGAACTCTTCCAAAATTAAGTTTTGTTTCTGTTGAAAAAGCACTACTTCTTGCTTCATACCAAGTGGCATATAAAGTGGCCAAATCCAAGAAGCCCCGTACAATTGCGGAAGATCTCATCAAGCCATATGTACTCAAATGGCAACAATTATCCTGGGCAAAGAAGCAAGAAAAAAATTTGAACAGGTGCCCCTATCAAATAATGTCCTTCACAACGAATCAGTGATTTGAGTGAAGATATTTTGGATCAAGTCATCTCAGGTGTCAGAGCTAGTCCTCGTAAAATCTCTATGCGGTTGGATGAGTCAACTGATGTCTCCAGTTGTAGTCAACTCATCACATTAGTGAGGTATGTCAATAATGGTGCTGTGAAGGAAGATTTCTTGTTTTGTAAAGATCTGAAAACAAACATAACTGCAAAGGATGTGATGCAGCTGGTGAAAGACTTCTTTGTCAAACATGATTTAGATATCAAAGTCATTGGTTCTGTGTGCACTGACAGGGCACCTGCAATGCTTGGAAATAAATCTGGCTTTTCTGCATTGATGAAAAAGGAGATTCCAGACTTGCAAGTTACCCATTGTTTTCTTCATCGGCATGCTTTGGCATCAAAAACATTGCCTCCAAATCTGAAGAAAGTCCTTGATACTTGTGTGAAGAACATCAACTGGATTGGGGATGTGCTTTGAACCATCGCATCTTCAAATCATTTTGTGAGGATCTGGGAAGTGAGCATTCAGTTTTACTTTTCCACACAGAAGTCCATTGGTTGTCATGAGGACAAGCTTTAATCTGCTTCTTTGAACTGCGGGAAGAAATCAAAGTTTTTCTGGAGGAGCGTGAATGTGATCTGGTTGGGGCAATGGAATCACAGGAATTCGCCCAAATGCTGGCTTACTTAGCTGACATTTTCACTCGTATGATTGACCTAAGTGTTTCTCTTCAAGGAAAAGGGATAAACATATTGAAGGCTTGTGAAAAGTTGAATGCCTTCAAAGAAAAGTTACGTCTTCGGCGTCGATGGATGGAAAGAGGCAGTCTCTCAAATTTTCCTGCACTAGAAGAGATGGTTGATGATGCTGGATCCATAACTCCTACTGTGTGTGAAGAAATTGTGGCTCATTTGGAAATGTTGTCAGAATCGTTTGATGGATATTTTGCTGCTGGAGACCTGAAGATTTCAGAAGAATGGATCATGAATCCATATTCCTACAATTTGGAGAAAATGTCAGATGATGAAGAGCAGAAGGAAGATCTTATTGATTGCAGACAAATCAAGCTCTTGAAATGCAATTTGAAAGCAAGACTTTGGAGGAGTTTTGATGTGCAGCATTGGATATGCTCCCAAGTCTTGGTGGAAAAGCATTCCATGTCCTCATTCCATTTGCAACAACATACTTGTGTGAATCTGGATTCGGTTCTCTTTTGTCAATCAAGACAAAATCTAGGAATCGCCTGAATCCACAGGCAGACCTGCGGATCGCAGTCAGCAAGAAAGTTCCACGTTTTTACAAAATCATGAATGAGAAGCAGGAGCAAAGAAGTCATTGAATTTTATGTTCACAATTGGGATTGATTTTACTGTTTACAATTTTTTCTGAATAAATTAGAATCTAATTGCTCAATTTATATTTGCATTTTATGCACTGAATTAAAAGCTTATTTTTTTTAAGTTCAATTTTTTCACCCGCAGTATTGTATGCGGTTCAATTTGTGGTTCAAAAATTAGAAATTAGACTTCTTCATCTTCAAATGTGATATTACTTTTGTAGGGGGTGCAAACATTAATCAAACATTTCCTAGGGGTGTGGGGCATAGAGAAGGTTGGGAACCACCGCAGTAATGTATCTTTGGACAGGTAGACATCACACTCTCAATGCTTCTATCAAAAATGTAATTGCATTATAAATTATTTTCAGAATTATTGTTTATCCTCTCTCTCCCTACCATACACACAACTCTTAATTCAATTATTACAAGAGGAGGTGTTTTAGCCTATGTCAGTTCCCAACAGAACAATTCTCCCTCTTATTTCCTTGTCGCATATTCTCTCTCTCTGTCACATTCATCCCGTCTATTCTTTCATAATTCATCTTTGCCATCCACCTACTCTAATGGGGAATTTACAGCAGCAGTTCAGCCTAGTCTTTGGGATGAGGGAGGAAACGCACATGGTCACAAAAATGACATGCAAACTCCACACAGACAGTACCTGACAGCTGTAGCAAACCCAGGATGCTGAAGAAGTATGGAGGTGGCACTAACTGCTGTGCTATTGTGCTGCAGACTTGTCTTGCAAATGGATGTATATTGCAAATTAAAGTATAAGGAGAATTTGATAGCTCTGTGCCTGTATTTACTGTTTAGAAGATGGAGAGGGAAATCTCATTAAAACCTATCGAATTTGAAAGGCTTAGAAAGAGTGGATGTAGAAAGGGTGTTTCCTATAGTGGGAGAATCTAGAACTAGAGGGCACAGCCTTTAAGGTGGCCCTTTAGAACAGAGATGGGGAGGAATTTCTTTAGCCAGAGGATGGTGAATCTGTGGGATTTATTACCAAGGACAGCTATGGAGGCCAAGTCATTTGGCATATTTAAAGTGGAGGTTGATAGGTTATTGATTCGTAAGGGTGTCAAAGGTTAGAGGGAAAAGCCAGAAGAATGGGGTTGAGAGGGAAAATAAATCAGCCATGATGAAATGGCAGAGCAGACTTGTTGGGCTGAATAGCATAATTTGTTCCTAATGGTCACTAGTCATATGTACTTATGTGCGGAATAATATGGAAGCTAAATGCATCTTCAGCAGGAAATAAGCATCACCATCAGATTGGACTCTTGGATGCATTCAATATGTGCAAACTGGAGATGTAATGAGATCCAAGTTCCAGCCTTCGATGATGATTTTTTTTTTATTTATTTAGCAACACGGCACAAAGTAAGCCATTCTGGCCCTTTGAGCCTAGCTGCCTCAGCAACTCCTGACAACCCCGATTTAACCCTAACCTAGTCACACAACAATTTACAATGACCAACCAACGTATCCAGCACATCCCCTGCATGCTCAGAAAAATCCACGCATTCCACGGGGAAGACATACTCCTTACAGAATGGTGCTGGAATCGAACCCTGGGAGCCGGGATGCCCTGAGCTGTAAAAATGTCACACTAACCTCTGCAAGTTCTAATGTGAAACTTGCAGTCCAATACAGACGTTTGACTGCATCACTGTTAACATTTCTCAGAAATGCAAAGAAGTCAATTTCCCTAACAAGTCTCCTAAAATAAACAGCAATGGAGTAAGAAGATGAGCAATTTATTACTTTGCAGGAATATAATATTCTCTATACCAAGCTAAGTCAAATTAGTACCAATGGGGACCAAGAAAAATGCACATATATTTTTGCTAACTGAATCTGAAGTGAAGAGATAAATACAGATCTTAACATGGATGGAATACATTTGCAACCCATGAGATCAAAGCTGTTAGTTTTAATGTTATTAAGGCTTCAGCTCATATTGGAGTTAACCTGTGCAGTCAGCTCCAACCATGATTTATTTTATTTAATCCCTATCTGCTTGAGTGATCTAATTTTAAACTTTAATGCAAAAATGTTCTACTGATGATGCTAAATCCCTATTTTACATTATTATGATGTATGATCGAACCAAGATCGTGCTTTGGTAACAAAAAGCTTCTTTAGCTCACGATTATTATCACAGACATAAACACTGCAATAGACTCCAAAACATAAATACAATTTATCCAACAGCAACCAATTTAATTTTCTGGAAATTTATTTTAAAGTTAGAAATAGAAAAATAAATTCACTTGTCATGAAGCAACATCTATCAAGAGACTATACCCATCTATGTCAGAACATTTTCTGTTCTTTCCACCATTCTAAGTGCAAAATAATCCCAGTCCCTTCAAAAAAAAATGTTAAGCCTTTTAATCACCATAGTTCACTTCAAACCAGGTAGCAGGTTTTCTTCTACAACCATAACTGGTGACATAGAATTCAAATAATTCTACTATGTGTAGATATCATTTCTTAGAAAATTCCATGCGTTGGTAATATTACAGTGTATGTTTAAGAAAGAATGATAGATTGTATAAATATTATTTTTCTTCAAGTTATCACTGAGCTGATGAAGACAAAAATCCAGCCCATATTAATACTGTCATGTGGCTAGTGGTGTAATACATTGAGATGCCATTACTGAAACCTTTTTATTTCAGATGTTTCCCTTCTCACAGATGCTGCCTGACCGGCTGACTGTTTCTAACATTTTCCATTTTTCTTCCTGAAGCTCACTCCCTATCCCACATGAATTGGAGAGGTGCAGGAAGGCAACGCCTCACCAATTTATCAAGAGCAATTAGGTGACCAGTAAGAATTCCAACTCACAAATATGCAAATTTACTAAACCTCCTCCTTTCCTCAGATTAATAGATGTTAAGGTTCTGTATTCTCAAAGGATTCAAAGTATATTTATTATCAAAGTATGTATAGATTATACAACCTTGAGATTTGTCTGCTTACAGGCAGCCACAAAACAAGAAGCCTGAAAGAACCCACTTAAAAAAAAGATGTGTAGAGAAAGAGGAAAAGAATGCAAATCATGCAAACACTAAAGGCAAGCAACAGCATTCCAAACCAAATTGAATCCATAGACCCAAATCCCAGAGCAGCTGGAGCAGCAACTTGCCCCGCTATTTCAGTTCACCAGAGAGCAGGGCAAGCTGCTGCGAAGCTCTCAGGCAGGTAGCATGTGGCAGCCGGAGCAGTCCCATGGCCTCAGCCTTAGCATTGAGGAGAGCGGAGTAAAATGTCACGGAGTGAACCAGCTCAACCCTCTCCTCCGGTCCCAACATCCTGCCTTTTCAGTTCACCTGGCCTGATTTTTAAATTTTCCAAGCACTGGGTCTTCCCCTGCACTCAGACTCAGGCCCCACCGCAGCGAGACCCTCTTGGCTACTCCCGCATCCTGTCCTGAAGAGTGAATTTTGACAGATACTTTATTTAATAGCTCTTAAGTAATCACATTATGTTCCTTTATTGTATTAGTTATTATTTCAAAAGTCTCTTTCAAATGTATTGATTGTCCATTGTCAAAGCATTATATTTCTAACATACAAATTTTAATTAATGTCTTAATGCTTGATGCAGATATCATACAAATTGGTTTATAGTTGAACAGTTTATCTTTCTCTCTATATTTAAACAAAATATGGGTTACTTGCTTAATCCATTAGCTTGCTGTTTTTGTTGAAGCAACAATGAAAAATTATAGGCAGAGCTTTTCCAATGTTATCATCAACAGCTTCTTGGTAATCTCCTTCTTCAACACATCCTAAGTTCCTCTAAAACATATAGAAACTGTTGTGTATTGTATTCCCTCTCCATCATCTCTCACTTGATTTATCTAGCTTCATGTAGTCAGTCCCAAATGGTCTTCACTTATTTTTAAATATCCTTATAACTTCCTGCAGGCTTTCAAAAAGTAATTTCCCTCTCCAGTGATATTCATATTTCTTTATAGTCATTATCAGATCCCTACAACACATTCTACATTCCTGGTGCTTAGTTTTATTATTGCCTGCTCCATTGTGAGACTCTATTTTTAGCTTGATGGCTTTTGTATCTATCCCTGCAAATTCATATTTTTGAAGTTTTCTCTTTGATATACGGACAAAGTACTTATTTCTGTCTCCACCCACTTCATGGGCGATGAGTTATCACAGAAGATTCTCCAACCCATCCACCAAGAATCTGTCTGCACAGCTCATCAAGCCCTAACTGAACAATAGTCAAAGTGACAGTTGTTTAAAATGCTACACTTTGAAGTAAGCAGTCTTGTAAGATATTGAGATTATGTTTTTATTCCAGTTGGAAAGTTGATTGAATGCCTTTCTCCTATGGTCCACTCTCCTCTCCTGCCAGATTCCTTCTTCTCCAACCCTTTACCTCTTCCACCTTACTTCACCCCCACCGCCTCCCCCACACACCTGGTTGCACCTATTACCTTCTTGCCTCCTCTTCATGGATGCTGCCTAACTTGCTGAGTTCCTCCAGCATTTTGTGTAGGTTGCTCTCGGTTTTCGGTAACTGAAGAATCTCTTGTGTTGTTAAACGTCTTCGCATTATTTTAACATGATGTATGATTTTAGTTAGATGGATACTTGAATTTCTTAAAATTAGGGGATGTGGTGGACAGGCATCAATTGGTCTAAACAAAATTAGAATCGGCAACGTGTGAAGGCGAATCAAAGGTCAGCATGGAATCAAACATTACACAGAGCTTATGTCACCTGAGACTATAGCCAGAAAGGAGATAAAGTTCATACCAAAGGAAGGAGTGTGCACATCAAACCTTTGCTGTTTTTAAATCATTTACTTACTGATATGGGGGCTCCATTGTGGGTACTACCATCTGTAGTATCCAGGATATCTTCAAGGAGCAGTGTCAAAAGGTTGAGTCCATCATTAAGGACTCACACCACCCAGGACATGCTCTCTTCTCATTGTTACAACCAGGAAGGAGGTACAGAAGCCTGAAGGCACACACTTAAAGATTCAGGAACAGCTTTTCCCCCTCTGCCATCTGAATTCTGAATGGACATTGAACCCATGAACACAACCTCACTACTTTTAAAATTTTTTATTCTTTGTTATTACTTATTTAACTATTTAATATGTACATACTTAATGTATTTCAGTTTTTTTCTCTATTATTAGGTACTGCTGCCTCCATTAATATGCCGGTGATATTAAACCTGATTCTGATTCTGCTTTAGTTCTTAATTAAAAGCACCCAAAAGCACAACAGTACAAATTAGCTCATACCCCATATTTTGTAAGAGATTGGCTGGTGTGAAGTTATGAGGGAGGGAAGCAATTTAAATAGAAAACATAAACTCCAGAGATTCTGCTGATGCTGGAAATCTTGAACCACACACACAAAGTGCTAGAGGATCCTAGCAGGTCATGCAGCATCTGTGGAGAGGAATAAACCGTCAATGTTTCAGGTCAAGACTCTTCATCAGATCTGGAAAGGAAGGAAAGGGAAAGAAACCAGACAAGAAACTTTTGATTTCTTTCCCTTTCCTTTCCAGCCCTGATGAAGGGACTCAGCCCAAAACACCTGCTATTTACTACACTCCATAGACACTGCCTGACCTGCTGAGTTCCTCCAACACTTTGTGTGTGTTGCCTAGAAAGACAACCGCAGTGCATTCAATATTTCAGTAATATTTGAGTGATATTGTAAATATTGTTTGACTAAGCATTCTTTTATTTGTTTACATTATTCATTATGGGTTATATGTACTGTGCAAAAGTCTGAGGCACATATATACACTATAGCAAATACAAGACTGCATTTGTCAAAGTGGAGCAGAGAGCCAGTTTGTAAATCTGGCAGGAGCAAAGAATATTGGGGGTGGCAAGGGTTGAGTACTGCAGAAGGGGTATGGGACAGGTGGCAGACGCAGGAGAGTCAGGGGTGGGCACGGGTGCAGACGTACTCAGTCCTGAGACACCAGGCAAGGTCATTTGATTCCAAACAATTGGTTTATTGACCATTACAGAATGTCTCTCTGGTGCTTCCTGCTCCCTCCCCTCTCCCTTTCCCTTTCCCTTTTCCCAACCATGATTCCCCTCTCCCTGCCCCCTTCCCACACTCAGTCCACAATAGAGACCCACATCAGAAACAAGTTTATCATCATTCACATCATTCATATGTGTCATGAATTATTTTTGCAGAATCAGTTCAGTACAATACATAAAATACATATACATACATACATACAAAATACATACAATACATATAGTACTATGCAAAAGTAATATATAATTATATATATATATATATATAGCTCTATGTGCCTAAGACTTTTGTACAGTGCTGTATATAGGTGGCATATTTCATTATGCCACCATGCCATATCCATACAAGTGACTCACTAAGGAAAAGAGAACCAAGTAGGCAAGTATCCTGGCTCCTTTGTTTTTCTTTCGATTACTTTCTGGCATTACAAATCATAACTAAACAACTACTCACCCTTTTGTTGTTGTATTTCAAAACCGTATAAAATTTATCATCAGCCCTGCATTTGTTTGGGGTTGCTATGACCACACCAGGTTTATAACAATCATTTTCTGGTTGCACATTGCTATGAACCAAAACAAAGTCTCCAACCTGCAAACACATCGAAAGTAACAATCAGCTTAACATTAGATCTTAATATGGACGGATATAGGATGATGACAAGGTAACAGGAAACACGATAACAATGTCCTCTTTATTGATCTTTCATCGGGATACATTATTCCTTCCTTTTACAGCCAATACTGTTTAAAATTCTGAAGAGTCCTGTGAACAACAATTTAGTTAAGAAGCAAAAATTAGTTAACAAAAGTAAATCAATAAAATCAAAAAAATAGAAAAATCCTGTCTCAAATTGAATCCAAACAACCAAATGCTCCCCAAAAGCTCCAATCCAGTGGGACTAAACTAGATTTTATTTTATTTTCCATTCATGGGATTTGACCACCATCAGCAAGGCTAATACATATTCCCCCTGAAATAGGCAAAACTCTGCTATGGATTGTCCCAAGCCCGGCTGCGAAAGGAGAGGATTGGACATGGGGCTAATTACCCCACCCCATAAAAACCCAAGAGGTACAGAATTGGCAACAGAAGCTCTAAAGACTCAGTCACTGGGAGAGGAAGGATCTTTGCCTGAAGGACATTAGACAATAGGTGCAGAAGTAGAACATTCGGCCGTTCGAGCCTGCACCGCCATTCTGAGATCATGGCTGATCATCTACTGTCAATACCCGGTTCCTGCCTTGTCCCCATATCCCTTGATTCCCCTATCCGTAAGATACCTATCTAGCTCCTTCTTGAAAGCATCCAGAGAATTGGCCTCCACTGCCTTCCGAAGCAGTGCATTCCAGACCCCCACAACTCTCTGGGAGAAAAAGTTTTTCCTTAACTCTGTCCTAAATGACCTACCCCTTATTCTCAAACCATGCCCTCTGGTACTGGACTCTCTCAGCATCTGGAACATATTTCCTGCCTCTATCTTGTCCAATCCCTTAATAATCTTATATGTTGCAATCAGATCCCCTCTCAACCTCCTTAATTCCAGCGTGTACAAGCCCAATCTCTCTAACCTCTCTGCGTAAGACAGTCCAGACATCCCAGGAATTAACCTTGTGAATCTACGCTGCACTTCCTCTACAGCCAGGATGTCCTTCCTTAACCCTGGAGACCAAAACTATACACAATACTCCAGGTGTGGTCTCACCAGAGCTCTGTAAAAATGCAAGAGGATTTCCTTGCTCTTGTACTCAATTCCCTTTGTAATAAAGGCCAACATTCCATTAGCCTTCTTCACTGCCTGCTGCACTTGCTCATTCACCTTCAGTGACTGACTTCAAGGACTCCGAGATCTCTTTGTATTTCTCCCTTACCTAACTCTACACCGTTCAGATAATAATCTGCCTTCCTGTTCTTACTCCCAAAGTGGATAACCTCAAACTTATTCACATTAAACGCCATCTGCCAAGTATCTGCCCACTCACCCAGCCTATCCAAGTCACCCTGAATTCTCCTAACATCCTCATCACATGTCACACTGCCACCCAGCTTAGTATCATCAGCAAACTTGCTGATGTTATTCTCAATGCCTTCATCTAAATCGTTTATGTAAATCGTAAACAGCTGTGGTCCCAATACCGAGCCCTGTGGCACCCCACTAGTCACCACCTGCCATTCCGAGAAACACCCATTCACCATTACCCTTTGCTTTCTATCTGCCAACCAGTTTTCTATCCATGTCAATATCTTCCCCCCAATGCCATGAGCTCTGATTTTACCCACCAATCTCCTGTGTGGGACCTTATCAAATGCCTTCTGAAAATCGAGGTACACTACATCCACTGGATCTCCCTTGTCTAACTTCCTGGTTACATCCTCGAAAAACTCCAATAGATTAGTCAAGCAATATCAACATGGGCTACACCTGAGGACTACCTGAAAGAGTGGCCCAGGACAGAGAACTCTAGCAAGCTGCAGTCGGTGGTTTATGCCTCAGAACAGGTGATAGGCTTAACTAACTATTTAACTGAAATAGGCAAGTGGTAGCCAACCACGTTAACTAAAAGCTCTACTTGTACATACGTGGTGAATTACAGTTTGATGATATTATGGGATATGCCTTTGAAGCATCTGAGAGTGCTGAGAGGAGTCCCAGCAACTTTACAACAGTGTATATTCATTATTTTTTTTGTTCTTTTATGGATTTGCCAACTAAATTACCTCAATGTTGTAAAAACCTCACTGACCCCCAGCAATCTTTGAATTGCTTCTACCAGCCATTTATTATTTTCCATCTCTGAGAGCTAGGTTAAAAGGACAGCATAACTTTGTGGGCTGAAGGGCCTGTTTTATGCTGAAATGTGCTATATACTATAAATCTAGTCTATACATTATCACAGGCATCCCTCTGGACTCTCTAGCCTTACCCTGCCTCTCTGCAACTTAATGAGCGTGTTCTCACGTCTCCAGTTCCACTCGTGGGTGTTGGACCTGATATCACTCCCCATTCCTGCTTCCAGTCTTCTCTGGTTTTGGTTTGCATAAGGATAGCAGATTCTCTGCTCCACGGTTATTAATGGGGCATATGAATTCTTGCAACATCCGAGTGGTTTATGGTCTCCATGAGCTTTTCGAAAACACAAGAGGTACTGGAAGTTCAGAGCAACATGCACAAAATGTTGGAGAATCAGCAGTTCAGGAAGCATCTTTGGGAAGGATTAAGTTTCAATGTTTCGAGCCGAGACCCTTCATCAGGAGTGGAAAGGAAGGGGGAGGAAGCCTGAATAAAAAGGTGATGGGAGGGGAAGGAAGACAAGCTGGAAGTTAATAGGTGGGTGGGGGAGTGAGTTGAAGTAAAAAGTTGGAAAGTGATAGGTGGGTGGGGGAGTGAGTTGAAGTAAGAAGCTGGGAAGTGATAGGTGGGTGGGGGAGTGAGTTGAAGTAAGAAGCTGGAAAGTGATAGGTGGGTGGGGGAGTGAGTTGAAGTAAGAAGTTGGGAAGTGATAGGTGGGTGGGGGAGTGAATTGAAGTAAGAAGTTGGGAAGTGATAGGTGGGTGGGGGAGTGAGTTGAAGTAAGAAGCTGGAAAGTGATAGGTGGGTGGGGGAGTGAGTTGAAGTAAGAAGTTGGAAGGTGATAGGTGGGAAAGGTAAAAGGCTGAAGAAATAGGAATCAGAGGAGAGAAAAATGAACCATGGGAAAAGGGGAAGGAGGAGAGTATCTAGAGGGAGGTGGTGAGCAGGGTTAAGGGAGAAGCCAGATTGGGAAATGGAAAAAGAGAGAAAGATGGGGGAGAGGAAGAAATTGTCTGAAGTTTAAGAAATCGATGCGTGTGTTATCAGGTTGGAGGCTATCTAGACAGAATATCAGGAGTTGCTCCTCCATCTGAGAGTAGTCCCATTGTGGCAGTAGAGGAGGCCATGGACTGACATCAGCTTATTCAGCCCAGATTTACTTAATTAACTGAATTCAGATACCCAGCTGATCTGACTGAAAAGATTCTTTCTCACTATGTTTCTCAATACTTCTTACATGACAGAAAGTGAATACACAACTAAGATTTGGCTGCAATATCAAATGAGAGAAGTACCATGTAATTGAAAGCTGCTAATGAAGGCAATGTTTGCATAACTGAATCTGAGAGGCAGTTAACTGTCAGGAGTTGATCGCTGAGGAACTGTCTCTATCGGAATGGCAATGCCCGCGGCTGTCGGCAGTCTGAATCTTTGAATCTCTCCCAGCTGCTACAAGGCTTAGCAGCTTTGTCAGTCACTTGGAAGCTCTCGCATGTGTCAGACAGGTGTCCATTTCATAATTCTGCCAAAAGGGAATACACAGCAGAATCTGAGTGCACTGCATGTTTAACATACAGAAGAGTCCACCGTACCAGTGACTCTTCCCATAGGCTACCTTGGAGTCTGAAAGCAATTCCGTTGCACTACAAACTGCAGGACCTAATATTCAGGTAGATGAGCAACATGCATGATGCAGTTACACACGTAGCAGTCGAATCGGCAGTGATGCTTGGGTGAAAGAGATTTTGCAAAAGAGCTTTTGCGGAATTTCGGCTTTATTTTAGCAGCACAGTCGTAATTCGATAGTCACAAATAAAAATAATGCAGGGAAAAGTGGAATGGCTATTTTTTGGAGTGGCAATTGTGTGAGTGGACCAAGGTTAGAGAGGGGAGGCCTAGGCTCATCAGGCTTCAGTGAGAAAAGACCTGGGTGAGGTAAGTATCTGGTGAAATTCTTCTTGAGTCTCCATTTCTTCATTATTAGTGTGTGGTTAGAGCAATGAGAATGGCTCCAGGGCCTGTGTGGTGTTCTTTGTGTGAGAGATGGGAATTCTGGAAGACCTCCAGCCTATCGAATAGAGACACCCAAATGGTGTGTTGCCTATCAGGTGTCAGGGTCAGAGATGTTTCAGATCGGGTCATGACCTTCTAAAGAGGAAGGGCAAACAGCCGGACGGCTTGGTACATACGGTACCAATGACATGGGCAGGAAAAGGGAGGAGGTCCTGAAGAAAGAATTTAGGGAGCTAGTTAGTAAGCTGAAAAGCAGGATCTCCAGGGTAGCAATCACTGTATTGCTGCCTGTGCCACATGCCAGTAAGGGTAAGAACAAGATGATCTGGCAGATGAATGTGCGGCTGAGAAACTGGTGCAGGGGGTAGGGTTTCAGATTTCTGGATTATTGAGATCTGTACCAGGGAAAGTATGACCTGCATAAAAGGGACACGTTACACCTAAACTCGTGGGGGAACAATATCCTTGCAGTCAAGGTTTCTAGAGCTATTGGAGAGGGTTTAAACTAACTTGGCAGGGGGATGGAAACCGAAGTGATAGGGCTGTTCGTTTACAAGCAGAGCAAGTATGTAGTGTGACTGTCAAAAGGGACAGGCAGATGATGGGGAAAATTGCAGTCAGTGGGATGTGCTTCAGTGTAAAAGGGGGACAAAATTAAAAAGGGTGATGGATACAGGACTGAAGGTGCTATACTCGAATGCATGCATTATATGGAATAAGATAGATGATCCTGTAACGCAGTTAGAGATTGTCAGGTATGACATTGTGGGCATTACTGAGTTGTGGCTGAAAGAACATTACAGTTGAGAGCCAAGGATACACATTGTACTGAAAGGACAGGCAGGTGGGCAGAAGGGGTGATGCGGCTCTGTTTGTGAAAAAATGAAATCAAATCCTTATAATGAGGTAACATAGAACTGGAAGATGTAGAAACCTTATAGGTAGAGTTCAGGAACTACAAGGGTAAAAAGACCCTAATGGCAGTTAGGCATATACCTCTGAACAATCGCAAAGATGTGGGCTACAAATTACAATGGGAGATAGAGAGGGGAAGTCAAAAGGGTAATGTTACAATAGTCATGGGGGATTCCAATATGTGGATAGATTGGGAAGATGAGGTTGGTGCTGGATTCCAAGAGGAAGAATTTACAGAATGCGTACGAGATGGCTTTTTAAAGCAGATTTTAGTTGAGCCCACTAGGAGATTAGCTATTCTTGATTGAGTGTTGACTAATGAACCAGATTTGATTAGCGAGCTTAAGGCAAATTAACCCTTCGGAGGCAGTGATCATAATGATAGAACTCACCCTGCAATTTGAGAACAAGTAGCTAAAGTCAGATGTATCCAAGTTCAAAATTCAAAGTAATTTCAATATTCAGAGGAGTAAATGGAATTACAGAGGCATGAGAGAGGAGTTGGCCAAAGTTGATTGGAAGGGGACACTAGCAGGGATGATGGCAGAGCAGCAATGGCTGGAGTTTCTGAGAGCAATTCAGAAGGCACAGAATAGAACCATCCTAAATAAGAAGTATTCTAAAGACAGGATGATGCAACTGTGTCTGACAAGGGAAGTCAAAAACAACATAAGAGCAAAAGAGGGCATATCAAAGAGCAAAAATTATTGGGAAGTTAGAGAATTGGGAAACTTCAAAAAACCAACAGAAGGCAATTAAAATATGCTCCCTCCAAAGCCTCTACACGCTCTCTATAATGGGGTAGCCAGAACGAAAAGCAATGATCCCAGTGTAGCCTTACCAAAGTTTTATACAAAGTTCATGACTTTAAAGCTATCAATGGCAAAGTAAATGTGAAACAGAATGCATCATTTAACCCTGCATTCTTACCAGGTCAGAAGCAGCCAGAGATAACACAAGCAGAAGTGAGATCCAGACCAGGATTGCTATCTTGTGCAGTTCATCATCTCTAATACACTGTGTGGGTAGTATTGTGGTGTAAACAGGAGAAATCTTCTGCTCCATACCTCCTTTACATATTGTATACAAAGGTGGTACTACATGCAGTCTACCACGACCGCTAGACTTGACAAAGAGTCAGGCAAGAAAAATCCTTGCAGACTCACCCACCCAGCAAACTAGCTCTTCCAACAGCTCCCTTCCGGAAAGGACTGTTAAACCAAAAAAATATCATGCCATCTTAAAAGATTCTCCCCACAGGCAGTTAATCTAATCAGACATTCTAGTTAACCACCTCCCATCTATTATCTCAGTCCCTGCAGTGTAAACATTTTAGTTGAGCCCACTAGGGGATTAGCTATTCTGGATTGGGTGTTAACTAATGAAACAGATTTGATTAGCCATGATTAGCCATCACCATGTAAATGTGGTGGAGGATTACAAATACCTGGGGATACGAATTGACAATAAACTGGACTGGTCAAAGAACATTGAGGCTGTCTACAAGAAGGGTCAGAGCCGTCTCTATTTCCTGAGGAGTCTGAGGTCCTTTAACATCTGCTGGATGATGCTGAGGATGTTCTACGAGTCTGTGGTGGCCAGTGCTATCATGTTTGCTGTTGTGTGCTGGGGCAGCAGGCTGAGGGTAGCAGACACCAACAGAATCAACAAACTAATTTGTAAGGCCAGTGATGTTGTAGGGGTGGAACTGGACTCTCTGATGGTGAAGCCATCTTGGACAATGTCTCCCATCCACTCCATAATGTACTGGTTAGGCACAGGAGTACATTCAGCCAGAGACTCATTCCACCGAGATGCAACACTGAGCGTCATAGGAAGTCATTCCTGCCTGTGGCCATCAAACTTTACAACTCCTCCCTCGGAGTGTCAGACACCCTGAGCCAATAGGCTGGTCCTGGACTTACTTCCACTTGGAATAATTTTACTTATTATTATTTAATTATTTATGGTTTTATATTGCTATATTTCTACACTATTCTTGGTTGGTGTGACTGTAATGAAACCCAATTTCCCTCGGGATCAATAAAGTATGTCTGTCTGTCTGTCTGTCTGTCGCTCTATTGAATTGTGGTCACTGTTGAAATGTAGGGCTGTGATGTATTGGCCCTAAGTACAGTAGATATTGGGAATTTCTTTTCTACAGAACTTTACAACTCCTTCCTCAGAGGGTCAAACACCCTGAGTCAATAGGCTGGTCCTGGACTTATTTCCACTTGTCTTAATTTAATTATTATTATTATTATTATTATTATTATTATTATTATTATTATTATTATTGGTTTTATAGTGCTATATTTCTACACTATTCTTGGTTGGTGTGACTGTAACGAAACCCAATTTCCCTCGGGATCAATAAAGTATGTCTGTCTGTCTGTAAGCCACTGTTGGGAGTGGCTTAAACTAATACGGCAGGGGGATGGGAACCAGTATGATTGAACTGAGGATGAGGCAGAAGGTTTACAAGCAGATTATGGATGTAACATGAATGTATGGAAGGACAAGCCAATGATTGGGTACAACTGCAGACAGAGCAAAGAGTTAATTTGTACCACAGAGGCAAAATTCAAAAGGGTGAAGAATGCCTGACTGAAGGTGCTGTATTTAAATATGTGTAGCATTCAGAATAAGGAGAACAAAACTGTGGCACAATTAAAGATTGGTTGGTATGACGTTGTGGGCATTACTGAGTTGTGGCTAAAAGAAGACCATAGTTGGGAGCTTAACATCAAAGGATATACTTTGTATTGAAAGGACAGGCAGGAAGGGAGAGGCAGTGGTGTGCCTCTGTTGGTAAGAGATGGAATTACAGTACATCTTTAGAAAGAGATGACATATTGTCAGAGAATTAATTTTTGTGTGTGGAGTTAAGAAATTGCAAAGGTAAAAAAAATATTATGGGAATCATGTATGGGCTTCCAACTAGTAGCCAAGATGTGGGTTTAGGATTGCAAAGAGATCTGGAAAAGGCATGTAATAAGGGTAATGAAACAATTGTAATGGGGGATTTCAATATGCAAGGGGATTGGGAAAATCAGGTTGGTGTCAGATCGCAAGAGAGGGAATTTGTTGAATGCCTAAGAGATGGCTTTTAAGAGCAGCTTGAGCTTGAGCTTACCCAGGGAAAGGCTATTCTGGACTGGGTGTTGTGTAATTATCCAGATCTTATTAGGGAGCTTAACACAAAGGAACCCTTAGGAGGCAGTGATCATAATATTATTGAATTCATACTGCAATTTGAGAGGGTGAAGTCTCATGTATTAGTATTGCAAAGGATTAAGGGGAATTACAGAGGCGTGAGAGAAGAGCTTGCCCAGGTGGATTGGAGAAGGATACCAGCGGGGATGACGGCAGAGCAGAGATGGCTGAAGTTTTGGAACTGGTTCACAAGGCACAAGATAGATATGTCCTGCAGAGGAAGAAGTTCGCAAATGGCAGGGGTAGGCAACTGTGGCTGTCAATGAAAGTTAAGGACTGCATAAAAGCCAAGGAAAGGGCAAAAGTGAGTGGGAAGTTGGATGATTGGGAAGCTTTTAAAATCCATCAAAGGGCTACTAAAAATGCTGTAAGAAGGGAAAAGATCAAACATGAAGGCACTAGCCAATAACATAAAGCAGGATACCAAAAGTTTTCTCAGTTATGTAAAGAGAAAAAGGGAGGTGAGAATTGATACTGGACCACAGGAAAATGATGCTGGTGAGGTAGTAAAGGGGACAAACAAATGGTAGATGAACTTAATGGGTACTTTGCATCTGTCTTCACTGAAGAAGACACTAGCAGTGTGCCAGGGGTCTGTGAGTGTTAGGGAGCAGGAGTGAGTGCTATTGCTATTACAAAGGAAAAAGTGCTAGGCAAACTCAAAGGTTTTAAGGTGGATAAGTCACCTGGGCCAGGTGGATTATAACCAAGAGTCCTGAGAGAGGTTTCTTAAGACATAACAGATGCATTGGTCATGATCTTTCAAGGATCACTTGATTCTGGCATAGTCCCGGAGGAATGGAAGTTTGCAAATGTCACTCCATTCTTTAAGAAGGGAGGAAGGCAGAAGAAAAGAAATTATAGGCCAATTAGTCTGACCTCAGTGCTTGGAAAAGTGTTGGAATCCATTATTAAGTAAGAGGTTCCAAGGTACTTGGTGACTAATGATAAAATAAGTCAAAGTCAGCATGGCTTCTGTCAAGGAAAATCTTGTCTGATAAATCTGTTAAAGTTATTCGAGGAAGTAACAAGCAGAGTGGACAAAGGAGAGGCAGTGGGTGTCATTTACTCAGATTTTCAGAAGGGGTTTGATAAGGTACCACACATGAGGCTGCTTAACAAGATAAAATCCTATGGTGTTACAGGGAAAATACTGGCATAGATAGAGGAATGGCTGACAGACAAGAGACAGCGAGTGTGAATAAAAGAGTCCACGTATGATAAGAAGATAGGTGGAGGAGTAGGTAGTACTGAGGAAGCAATGCGATTGCAGCGGGACCAATAAGTGGCAGATGGAATACAGTATAGGGAAGTGTACGATAATGCATTTTGGTAAAAGGAACAATAGTGTGGACTATTATCTAAATGGTGAAAAGGTTCAAACTTCAGAGGTGCAGAGGGACTTAGGAATCCTCATGCAAAACTCCCAGAAGGTTAATTTACAGGTTGACTCTGTAGTAAAGAAGGCAAGTGCAATGTTGGCATTTATTTCAGGGGGAATAGAATATAAAAACAATGAGATAATGCTGAGCCTTTATAAGATACTAGTCAAGCTGCACTAGAAGTATCATCAACAGTTTTGGGTCGCATATCTCAGGAAGGATGTGTTGTCACTGGAGAGTGTCCAGAGGAGGTTCATAAGGATGATTCCAGGAATGAAGGGCTTAATATATGAGTGTGTTTGGCAGCTTTAAGCCTGTACTCTCTGGAATTTAGAAGAATGCAGGGGCTGTCATTGAAACCTACCGAATGTTGAAAGGACTAGATTGGGTTGATTTGGGGACGATGTTTCCTATGGTGGGGGTATCCAGAACTAGAGGGCACGGCCTCAAAATTAAGGGGCAACCTTTTAGAACTGAGGTAAGGAGGAATTCTTTTAGCCAGGGAGTAGTGAATCTGTGGAACGCTCTCCCACAAACTGCAGTGGAGGCCAAGTCCATGCGTATATTTATGGCAGAAGTTGCTTGTTTCCTGATCAGTCAGGGCATCAAAGGATATGGTGAGAAGGCAGGTGTATGGGGTTGAGTGGGATCTGGGATCAGCCATGATGGAATGGTGGAGCAGATTCAATGGGTTGAATGGCCTAATTCTGCTCCTATATCTTATAGTCTTATAATGCTGTTCTCATTGTGAATGTGTGCTGATATTTATGCACATTTTCCATTCTTGAATCGCTAAGTTTATATTTATATAATTCTTATCACTGAACTTTGTTCTTGTTGCATGTTGCACCAACACACCACATCAAATTCCTAATACATGTAAATGTATCTGGCAAATAAAGCAGATCCTTGATTACATCATGGAAATCTCCTGATCCCTTAAAAATCCCTAGATCTTTCATCCCTAAAAATCCCAGCTCTAGTGTGTAAGTGCTGCTGCAACCCTTTAAGGTTTTACCAAAATTTCCCAGGAAGTAATTAACTCACCATAAAAACTTTTATTGATTGTGCACGCTCTGGAAGAACATGCAGTAAGGCGATCCTCGAATTTTATCCATCAGCATTTGAGGATTTAATAAAAACTAAATTATTTCACAGCCAACATCACTAATTCAAAGTTCCTTAAAAATAATGAGTCGATCTCAATATTTTATTTTCCTTACCTTTAATGCAGGGCAAGGTGCAGCTCCTCCAATCTGGATTACAAACTGAGTTGGTGTAATCTGAGTGTCTCCTTTGGTGAAATCAATCAATACTTTTCTGGCACCAACACACCTGGTTATAATGCCTAAGAACATGATATTAACAAGTATTACTCTCAGGTTTTATTTTCAATTTTCTGCACAGATAGACCTCTGAAGGACAGCCAACATAATTGTGAAGGTTAAGGAGGGGTGGAAGGTTGGTCTTATTACGTATTTTTTGGATGAACCCATTGGGGCTTGTATCTTTCATTGGCTGTTTGATATTATTACACAGTCTGGAAGTATATGGGAAAGTGATTATTTTAATTTATACCCAGGTCTTCTACTTCTACGTCCAGAAGTCGAAGTCACATTGCACCCTGTTTGAGGCAATAAGGAAGAGGGGCAGCACTGTAGTGTAGTGTAGTGGTTAGTCAACCAGGTTCAAATCCACCAATGTTTGTAAGGAGTTTGTACGTTCTCCCTATGGTTCCGTGTCCAGGCCCATCATAAATTGGGGGACTGCTTCATCAAGTACCTCTGCACCATCTGCCACAAGTGGGACCTTCTTGAGACCAAATATTTTAATTTCCATTCCCATTCCGACATGTCGATGCATGGCCTCCTCTTCTGCCAAATATGAGGCCACCCTCAGGGTAGAGCAGCAACACCCCATAGTCCATCTGGGTACCCTCCAACCTGATGGTAAAAATATCGATTTCTCCTTCCAATTTCACTTCCCTCCTTCCTCTATCCCTGACCCTGACCTTTCAGTTCTTCTTATCTGCCTATTACTTCCCCCTGGATCCCATCCTCTTTTCCTTTCTCTTATTGTCCACTCTCCTCTCCAATCTGATTCTTTCTTCTCCAGCCCTTGATCTTTTCCACCCATCTGGCTTCACCTATCACCTTCCAGCTAGCCTCTTTCCCCTCCCCCCTTCTTTTTATTAAGGCATCTTCCCCCTTCCTTTCCAGTCCTGAAGAAGGGTCTCGGCTCGAAGCATCAACTGCTTATGCATTTCCATTGATGCTGCCTGACTTGCTGAGTTCCTCCAACATTTGGTGTGTAATGCCCTGGTTTACGCTTTTTACTGTTATGCTGCTGCAAGCTGTGTTACGCCCGTGGCCCCCTCCTTTTTGAGAATCGCAAGATCACTATTAAGTCAGGTCAGGAGACCCAGGAAATGAGAGAAAGACATGCAGAATCCACAAAGAGTTTGAAATGTGTCCTGGCCTCTGAAAGGCGGAACCATTGATAACGGCTATTGTCTCTTGGAGACGGAATTGTGTATTGAATAGTGTACGATTCATGTGAACCGAGGCAATGTGAATCGAGGGGGGTTGGTGCAGGGATTGCATCATCCCAACCTGATTGACATCTGAGACCCTGTGAGTCAGGATAAAAGAGGGTCTGGGGAACAGCCCCTTCAGACGCACCAGAAGAAATGCTAGAACTCCTGTAACAGCGTAATAGCGAAAGCCGGTGGAAAAGCCCACGTGCGTCCCTTTCCATTTGCCTCGGAATTGGTGGGGCCTTTACCATGGAAGCACGGCTTTAGCTAACCACAAAGGGGAAATCAGCCCCCAACGACTCTCAAATGATCGTCATCATAAAAGGAATGGGCAAGTTAAACCTCCGTCTTTCTCTCCAACCAAAAAGTTGCAGCTTGAATGAACTTGAGTGACTTTTATATTTCCATCGGACAATACATTATCCCCTAGACAACGATAGAGCTATTTCTTAATGATTATTATTATACCCGCGCTTTTAGATTTAGTATTGACGACGTATATTATCTGTATGTTTGCATTGATATTATTTTTGTGTATTTTTATCAACAAATACTGTTAAAAACAGTACCATCAGACTTCAACGGACTTCTCTATCTTTGCTGGTAAGTGACCCAGTTACGAGGTACGTAACAGCTGCTTGTTTGGGTTACTGTTGAAGATAAAAGAGAGGAGAATTGTGTGCCACCCACTCAGGATGGCCTGATTAAGTGGAGGTTTCTCTGGTGAGGGACACTAAGGTTGGGCTTGGGGCTTTTGTTTGAGGGGAGGTGAAGGGGTAAGACGCTGGACAGAAGAGGTCGTAGGACTCGAGCCAGAGCAGAGCCATGATTCGATGAAGCCCAAGGTGAAGCCCGACGAAGGAGGATCAGCAACGGGGAAACCGTGAGCTCCAACTTGTGCACATTAGGCCGTTTCATTAAAACCGGCCCTTTTCTTTTTTTCACTCTTTTTTTACCAAGCCTTAGTCAAATTAAGAATTTTAACACTATATATTTTAATTGTCTGTTATTTTGTGGTACTTATTTAACAGGGTAACGAATCTGGCAGCATCCACACAAACTGGGGTTTTTTGAGGGGGGGGGGGGCTCGTGCCTCAATCTCCCACATTCGGCGGGGCCGGAGATTGTCTTACGCAGCTGACAGAACCAGAGTGTTTCTCTTTGGATTTCCAGCGTCTGCAGACTCTCTAATGCTTATGATTCACTGCTCTAGTTTCCTCGCACATTCTAAAGACATACAAGTTAGTAAGTTGATTGGTCACATGGGTGTAACCGGATAGCACGAGCTTGTTGAGCCAGAAGGGCCTGTTACCTGGCTGTATCTTAAAGTAAATAATGGCTTCATAACTACAGAAATAATTCAGTTTCATTGCCATCATTACTTTTATTCCTTCAAACCATACAGCCAAAGAGGACAGAAAAATCACCTGAGCAGTCTAATGTCTCAACACAGCAAGAATCATGCAATAAGTATTAACCCAAATCCTGCTGCTAATTTCAGAGTCAGTATCAAAGCACTAAAAAAAAGTAGAAACTTTTAAAGTAAGAAAACCAGAATGTTTTATCATCATATTGAAGGCCAGAAGCTACATTTTATGAAGTTAGGATTTTAATATTTAATAAATAAAATGCATCCTGGTGATATTTTTATCCAAATCTGACACATAGTTTTACTTGTCCATTAATTCTTCCGTTGTTAATGTAAGTATGTGGCAGCAACTAACTGCATAGGAGCATGCAGACATGGTCAAGAGGTTCAGTTTTTGTTCAGAACAAACATCAGAATGGAGACGAAATGACTTTGATTGTAGAACGATTGTTGGAGCCAGGCAGGGTGGTTTGAGTATCTCAGAAATGGCTGATCTCCTGGGATTTTCACGCACAACAGTCTCTAGAGTTTGCAGAGAATGGTATGTAAAACAAAAAGGGTCCAGTGAGCAACAGTTCATGAGAGAGGTCAGAGGAGAATATCTAGACAGGTTCAAGCTGACAGGAAAGTGACGGTAACTCAAATAACCACATGTCGCAACAGTGGTGTGCAGAAGAGCATCTCTGAACACACAACACATCGAAACGTGAAAAGGACAGGCTACAGCAGTAGAAGACAATAAACATACACTCAGTGGCCACTTCATTAAGTACAGGATACCTAATAAAGTGGCCACGGAGTGTATACCGTATATAGTGTGTGTATGTGAGTGAATAGAATGGAGAACACACCTGTATAGAGTGAATGTGGAGTGGTATTTCCTTTAGGTGGACAGTCTAGGATGCAAAGCGGACACTCAGAATAAAGAGTGCGATGAAGATGAATTTCTTCATTCAGGAATGAAGAGGAATCTGTGGAATTTGTTACCACTGGGGGCTGTAGAGGTCAAGTCATTGGGTGTTTTTAAAGCAGAGATTAAAAGTTTCTCTATTGGTAACAGGGTTACGGGTTACTGGGGAAAGGCAGGAAAATGGGATTGATGGGGACAAAATCAGGCATGATTGAATAGGAGAGCAGACAGAAAAGGCTGAAAGGCCTAATCCATGGTTTTACGCAATCCAGCCTTTGTGCTTATAAAACTGAATTATTCTAGCAATTAAAGTTCGCTGTGAACTAAATACATATTAATTTACATCATTTTGCATAAAATAGTCTGATTATTGAGTAATTATTTGCTTTAAAATTGAAATGAAAAGCAGGCTTACCCCCACTCAAATGCTTTGAATATTGTAAATGATCATATGGCTAAGTCATAGTGAGACCCTCAAAGACAACTAAAAGGCATTCATGAGGTCTATCTTACCTAAGAGCATCATAGAAAAGCCCAACGATTCCTGCCCATCCCCAGCTGCCCTGAGAACAAAGGGTAGGGAGACATGGACTGTTGCAGCCACACCACAATTGGGAAGTTGAATGGTCTGCTTGTTCTCGGTAGTAACTTGATACAGCTGCATGACTTGCTAGGCCGGGGGTCGGCAACCCGCGGCTCCGTAGCCACATGCGGCTCTTTTACCTCTGTACTGCGGCTCCCTGTTGCTTTGGGAAATAATTGGTCTTTTGCAGCATCCGCGCCCATGGGGGCCAGGTTGAGGGAGGCTTAAAAGCAAGGCTGTTTAGTTCGAATAAAGTTATTCGACTGCAGTTTACTGACTGCGTGAGCACACCGCTACAACGTGTTTTTATCGCTATTAATATACGTCACCACTGCCAATACCTGACACCCGTCAGTGCGCGATTTCTTTAATTTTTCGATCCAAGGTAGGCCAACTATGGAGAATTCTAAAAAAAGAAAAGTGACTAAAGAAAACAGAACGTTTAATGATACGTGGACAGATTCATTTGCTTTCACTGTTGACGAGACTGGTTTACCGGTATGCTTAATATGCAATGAGAAACTAGCAAACAACAAAAAGTCAAATGTTGCAAAGCATTTCTAGAATAAACACGCAGCCTTTGCTCAAAAATATCCGGATGGAGATGAGAGTAAAAAAGCCGTTTCAGAACTGATGCGGAAGGTTGATCTGAGCAAAAATCATTTCAAGCAATGGATGAAGTCCGGAAAACCAACGACATACGCTAGTTATATTGCCGCTCAGGAAATAGTCAGGCATGGGAAGCAGTTTACAGATGGTGAATATATAACAGAATCTTTCATTAAGATTTCAGAACATCTATTCACGGACTTTAAAAACAAGAGTGAAATTGTGCAGAAAATCAGGGATATGCCCCTCTCTGCAAAGACTGTCAAAGACAGAACCATAAAAATGGCAGAAGACATCACAAGACAGCAAATTAAAGACATCAATTCAGCTGTGGCCTACTCGATTGCCTGTGACGAGTCTAAAGACAAAGGTGATATTGAACAAATAGCGTTGTTCTGCCGGTATGTAAACTCTGCCGGGCCACAGGAAGAACTGATTGAGTTGATACCTCTAAAAGACCAAACACGGGGGGAGGACATCTGTGAGGCTGTCTTGAATTGTTTAAGAACCAAAGGAATAAAGACCACCCATCTGGTGTCAGTAGCTACTGATGGGGCACCGAATATGACGGGAACGCACAAGGGAATTGTGGCTTTACTGCAGAAGTCGCTGGACAGAAAGCTGCTGATTTTTCACTGCATCTTGCACCAAGAGGCACTGTGCGCTCAAACATTTCCTCCAGAATGCACAGAAGTAATGGATGTTGTCATTCAGATTGTCAATAAAATAATGGCAAAAAGTTTAAATCACCGTCAATTCCGTTTGTTACTGGACGAGCTGGAAAGCGCATATTCTGATCTCCTGCTGCACAACAAAGTCCGGTGGCTGTCCAGAGGGGAGGTGCTGAAACGCTTTGTCGCGTGTCTGGAAGAAGTGAAAACTTTCCTGGGCAGCAAAGGGCTGGAAAAGCTACACTTCATGGTAGACATGACAGCGCACCTGAACACGCTGACCACAGCTCTTCAGGGGAAAGGACGTACAGCCCTACACATGTTGGAGGAGTTTTGGCATTCGAGCGCAAGTTGACAGTGCTTGCCAGAGATTGACAGAAAGGCACTTTGTCTCACTTCCCCAATTTGAGAGAGTTCAAACAAGGTCACGACATGATAAGTTCGGAGTATTTACATTCTGCAATCATTGCAATGCAAATATCGTTTGGGAAACGCTTCTGTGAGTTCAGAGAGGAAAAAAACACATTATCCTTCCCGGTCACTCCCCCAAGCATCGATTCATCTCTACTGAATACGACTGCATTGGCAGGTGTGAGTAAACCTGATCTTGAGATGGAACTGGCCAAAATAGCCGACAAAGACATATGGGTGTCCAAGTTTAGACGCTTGACAGCAGGTCTTGAAGATGTTGCCCGTCAGAAGGCCGTTCTTGCTCAGAATCACAAATGGAGTGATATTGAAAACCTCCGTAAACCGGACAAACTTGTGTTCGAAACATGGAATGCTATCCCCGACATTTATGTAAACATTAAAAAGTATGCGCTTGGAGTCCTGTCAATCTTCGGATCCACATATGTATGTGAGCAGGTGTTCTCCAATATGAACTTTATTAAAAACAAACATCGTGCACGCCTCACAGATGACAGCTTGCGATCCTGTGTAAAGATGAAGATGACGTCATACAGGCCTGATGTGCAGATACCGTGCGCTGAGGTCCAGGAGCAGAAATCCCATTAACCAAGTATGATACATATTTTAATTGCCTATTATTTTAGGAATATTCATATTTTTTCATTGTTCAGTGAAATAGTCCTTTTATTTTTCAGGTTGACAGCTGGCTGACGTTATTTTTGGTTTGCTGCTGGCGGAAAATTTAAGTTCAGTGTTTTTCATAAATACAAGAAGAACTCAAATAGACATTGAGTATTTTACTTAAAAGTAACCTTCAACCCAACGTCTTTTTTTCGGAGTTCAAAATGTTTTTGTTGCATGCAGAAATGTAATTTCGTTTTCTCTGCAGGAGTTCATCAATTTCATAAATGCAACACATTATAGTTTGTTTATACATAGCATAAAGGCAAAAAAAACGTTGTATGCAGTGTTATTTCATTTTAAATGTCAAACGGGTTTTGCGGCTCCCAGTGTTTTCTTTTCTGTGGGAAACGGGTCCAAGTGGCTCTTTCAGTGGTAAAGGTTGCTGACCCCTGTGCTAGGCTAATTTGTGTGGGTATGGGACAAAAGTCATAAGTAGGTCTCAAAGCCATCGATGTACAAGCTGAATTTTTACAACAACCCTATAAATTCAGTCATTTTTTACTGAAAACAGCTTTATTTCTGGATTGTTAAAATCTTAAACTCAAAATTTTTAACTCTTAAGTGAGATACTCACTTGGTCATGGTCAGATACTATCAGTAGTTTTTTTAATTAAAAGATACAGCACACTAACTGGCTCTTCAAGCCAAATTGCACCCATGTGACCAATTACCCTACTAACCTCGATGTTTTTGGAATGTGGGAGGAAACTGGAGGACCAGGAAGAAACCCACGCAGTCACAGAATGTACAAACTCCTCACTGACAACAGAGCAATTGAACCCAGGTTGTTGATGATGTAATAGCATTACGCAAACTGCGACACTACTATGCTGCCCCCATTAATGATATCACCATTACAGTATCATATCTTCATCATCATCGTCATTATCTGCCATATTGTATGACATAGGCGAACATGGTCTTTCCATGACCATGATTGTTCTTGGCAAACTTTTCTACAGAAGAGGTTTGCCATTGCTGCCTTCTGGGCAGTGTCTTTACAAGATGGGTGACCACAGCCATTATCAATGCTCTTCAGAGATTGTGGCCACATAACCAAGACTTTGTGATGTGCCACCAGCTGCTCATAGCACCATTCACCACCTGCTCTCATGGCTTCATGTGACCCTGATCAGGGGTGCTAAGCAGGTGCTACAGCTTTCCCAAAGGTGACCTATAGGCTAGCAGAGGGAAGGAGCACCTTATACCTCCATTGGTAGAGATGTATCTCCACCCCACCACCCATATCCAAACCATAAATAATATTGAAGAGGTAAGCACCTCATTCATACTGAGGTTAGAAATAACCAATGGTAATTGAATGCAAACAAAACATAACCAAAAATACTTTTTATCCAATGTGTATAAATTTAATGTTAAATACAGGTTGACTTGACATGTAAAGTAGATTTTATCTCCCCCTGTCATATTGGTATAGCATTTAATTTCTGAAAGGAATGGCGACATATTCTGGGAGTCACATCTCCACAGGCATGTATTATTCCAATTCTTTCAGTCCCTACATCCTCATTTTGATAGCTTCCCAGCTACAAACTCTACACTTCCAACTGATCTCCTCTTGCAATCTTTTTCCTGCAGGGTCATTTCTTGCACATGAAATATTTCTTATTGATTAGGACTGCAATTGATGCTATACTTGCAGAGTTTGAAAAGCCATTTGGTAGTGTTGAATAGTGAAGATCCTGAAATAAATCAGTTAGGAGCAGAACAGATACAAAATTTGGTAAAAGGATAGAAAAGTGAAGAACAGCAGTGAATGGCTGCATTCTTTAATGTAGGTTGTATATTGTGAGGTTTCTTAAGATTTGGTAGAAATGCTGTGGTATTTTTGATATACATTAAAGGATGTGATGGGGTCATGGGGTCCAAATTAGAAACCTGCAACAAAATTAAATTCTGCAGTGGGCAGTGGAAAAGGTTTAATAAACATTAAGAATATCTAAACAATTCTGGGGCAATGTGCAAACATGAGGCCAAGATGTGTGAAGTGCATATCCTGGTTACCTGAATTGAAATCGGTAGAAGCTGGTTGTGTATATTGGGGTAACAGATTTAGATTCAGGTCAGGTTCAGAGTGCACTAACCCAGCTAGCACTTCCTCCAGGTCAATATGCTTGTTACTATCTCACATATGCTCTGATCGGGATAAATGCTGTTACTCTCCGATGAATCAACAGCGCTTATGAACAGCACTTTGTGGTGATGGTTGGATTAGGTCAAGTATAGGAAAAAATGTCAAGCCCTTAATTAGCTCGTATTTGAGCTGGATGCATAAGTAGCACAACACATTGACAAGCTCTGATTTTAACAGTAAGAATTCTAAATGGAGATTAGCTTTACTTGTCACACGTACATCAAATATACAGTAAAACGTGTTGTTGGTGTCAATTCAAATCAGTGAAGATTGTGCTGGGCAGCCCGTTAAGTGTCGCCATGCTTCCAGTACCAAAACAGCATTCCCACAACTCAGTAGCCCTAACCTGTATATCTTCGGAATGTGGAACACCCCAAGGAAACCATATGTTCATGGGAAGGACGTGCAAACTCCTTACAGAGAGCGGAGGGAATTGAAGCCCAGTCAGTGATTGCTGTAAAACGATACACTAACTGTGCCACTCAGAATTAACTAATTATAAAGTTATTCCAGTTTGATAATATTAAAGGTAAAAGAACATGTTAGATGCTTTACATCTCAACAGTGCAATCACATTAATAATAATCTCTTGTTATTAAATTAACATAATGCAAGAATACTATTGAGCAACTATGTACCTCTTGGTAAACTCTAAAGCTCTGAATAGATTTTCTGTAGACCTCTTAGATGTACAGAGGATACGTGACACTTCACTTACCTGCATAATAAAAGCCATCAACCTCTGACCTTGCAATTACCCTCTGCCCTCTGAAAGTATCCAAAATTCTCCTGGTCTGTTTTGTGGGTTTTTTTACAGAGGGTCTATAGTTCCTTCTGCTGTCAGTCAGGGTCCCCAACTCCTGTCAGACATAATTACAAAATGATGTTTTTACGACAGAAAGCGATATTTTACTTAAAAAAAAAAGTGGTTTAACATGTTTATAATCTCATGAGTGAGAAAAATACAAAAGAAGTTTTTGTTAAAAGCGATTATTCTCAAGTTGGCAAGCTTCAGTGATAGCATTAGATCCCTCAGTAGGAGTCAACCATAAAAATTGTAATATTCACAGAAATACTGATAGAAGAGGTTGCTTGTGGTACTTTTGATGTACTATTTTCATTCTTGTTTCTTATTTGGTATTAAAAATTACCAAAGTTTATTAAGCAGTGGAGGCTTCATACCCGGTCCCAGCAGACAAGTAACTTCGACTGCTCAGGGAAAGACAAGGGTCCGTGACAGATTGAAAGTACACTGCTATCAAGCACATTTCAGGAGGGCTAAGTTCAGCACCTGCACACAATGTGAGAAAATGTAACTTTGTCTGCTTTGTCACAAAAAAAGAGTTACGGAAGTTTTGCATAGTTGTGGAGCTGCAAAGGAATCTGGTGTCCTAGTACATGTCTTATAATAAGCTACTATGAAGTTACAGCAAGCAGTTAGGACAGAATTGATCTCTTAATTTAGGGAATAATGTTAGTATTTTTTTATTTAGAGATACAGCAAGGTAACAGGCCCTTTCGGCCCAATGAGTCTGCACCAGCACTTACACACGTGTGACTACCAACTTGTACAAATCTGGACTGTGGGAGGAAACCAGAGCACCAAGAGGAAACCCACACAGCCACAGGGGGAACATACAAACTCCTTACAGACAGCGGCAGAACAGAGTTCTGCTAACTGCTAGCTACCCTGCCATCCAAGTACCATGTGTGGTGAACTATGTGCCTGTCTGGACATGCCCCCTGCTGACTGCTCCTGTGGCTCTTCCCACAGGCCCCTGTATAAAGGCGATCTGAGGCCTGACGCTCGGCCTCAGTCTCCAGGACATAGTATGATGGACACTCACTCCTGGTTCCTTCTTCCAGTCAATAAAAGCCGATATCTCGCCTTACGTCTCAGTGTGAGTTATTGATGGTGCATCAATTTTATTGACTGGAAGTTTTAAAACATGGAAACCATTTTGCATCCGGACCGGTTGGATTTGGACCCTCAAGACCCTGACGCAGCTCTCGCTTTTGAACACTGGCTTGCCTGCTTCCAATCATACTTGGAGGAGGTTCGTGCAACTGAACCCGCCGTTATGCACAGAATCCTACTCTCGAGGGTCACCCCCAAAGTTTACTCCATTATCCGGGACCTGCCGCCCTACGATGGGGCACTGGACGCCCTCAAAAGACAGTACCTGCGGCCAATGAACACCGTCTACGCAAGACATCGTTTAGCTACCCGGCAACAGCGGCCTGGCAAATCGTGCGCTGAGTTTCTCCGAGCACTACAGACACTCATCCGAGCTTGCGACTGCAAGACGCTCACGGCAGAACAGCATGCGGAGCTGCTAGTGCGAGACACCTTTGTGACGGGACTGAGGTCAGTGTATGTGCGCCAGCGGCTGCTGGAAAACTCAGACCTTACCTTAAGCTCGGCGATGGAGACGGCCAATGCTCTGGAAGCTGCACTGCACTACGCCGACGCTGTCCAGTCGCGCGATTCCCCGCCGGTTCCGTGGACACCTCAGACCCCGCCACCGCCGGCTCCCGGGAGCGAATTCGTCAACGCCGCTGCCAGTCGCGATTCCACGAGCTCCCCGAACCCGACCACAGCGGCAGCCCGTCGGAAGCCTGTGCTTTGTTCTTTCTGTGGCCATAAAAAACACGCTCGACAACGCTGTCCAGCGCGAGAAGCGACCTGCTCCAGCTGCGGAAAGCGGGGCCATTTCGCCAAGGTCTGTAAGTCTCAACCTCGAGCGGAGTGCAGCGCTGCGGGTGAAACGTGGGGGCCGCCATCTTGCATGCCCGGGTGTGGGCGGCCATCTTTGTCGACGTCAGCACGCCCCGCCCCCGACCCTCCGATGCTGACCGGGCACCAAGACGGCGATTCAACTCTGGCCACTGTGACCCTCGACCAAAGCGCCCCACACCAGCTTGCAAGGTCCATGATGGACATAAGGGTGGAGGGGCACAGGACTAGATGCCTGTTTGACAGGGGCAGCACTGGGAGTTTTATTCACCCGGACACAGTGCAACGCTGCGGACTTGCAACGCAGCCCGTAAGTCGGAGGTTCCATTTGGCTTCTGGGTCGCAGTCCGCAGACATCCGGGCGGGTTGTGTAGCGACATTGGTGGTGCAAGGCACAGAGTATCGGAACTTTGCGCTACTGGTCATGCCTAATCTGTGCGCACCTGTGCTATTGGGGCTGGACTTCCAGAGCCATCTCGAAAGTGTGACTATGGTGTATGACGGGCCCCTCCCACCACTCACTGTCAGGAATCCTCAGTTTTGTGGGACTTCTTCACATACCCCGCTACTGACCACACACACACACACACACACGGGCCCACACGTCCCATCCAGAACCATGCCGACAGCTGCGCTACCGACACCACTTGCAGCCTCTCCACTCTCAAGGTCCCTCCCCCACCGCTGTTCGCCAACCTGACCCCTGACTGTAAGCCTGTGGCAACTAAAAGCAGGCGGTACAGCGCGGGGGACAGGGCCTTCATTCAGTCGGAGGTGCAGCGGCTGCTCAGGGAGGGGATCATTGAGCCAAGCACAAGCCCTTGGAGGGCCCAGGTGGTTGTTGTTCAGACTGGGCAGAAAAATAGGATGGTGGTGGACTATAGTCAAACCATCAATAGGTTCACACAGCTTGACGCGTACCCCCTACCCCGCATCGCGGATATGGTCAACCAGATTGCTCAGTACAAGGTGTACTCGACAATAGATCTGAAATCCGCGTATCACCAGCTCCCCATCTGCCCAGAGGACCGCCCCTACACCGCCTTCGAGGCGGGCGGCAGGCTCTATCACTTCTTGCGCGTCCCTTTCGGTGTCACGAATGGTGTCTCTGTCTTCCAGAGGGAAATGGACCGGATGGTGGACCAGTACCAACTGCAGGCCACATTTCCCTATCTGGATAACATCACCATCTGTGGTCACGACAGGCCAGATCACGACGCCAACCTCCAACGATTTCTCCAAGTGGCCGCAGCTCTGAACCTTACTTATAACAGGGACAAGTGTGTGTTTGGAACCACCCGCCTTGCTATACTTGGGTATGTCGTGGAAAACGGGGTTATTGGCCCTGATCCCGAACGTATGCGCCCCCTGTTAGAACTCCTTCTTCCCACCACCCTCAAGGCCCTCAGACGGTGCCTGGGTTTTTTTTCCTATTACGCCCAATGGGTCCCCCATTACGCAGACAAGGCACGCCCCCTGGTCAAGTCTACCTCGTTTCCCCTCTCTGCTGAGGCCCGCGCGGCCTTCAGCTGCATTAAAGAGGACATTGCCAAAGCTACGATGCATGCGGTGGACGAGACCACTCCCTTCCAAGTGGAGTGTGACGCCTCCGATTTTGCTCTGGCTGCTACCCTCAATCAGGAAGGCAGACCAGTAGCATTCTTTTCTCGCACCCTCCAAGGCTCCGAAATTCGGCACTCCGCGGTGGAGAAAGAAGCCCAGGCCATAGTGGAGGCTGTTAGGCACTGGAGGCACTATCTCACCGGCAAAAGGTTCACCTTGCTGACCAACCAGCGCTCGGTTGCGTTCCTGTTCAGCAACCAACAGCGGGGCAAAATCAAAAATGATAAGATTTTGAGGTGGAGAATAGAACTCTCCACCTACACCTATGATATCCTGTACCGGCCTGGCAGACTCAATGAGCCCCCTGATGCCCTATCCCGGGGAACATGTGCTAGCACACAGCTCGACCAGCTGTACACCCTTCATGCACAACTTTGCCATCCGGGGGTCACCCGATTTTACCATTTTGTGAAAACTCAGAACCTGCCATACTCCCTGGAGGACATCAGGACGATGACCAGGAACTGCCAAATTTGCGCTGAGTGCAAACCTCACTTCTACCGTCCTGACACGGCACAACTTGTCAAGGCCACCCGCCCTTTTGAACGACTGAGTGTTGACTTTAAGGGCCCCCTTCCCTCCACTGACCGCAATGTCTATTTTCTCAGTGTTATCGACGAGTACTCACGGTTCCCCTTTGCCATCCCCTGCCCCGACACCACTGCCACATCCGTCATAAAAGCCCTGCGCCAGCTCTTCACTCTGTTCGGGTATCCCTACTATATCCACAGCGATAGAGGGTCCTCCTTTATGAATGAGGAGCTGCGCCAGTACCTGCTAGCTAGGGGCATTGCTACCAGTCGGACCACGAGTTATAATCCCCGGGGTAATGGCCAGGTGGAGCGGGAGAATGCCACAGTGTAGAAGGCCACACTTTTAGCCCTTAAGTCAAAAGGGTTGCCGGTCTCTCGATGGCAGGAGGTCCTCCCTGAGGCACTGCACTCTATCCGCTCTCTGTTATGTACGTCCACCAATGCCACCCCTTACGAACGCCTATTCTCTTTTCCCAGGAAATCTGTCACTGGGACCACCCTACCAGTTTGGCTGACGTCCCCGGGGCCAGTGCTGCTCCGGAAACATGTGAGGAGCAATAAATACTCCCTGCTGGTAGAGAGGGTTCACCTTCTACATGCGAACCCCCAGTATGCTTACGTGGTCTTACCTGATGGGCGGGAGGACACGGTCTCCATCCGCGACCTGGCACCCGCAGGTGCAGCAGACCACTACCCTGAAGGCTCTCCGGTAACTATGAACCCTGCACCAGAGGTGACACCGTGCTCACCAGGCCCTACACAGACTCCTCACGACACTTGTATACCGGGCGTTTCGTACGCATTTATACCAGGCGCCTCGCACATGCGTGAAGGATCACCGGCGCCTAGTGGGCAGGAACAAGCGCAACCTCCGTCCCCTGTGCAATCACCAATGTCGCCGGCATCCGTGCGATCACAGCCGGAGCTACGTAGATCGCAGCGACAGATTTGACCACCTGATAGACTTGACTTGTAAGAAATTTCGCCACGTGGGGACTCTTTCAAACAAAGGGGGGGTGAATGTGGTGAACTATGTGCCTGTCTGGACACGCCCCCTGTTGAATGCTCCTGTGGCTCCTCCCACAGGCCCCTGTATAAAGGCGATCTGAGGCCTGACGCTCGGCCTCAGTCTTCAGGACATAGTATGATGGACTCCTGGTTCCTTCTTCCAGTCAATAAAAGCCGATATCTCGCCTTACGTCTCAGTGTGAGTTATTGATGGTGCATCACCATGTAAAGCAGTTCAATGATTATTTACTAGACTGACAACCAAAATGGATGGATTTTCTAACGAAGAACTGCTGGACAGCCTAGGTTTGCATCTGCCAGAGTTTAGAACAGCAAGAGGGGACTTCTTTGAAACGTACACCATCTACGGGTTGAATGCGGAGAAGATGTTTCCTCTTGGAGAGGAATCTAGAAGCAGAAGTCACAGCGAGGGGCAACACTTTTTACCCAGACAGTCATTGTGCATGAAATAGATTACCTGGATAGCAGTGAAAGTAGGCAGTTTGATGGAGTTTGACACGTGAATATGATGAAAATGGAGGGAAATGGATGATAAACTGGAGATGGACATTTAATATAAATTGACATCAAAGTCAACATAACATAACTGATCTTGGTGCAAGATGGCCTGTCCAGTGCTCTACTGTTCTATATTCAAAGCAATGTCTTTGAACAGCTTTTTTCAGAGGTAGATAGATTTTGGATAAGCAAGGAGCGGAAGATCACTAAGATTGGATGAGAACGTGGAGTGGGGTTACAATCTGATCAGGTTCAATGTCTGTTGTCACTTCTAGTCTCAGTTTTCAAGTCAGCACTGGTATCCCTCAAGTGAAATACAGAGTTACAAATGTCCCATCACCCTCCCCCAAACCCACCACTCACCGTTGCCTGTAGTAAAACTCTCTATAAATGTACTTTGGGCCATAGGTTCCATTGTATCTCTTTGCACTACTATTTTAGCAAGACTTTTACAAGAATTTATTGGCAAGGTTATCTCAGTAAGATTTACTCAGAGATGGATTTCCAGATTCAAATCCAAATGAGAACTAATGCGTGGGTAAGCCACTTACCCCATATTTCAATCTGATCAGCTCCAACCTCATCTCCCCTCTGTGCCTGCTCCCCATGGCCCTCAGTCCTCTGATCTTTCAAACATGCATCCAGTGATCTAGCTTCAACAGCCTTCCAGTGAAGAAAATTCCAGATCATTGCTGCAATGCAGGAAAACGCAGCAGCAAATTTGCACAAGTCGGGATTGCACAAACAGGAAAAAGATAAACAACCAAATAAACTGCCCTTTTGTTATTGGTGGATAAACAAGCATTTTCATGGACTGCCCTGCTCTTTCTGAAATTGGAATAATAATGGTTATGGAGCGGGCAGGATGTATGGTAGATTTCTTAACCACAAAAGGAAGTTGATTAGAATGTGATGTGATCAACAGTTTGACTTCCACCACTCTCCAAAATGACCTTCACCTTCTGTGGAAACTACACAGTGAACACTTTATTAGGTACACCTGGATACCTGCTCATTAATGCAAATCAGCCAATTATGTGGCAGCAACTCAATTCATAACAGCATGCAGACATGGTCAAGAGGTTCAGTTATTGTTCAGACCAAACTTCAGAATGGGGAAGAGATGTGATCTAAGTGACTTCGACTGCGGGATGTTTGTTGGTGACAAGTGGGGAGGTCTGAGTGTCTAAGAAACTGCTGATCTCCTGGGATTTTTCACACAAGTTTACAGAGTATGGTGCGATAAACAAAAAGCATCTTGTGAGTGGCTGTTCCTTTAGTGAAAATGCATTGGTGATGAGAGATGTTAGAGAAGAATAGTTCAAGCTGACAAGAAAGCACCAATAACTCAAATAACTACATGCTCCAACTTCCAACTGTGGTGTGCAGAAGAGCATCTCTGAATGCACAACACATTGAACCTTGAAGTTATTAAAGGTTCAAATTCACACTAGGTTCTACTCCTGTAACCCAATAAAGTGGCCACTGAGTGTTCGTCTCTTTTTATGATTAATGAAAGCATCTTGACATCTGTCCCCTTAGGACACTAAATGTTTCAGTAAGATCACCCTAGATCCTTCCAAGAGAGGCACAAATGGAGAGAATTAATGAACCAGCACAAACAAATTTCTATTTTCATTCAGAGTATCTGTTAATTTAAGTTACATTCAACCATTTATAACTTGCCAATTAAATAAAACACAAAACCACAGCGTCAATTTAATCTTTATAATGACATTATTCTCACTGGTGAGTGCAGATAGGAAACAAGGCTTCTTATTTTCTCTAAAATTAGTCCTTTAAAAATTATCTGTTGAGCATTGCACATATTGAGGAGAATGTAGTTCAGAGTAACACTGCAATTATTTCCCTTTTATCCAACTGGAGCCCATCCATGTTATTTACCATAAAGTCCCTAAATAGCTCTCATACATCAGTCCAATCAATAGAGGAGTGCTACATCATCACTTGATTATTGACTTTGGCTAAAAATAGAACTTACATGAACACAGACAGATTGAGAATCTGGCCAAAGAATTGTGGCAGAATTGTGTGCATTGGGATGGGGAAGGAAGCAAGATTTTGTTGAGAGTAGGTAAGTTTGGAAGAGAAGGGGTGGGTGGGGTGATGTGTAAAGTTGGAAGACAAGGATGGGGTTGGTGTTAATCCAGCATATGTGGGCAAAAATGCCCTGTTAATATGCTCAGTGGCCACTTTATTAGGTACAGGAGGTAGATTAATGAGACACTGACTAATCAGTGTCATTAGAAACACTTCTGACCATCTGAATAGACACATAACAAAGCATGAATTTGTGGGATCTCACTTGCTTTGCTTTCAAGGCTACATCCACACTAGACCAGATCATTTTGAAAACGCTGGTTTTGCGTAAAAACGATAGGCGTCCACACTATGCATTTTTGAAAATATCTCCATCCACACTGAAACGGAGATTCAGGCGAATCCCCTCCTCCTGCACAAGTGCAGGACACAGCTACTGAAAACAAGCGACATGTTTGGTGTTGAATCTCGCTGCGAAAGTGTGCGTTTGTGTAGTTACAGACTAGAAACACTTAAAATGATAGACAGCTGTTGGCTCTCGTGCAGGAGAACTTAAAACTAAAAAAAAAACAAATACTGGAGTTCCCGGCAGACGACGAACATTGAGAAATTGACTAACTCTATTGCATTAGTAAAGCACCTTGTTAAATGTGTAAAACATGTCTGCATCAGTGTTATCTTGTATTTCCATACAATGCTACATTAGACTGTTACACATCTATTGTCAGAGAAATACTTGCATAAATAGGTAAACCACCTTCATATGAGCAAGGACAGAAAACAGGGCAAAGTGAGTATACTTATTTATTCAGTAAATTATGGGTCAAAGTATTTTGTGAGTGCTCTTCTGGCTTCAGTCTCGTTGCCGTCTGTTCTGAAACTGTTAGGTTGCGTTCAAGAAAACAATGAAATAGCGCGCTGCCGTCTGACAGCGTTTTCAAAAGTCTCCAGTTACCCTGTCCACACTGATCTGCCCGAGGAGTGTTTTCAAAAATACCCACCCTGGAAAGTGTTTCTGAAAAGCTCCAGTTTCAGGGGACGAAAATGCTGTTTTAGTGTGGACGGAGGGTAAAAACAGAGAAAAAGCTTTGGTTATGGATTTATCAAGCGTAGTGTGGAAGTAGCCCAAGTAAGTTGACTTTTGTCCCATATCCTGAAGGCATGCTTAATGGACTTGATGGCCTCCTTTTAAGGAAGTGTGGAATATGGAAATAGTTGTACTGTTAAATTGTGAGCAAAGCAATATCAGTCATCGTCTGAGGTGAGGAATGTTAGAACATAGAACACAGAACGTTAGAGTACCAAGCATGCCTTTCAGTCCACAATGTTTGTCCCACCTTTTAACCTATTCTAAAGATCAATCTAACTCTTCCTTCCTACATAGCCCTCTATTTGATGGTTTCTGAACTGCTGAGAGTTCTTCTGCCTTTTCTATCTTAAACACATGCATGTTTACATGTTCGTCTTGAATATGGTTAATTATGACTGGGAGGCTGCAGGGGATGCAGTTTTTACCAGTATAAACCAGTTTAGACCAGTTTGTACCAGTATAAAACCGGTTTTAACCAGTTTTGACCAGTATTCACCGGTTTTAACAAGTCCTTTCATCAGATTGTCAAAATTGCGTTATTGTGAACACTAGTCAGCCACGTGAAAACCTGAGCAATTACTTTCCGAGCTGATGATGCTGCTTGTTCAGGATTAAGGACAATTGAAGGCAGGAACATTAAATTGTTGGATGCATTGTGGACATCCGCATGTAGCAGAGCTCTTCAAAGGGAAAGACAATTGCTCCATTCTTGATTGAAAGATACTGAAAGATAAATAGCTATAACCCGGCACAACAAAAATGTTTCATTATTTTTATATACTCTTCCTTTTCATTACTATTAGCATCAGTCAATAATTCAGTGTCTGTCTGCAGACAGCACCTACATTCAGTGGCCATTTTATTACATACACCTGCTCATTAATATCAGTCAATCATATGGCAACAGCTCAATGTATATGGACAGTATGTGGACATGGTCAGAAGGTTCATTTGCTGTTCAGACCAAGCATCAGAATGGGGAAGAAATGTGATCTAAGTGACTCTGACTGTTGAAATGGGTTCGTGCCAAATGGGGTTTGAGTATTTCAGATTCTGCTGGTCGCCTATGATTTTCATGCACACCAGTCACAATAAAAAAACATTCAGCATAAAACTGGTTAAAACAGGTTTATACTGGTAAAAACTGGTTTAAACCGGTTTATACGTACAAACTGGTTTAAACCAGTTAAAACTGGTTTATACTGGTAAAAACTGGTTAAAACCAGTACAAACTGGTTTAAAACTGGTTCATACTGGTAAAAACTGGTTAAAACTGATTTATACTGGTACTAACAGGTTTAAACCAGTTTTAACCAGTTTAAACCAGTTCGTACCAGTATAAACCTGTTTTAACCAGTTTTATGCTGAATGTTTTTTTATTGTGACTGGTGTGCATGAAAATCATAGGCGACCAGCAGAATCTGAAATACTCAAACCCCATTTGGCATGAACCCATTTCAACAGTCAGAGTCACTTAGATCACATTTCTTCCCCATTCTGATGCTTGGTCTGAACAGCAAATGAACCTTCTGACCATGTCCACATACTGTCCATATACATTGAGCTGTTGCCATATGATTGACTGATATTAATGAGCAGGTGTATGTAATAAAATGGCCACTGAATGTAGGTGCTGTCTGCAGACAGACACTGAATTATTGACTGATGCTAATAGTAATGAAAAGGAAGAGTATATAAAAATAATGAAACATTTTTGTTGTGCCGGGTTATAGCTATTTATCTTTCAGTATCTTTCAATCAAGAATGGAGCAATTGTCTTTCCCTTTGAAGAGCTTTGCTACATGCGGATGTCCACAATGCATCCAACAATTTAATGTTCCTGCCTTCAATTGTCCTTAATCCTGAACAAGCAGCATCATCAGCTCGGAAAGTAATTGCTCAGGTTTTCACGTGGCTGACTAGTGTTCACAATAATGCAATTTTGACAATCTGATGAAATCATCGTCACAAGTAAAATAATAGCTCCTTCAGACAATGGTAATTTAAATTGAGCCTTCAGACAGGATTTTAATCTATTGGAGTGGTTTATTATCTACTGAAAAGCAAGATCAAATCATTCTTTTCTTATCTTCTGAGAGGAACAGGAACAATTAACTGAAAATCGGCTGCTGTAAATCTATTGCTAAAATACTTGGATGTTTCTTTTCTATTCATGTTTTGAAAAATAAATACCCAATGCAGACAAATGGGATTAGTGTACACGGGCAGAAAGATCGGCATTGATATGGGGGGCCGAAGAGCTCATTTTTGTGTTGTATGATTCTGACTCTGTTTCTTAAAGCTACTTTCTGCCATGTAATAAGCTACAGGGAGTACAAAAGTTAGAAGTAAATTTATTATCAAAGTATGTATTCTAACTTGAGATTCACTTTCTTGCAGGCAGCCAAAGTAAAATAAAAAATACAGCAGAATCAATCAAAAAGTACACACAAAGATTTACAAACAACCAATGCACAAAAGAACAGAAGCTGTACATATAATAAATAGATAGATACATAAATACAGATAGATAAATAGATGGATAATACTGAGAATGTGGGTTGTAAAGTCCTTGAAAGTGAGTCTATATGTTGTGGAATCAGTTCCGAGTTGAGGTGAGTGAAGTTGCCTACGTTGGTTCAGTAGCCTGATGCTCCTGAACCTGGTGGTGTGGGACCCGAAGCTCCTGTACCTCCTTCCTGATAGCAGATAGAAGAGATCAGGGCCTGAATGGTGAGAATCCTGGATGAAGGATGCTGCTTTCTTGTGGCAATACGTCCCAACCAACGATAGTATCTACAGGAGATACTACCTCAAGAAAGCAACATCCATCATCAAAGTTCCCACCATCTGGCCCACGCCATCTTCTAGCAACTACCATCAGGCAGGATGTAGTAACGTCAGAAGTCCCACACCACCAAGTTTAACATCAACTACTTCCTTTCACCATTCGGTTCTTGAACTAACTCAGAAAAACCTAACACCGTTGTATAGTAACACATTGACCACGTTGCACTAAAATGGACTTGGACATTTGATTTTACTCTAATGGTGATCTTTCTTGTAAAAATGTGCACAATTTATGTTTAATTTACGTTTTTCTTGTGAATTCTGCTAATATGATGCTATTGCCTATTATGCTGCTGCAACTAAGGTTTTAATTGCACCTGTACAAATACGTATTTCAAAGTTCAAAATATATTGATTATCAAAATAAATATATGTCACCATATACAATCCTGAGATTCATGCTCTTGCAGGCATTCACAGTAAATACAACAAACTCGATAGAATAAATAAAAGACTGCAGCCAACGGGATGCAAAAGACAATAAACTGCACAAATAGAAAAGAGAATAATACCAATAAATAAATAAGCAATAAATATTGAGAACATGAGATGAAGAGTCCTTGAAAGTGAGTCCATAAGCTGTGGAAACAGTTCAGTGTTGGGGCGAGTTAAGTTGAGAGAACCCCTCTGGTTTAAAAGCCTGGCGGTTGAGGAGTAGTAACTGTTCCTGAATCTGATGGGATGGGTTCTGAAGCTACTGTACCTTCTTTCTGATGGCAGCAGTGAGAAGAGAACATGACATACAAAAGGCTGTAGGAATTCAGCAGGCCCAGCAGCATCTATGGAAAAAAGTACAGTTGACTCTTTGGGCTGAGACCCTTTGGCAGACTGGCCTAAAGCATCGATTGTACCTTTTTCTATAGATGCTGCCTGGCCTGCTGAGTACCTCCAGAATTTTGTGTGTGTTGCTTGGATTTCCAGCATCTACAGATTCTCTCTTGTCTGAGAAGAGAGCATGACCAAGGTGGTACTAGCCCTGGATGATGGATGCTGCTTTCTTGCAATGTGCTCCATGTAGATGAGGCCAGTGGTGGGGAGGGCTTTACTTGTGATGGACTAGGTCATATTCACTACATTTTGTAGGATTTTCCATTCAAGGGCATTAATGTTTCCATACTAGGCCATGATGCAACTAGTGTGGTGGAGAGTATAGTGACATCTATAGAAGTTTGTCAAAATTTTAAATGTCTTGCCGAATCTTCGCAAACTTCTAAGGATGTAGAGGAGCTGTCATGCTGTTTTCAAATTGCACATGTGCAGAGCCCAGGACAAGTCCTCAGACTTGTGCTTGTGATAATAAGCTCAATGTTGACTTTCATGCGTATGACATTTGAAGACTGAAGCAGGATAAAGGCAAGGATATAATTAGCTCTATTATTCCTCCCAGGCAGGTTAGTGAAGGTTTACTTGAATCTCATATTAGGATCAATATTTTCATTGGCTTAGAAAATTTAGAGTAACACACACAAAACAGGTCAGGCAGCGCCTATGGAGTTTGAAGTTCAAAGTAAATTTATTATTGAAGTGTGTATATGTTACCATATACAACCCTGAGATGCATTTCAAAGGCTAAAAACCATAAGACAGAAATTAGGCCATTCAGCCCATTAAATCTGTTCTTCTATTCCATCTTGACTGAGTTATAATCCTTCTCAATCCTATTCTCCTGTCTTCTCCCTGTAATCTTTGAGACACTTACTAATCAAGAGCCTATCAGACTCCAAAAAGTGCCAATATTTTAGGCCAAGACCCTTAATCCTTTCTACAATGCTGCCTGATTTGCTGAATTTTCCTCAGTATTTTGTGTGTGTTACTCTGGATATGCAGCATCTGTTTAGAAAATTCAGACATTTGAGAGACAACTATGTTGCAGAATAGACTGCAATAAGATCATTAGAAAAGTCACATGATTAGCCTTTGTACTCTACAGTTGAAGACTAATTGGAACAATAAACATTGAGTTCCCTTGATGCTTTATGTGCTCATAACTAAACGGCAACAGTGGTGCTCATCTCTGCAAGCTGGATTAAGGAGAAACCACATGCTGAAGTATATTTTAAGGTAAATTCTTTACAGTAACAATTACTTATGAAATATTGTGATTATTTCACAAGAAATACTATCAAAGTGTTGGAGGAACTCAGCAGGTCAGAGAGCATCCATGGAAAGGATAAGCAGTCAATGTTTTGGGCCGAGACCCTTCATCAGGACCAGATAGGAACAGAGAAACGTCTCAGCCCAGAACGATGACTATTTATTGTCTTCCATAGATGCTGCCTGACCTGCTGAGTTCCTCCAGCATTTTGTGTGCATTATTCTGGATTAGCAGCTTCTATACAATCTCTTATCTTTGTGATTATTTCATAAGAACTTGTACTTCATTATTATGAAATTATAAAATACAGTAATAAATAATTTTGCAATAACCACAATTAGGTGATGGGTGAACTGAGTCCTTATGCATTTTTTTTAAAGAATCATGAACATAAATCTATTTCAGTACTGCGAAACCCAACAGACCTTCTCTTTAGCAGCTTTCTGGAGATCAGAGGCTTGCTGTTCATATGAGAAGCCAGTGGAGATTTCATCCTCTAACAGAGTAACATCCTCCTGAGGAATTGGCCAGCCCATTCTATCCAAAGCTTGGAGTAATGCCTCCCTATGCTCTCGAAATGAAATTGGTTTATCGCTGCGGAACCTTGTATGAAACATACATAAAGAAGAAATATCAAAATGTAATTTCACTTGCAATGGAAGTCTTTATGCAGCAACAAGCAGTCTGCTGGAGGAACTCAGTGGGTCGAGCAGCGTCTGTGTGAGGAAAGGGATTACTGATATTTCTGGCCGAAACCCTGCATCAGGTCTGAGAGTGGAGAGGAGAGACAGGCTGCGTAAAGAAGGGGAGTGATGAGACAGGATTCCAAGTTGATTAGTAGATTGATCTTTGTGCAGTTCTTTTGCAAAAAAATCTGCTTTCTTACCTATCTCGCTCCACTTGAGATAATACTCTCCAGATAATCGAACTCAAACGCCTGGCAGAAGAGGAAAAAAATAATCAATTGGAAATGCAAGTATGTTATTATTTTAAAAATTAATCTAAAATCAACAAAAGAAACCAGGAAAATGCCTTTTTGCACTTTCAGAAGTCCATTTTGATCAAACGTGCAAAATTTCCTAAACCCTAAGTGAAAAATGCAAAACATTGGATATTGATAATCTGAAATGAGAACAAGGAATGCTGAAACTATTCAGCATGCTGACTGACCTACTGGACATTTTCTGTTCCTGTCCTGTAACAGTAAAGTGCAGTGCAAGTGTTGAGATGACCCATGAGCAGCACGGGTGAGGGACAGTCCAAAAACCACTAACACAATCACAAACTAGACAATTGGGACATCCGCACAAACCGCCAGTCCGTATAGTTCACTTGGATTTCCAGAAGCATTTGATAAGGGGCCTCTTAGATTGACCACAAGAACATAAAATACAGGAGCAAAAATATGCCTCTAGGCTCTGCCTTTCCATCATGGCTGATCTATAATCCCTCTCATCCCCATTCCTCTGCCTTCTCTTCACAAACTTGGAGTGCAGTGTGGGAGAAATGTGTTTTTGTTAAAAAAAAACAGATTTATAATAGTGAGACTGAAAAGTATTGTTAGGCAAACAGATTGGCTATACCAGATTGGCTGGATCTCCCAGTGGCCACACATTTTAATTCCACGTCCCATTCCCATTCTGATATGTCTATCCATGGCCTCCTCTACTGTCAAGATGAAGCCACACTCAGGTTGGAGGAACAACACCTTATATACCCGCCAGGTAGCCTCCAACCTGATGGCATGAACATTGACTTCTCTAACTTCTGTTAATGCCCCTCCTCCCCCTCTTACCCCATCCCTGACATATTTAGTTATTTGTTTTTTCTCTCTCTCTGCCCATCACTCTGCCTGTTCTCCATCTCCCTCTGGTGCTCCCCTCCCGCTTTCTTTCTCCATAGGCCTCCCGTCCCATGATCCTTTCCCTTCTCTAGCTCTGTATCACTTTTGCCAATCACCTTTCCAGCTCTCAGCTTCATCCCCCCCCCCCCCCCCCCGGTCTTCTCCTATCATTTCGCATTTTCCCCTCCCCCCTCTACTTTCAAATCTCTTAGTATCTTTCCTTTCAGTTAGTCCTGACAAAGGGTCTCGGCCCGAAACGTCGACAGCGCTTCTCCCTATAGATGCTGCCTGGCCTGCTGCGTTCCACCAGCTCCTTGTGTGTGTTATATAAATATATACATTTATTTTGAGTAAATAAAATGAATAGAGAAAATAACCAAGATTAAAGGTAAAGCAAGAACTCTTTGTGCTCAAACCTATCTCGCTGTATTGAAAAGTGCTTTCCCACTAATGATTATGGATGGCTGCTGTTGCTATCGCATTCAACAAGGATTGATCACTGGTTCAAAAGATGAATGACAGAAAGGAGAATGGTGAACTGCAGTAGCTGAACAGTTCAGCCTGGATTTCCTTCATTGCTAATTAAGGGATACATTAACACAACAGTATGCAGGCAAGTACATCCGATGCAGTATCTACTTACTTTTCATAAGTCTGGATAGCTTGGCGAAGCCTCACTTTGTAATCTTTCAGGTTCACAGCCAATGGATTAATAAGTGTAATTTGCTTCTTGTTGCTGCTGACGTGAGCTAAAGGCAGCACCTGGATTAAATTGGGAATAATATCTCACAGTGACATACCCAAAGTATAATCGTCATTTTTGAAGAAATATCCAGAGTCAAAATGGGTGAAATAGCCTTCAGGGCAACACAAGCAGCAAGGTTTCGGATGAATACAAGAAGAGATTCTGCAGATGCTGGAAATCCAGAGTAACACACATAAAACGCTGGAGGAACTCAGCAAGTCAGGCATCATCCATGAAGAGGAATAAAGGGCCAGCATTTTGGGCCAAGAACCTTCGCCAGTCGGCAATTAGGGGAGGAAAAACTCCAGACTGTGTAGAACACCGGACTGAAGTGTTCAAAAAGAATAGGAGGGCAGGAGACAGGAGAAGGGGTCAGCAGTGCAGGGTGCGGAATTCTTGCTTAAGAAGCGGGATCAAAGGCAGAGGCAATGGAAGAACGGAAGAAGGGCCCTGATGAAAGGTCTCAGCCTTTATTCCTTCAGATCTTTATTCCTCTCCAGGGTTTTGGATGAACTGAAGCTTGAGAACAAGGTAACCAGCTGGGACAGCACATTAATAGCTACACTTTAGATAGTAAAGGCTTAGATGAGGGTTCCAGCAGCAGCTGAATTATCAGAGAGAGAGAAGTTCTTTGTGATGAGATTTCACAGCACCCAATATTATTTATCTAATACATCTGTCTAATCCAAATACCTGTCAATCCAAGGAACATTCCCAAAAACTGGCTCAATTAACTTCTTTTATCTACCTCTCCACCTGTCAGAAATACTAGGTTAAACACTATGGACACAAGAGATTCTGTAGTTGCTGGAAATCTTGACCAACACTCACAAAATGCTAGAGGAACTCAGTACATCAGCCGGCATCAATGGAGGGGAATAAATAATCAATGTTTCAGGCTAAGACCTTACTCAGTTGATGAAGGGTTTTAGCCCAAAACATTAACTGTTTATTTCCTTTGATAGATGTTTAATAACTTAAACAGTGCTCAATTTTTGCAACCATAAGGTATAGGAGCAGAATTCAGCTATTTTGCCCTTCGAGTCCACTCCACCATTTCATCATGGCTGATCCATTTCCCTCTCAGTCCTAATCACCTGCCTTATCCCCATGTCCTGACTAATCAAGAATCTATCAACCTCTGCTTTAAATATACCAATGACTTGGCTTCCACAGCCGCCTGTGGTGACAAATTCCACAGATTCACCACTCTCTGGCTAAAGAAATTCCTCACTTGTTGTGAGGAATTAGTACGTGCAGAAGACTGGAATGAAACTGTGAAATTCAGAAGGAAACATCGTCTCATATGTTCCTCAGCAGCTCATAAGACGAAGTCGAGCTCTCACCTGATCAAAGACTTTGGATACAATATACTTGTCCAAGACTGGGACATACTTTGCAGTTTGAGGGACAGCAGTTGGTGCAAGAGCATCCATTATCGTGAGTCGCTTGGCTGTCAGGCTATTTGTCTTCAGCCACTGAGCCGAAGAAATATCCAGAGAGCTAAAATGATCAATAAAGGATGTTTCGTGAAATGATAGCTTCAAAAAGCATTTACTGTTGTAAAAATAAGCATCAGGTAGAACTCAGCTTCATGCAAGTGCGCATGTCCTTTATTTGTCAACAATGTATTATTTTGCTAGCTATTTGTCAGTGGTGTACAATGGATACAAAAAAGCATCTAGGTAGTTGCATACACTCTTTGAAGTACACTCAATTACTACAAATATCTAATCAGCCAATCATGTGGCAGCAACCCAATGCATAAAAGCATGCAGACATCATCTAGAGGTTCAGTTGTTGTTCAGCCCAAACTTCAGAATGGGGAAGAAATGTGATCTTAGTGACTTTGACCGATGATTGTCAGTGCCAGACAGGGTGGTTTGAGTATCTCGGAAACTGCTGATCCGGGATTTCAAACACAACAGTCTCCAGAGTTTACAGAAAATGGTGTGGAAAAAAAACATCCAGTGAGCTGCAGTTCTGTGGGTAAGAGCGCCTTGTTAATGAGTAAGGTCAAAAGAGAATGGCCAGAAAGATTCAAGCTGACAGGAAGATGACAGTAACTCAAATAACCGCTCGTTACAACATTGGTATGCAGAAGAGCACCTCTGAATCCACAACATGTCGAATCTAGTCGTAGATGGGCTACAGCAGCAGAAGACAATTCAGTAGCCATTTGGTAGATACAGGAGGTATCTAATAGAGTGGCCACTGAGTGTATGCACACATATCAGTATTTCAGATGTTAATTATTTCTTTTGTTTTTAATTTATGACATAATAACATATAATATCTCTCATTCCCAAACTCACTCAGAACAAATATTGACAAAATAGTTTCCACTTCAGTAACAGCTTTGACTGCTGTTGAGCCGGGGGTTTGGGGGATGCGCAGACTGTCACCGGCCGTGGAAACTGCCCTATCGCTGAAGCCAACCACTTCAACAGGGAGTGGTGCTGCCCTCCTTTCTGCCTCCTTTGGCCTTGCCCATGTACCAGGAGCCAGGCAGAAATGACATGGCCCAGTGCACAGATCACCAGCAATCTTCTGGCAGCAGTTCCTCCCAGCCTACAACCAGAAACCAAAAGGAGCATTTTTAAAGAAATAAACCTAGATTTAAAAATATAGGAAAAGGATTTGAACTCATTGATTATTAATGCAAAGTTATGACTTGCAGTTGAGTAACATAAACACAGTATTAAAACAGGAGATACATGCAGTGGCAACTTTATTAGACACCTCCTGTGCCTAATATAGTGGCCACTGAGTATTTCTGTGTGTCCTTGGTCTTCTGCTGCTGCAGATCATCCACTTCAAGGTTTGACGTGTTGTGCATTCAGAGATGCTCTTCTCCACCCTACTGTTGTAACAAATGGTTATTTGAGTTACTGTCACCTCCCTGTCAGTTTGAATGAGTCTGGCCATTCTCCTCTAACCTCTCTCATTAACAAGGCATTTTGCCCACAGGAGTGTTGCTCACTGGATGTGTTTTTGCTTTTCACACCATTCTCTGGAGACTGTTGTGAATGAAAATTCCAGGAAATCAGCAGTTTCTGGGATACTCAAACCACCCTGTCTGGCACCAACAATCATTCAACAGTCAAAGTCTCTTAGAACACATTTCTTTCCCCATTCTGATGTTTGGTCTGAACAACAACTGAACCTCTTGACCACGTCCGTATGCTTTTATGCATTGAGTTGCTGCCACATGTTTGGCTGATTAGATATTTGCCTTAGTGGGCAGGTGTACAGGTTTACCTAATAAAGTGGTCACTGGGTGTAGAAATGGGAACAGACCACTCAACTACTCACACCCTTCAGTACGGTCACAGTTGTGCAATTACCACCCTCACTTTACATTGAAAACTGTCCACTGATTAATTGAAGGTAAGAACTATTTCCCACTGAAAGTCAAACCATGTCATACACTTGGTGATACTGAATGGGTAACGTTTACCATTCTGTCCACTGAGATAGTAATACACTTAACCTATTTTTATAGTGTTCATATATAATTGACATAAAAATAACTTCTGCAATTAAAAAAGCATTGGAAGAATTATTCTATGGCATTTTGCCTGCCATATTATTAATTTACACTTACTTTACAAACTGCCTTCCTGGCTCTATAGGAGGAGTTTCTGGCTTACTGAGGCCTGTGAGGGAAAGCGTGAGAAGTCTTAAAGATGAAGATATCAATGATCTTTCAATTACATTCAGCATCACATTTAATTTGAAAAATCCATTGTGCAAAATTAACAAAAATAAGGCACGTTATATTCCTGGAAGTGCTTCCTCAGTAAGAAAAAAAAACAAAACGTGTTTATTGCAGAGGCCACATCTATTTAATGTAAATTGAATTTCAGAACTCTAAGTAGAACACAAAGCCACAGATGCACGGAGTGTGTTTAGCATTATCAATCATGAATGAATTTAGCGCTAAACACTTAGGTTTTGAGTGTCTATTTAGCGTTTTGATTAGCACAATCGCTTTACAGTGCCAGCGATAACCGACTGAGGTTCAACTACTGCCGCTTTCTGTAAGGAGTTTGTACGATCTCCCCAGACCCATGAGGGTTTCCATCAGGTGCCCTGCTTTCCTCCCACATTCCAAAGATGTACGGTTGGAGTTCATGCACTGTTGGCAGGTTATGTTGGCACCAGATGTTTGGCGAAACTTGTGGGCTGCTCCCAGCACATCCTCAGACTGTGTGGGTCATTTACGCAAAAACAACATCTGTCACAGTATGTTTTGATGACTATATGACAAATAAAGCCAATCTTCAAGCTCTTTAATGTCCTCAGCTCCCAGAAAGTGTTTAGGGTAAAGAAGGTGTATGGCATGCTTACCTTCATTGGGTGGGGCATTGCGCGTAAACGTTGGGAAGTCATTTTGCAGATGTATATAATTTTCATTAGGCCACATTTGGAGTATTTTGTGCAGTTCTGGTCGCCAGGATGTGGAGGCTTTGCACAGAGAGCATAAGTTGTGACCAGAGTGTTGCCTGGATTGAAGAGTATTGGCCATAAGAAGGGGATGGACACACTTAGACTTTTTTCTGAGAGGAGATAAAATTATGAGGAGCATAGACAGAGCAGACAACCCTTTTCTCCAGGCAGAAATATCAGAACTAAAGGGCATAGGGTTAAAGTTAGAGGGGACCGTTTGAAAAAGAATTGTGAGGTAATTCTTTCAATATATGGAGTCGTAGGTGCCTGAAACATGCTGCCAGAGAAGCGGTTGAAACAGATATATAAAATAAGCAACATTTAAGAGGAATTTCATGAAGTTTATGAACAGGTAGGGAACCGAAGCATGCAGACCACACAGAGGGGGTTTGTTTAATTTGGCCTCATGCTTGGCGGGCTGAAGGGCCCATTTCTGTGCTGTATGCTTTTCGGAATGGACTGAAACTTGCCCCATAAACTGCAGCCTTATGCTCCATTTAGAAGCGCATCACCCAAACAGCAGGGCACAAGCCCGAGGAAACTCTAACCAAGCTGCACTATGGTCTAACCAGACCTCAACTTGAATACTGTGCACAGATCTGGCTGCCAAGAAACAAAGGAAATGCTCAGTCACTGGAGAGAGTGCAAAGAAGAATTCCAACAAGAATCACTTGCTACCACTTGGTGAAAAACCATAAATTAACCTTGCGCTGCTCACTCTTTTCCAATGAGTGACTGTATTTTCAATAAAATCACTCCTGACTACTAGACAGGTATATGGAGGAATTTAAGGTTATATGGGAGGCAGGGTTTAAGGGTCAGCACAACATTGTGGGCCGAAGGGCCTGTACTGTGCTGTATTGTTCTATGTTCTACGTTCTATGTAATTGGTTATTCCTCACTCATCAAGGAAATACATCTGAAATGTGGATTTATGTGGGTGAGCATTAGTTGAACATTACATTAGAGTTATGCACTGTATGTGTGTCCCTTTCATTCAATCTCCAACAAATAATTCTCTCTACCTCTGTATACTGTATGGCAGCTTCTCAGCTGGTCTACTATGTTCCTGAGTTGTACTGAGGGCAAAAAAAAAATTGCAATTGAGCAATAATTTGGTGGGGATGTGTCAGAGCTAAATGTTTTTACACAGAGAGCAGTGGGTGTGTGCGAAGCAATGCTGTGGTGGTGGTAATGGATATATTTTAGAGTCATTTAAGAAACTCTTAGCTAGGCACATGGATGACAGAAAAATGGAGGGCCATGTCAGAGGGAAGTGCTAGATTGATGTTAGAGTAGGTTAAAAGGTTGGCATAACATCATGGGCTGGCCTCTTAACCTACCCTAATATCAATGTTCGATGTTCTTCTGTGTTCGATGATTTAACTTCTGATAGAAAATCTAATTCTTTAACTTACCATTCAGGACCTTCAATTCCTTGTTATAATTAGTCACAAACAACTCCTTGTTTTCTGGAAGCATCCATCCATCCAGCAAATTCTCATCGACTTTAACACCGTTACTCAAACTCCTAAGTAGGCTAGAATTTGTGTGTGCTAAGAAGAAACAGTAATGATACTGTATTACTGTCATTGCACAGGTATGCTAAATAACCACATTCAGGATGACAAAATGAAAGGTTGTGCTCTGGGGGTTAGGTTAAGAAAGATGGGGAGGAGTCATGTGTGGAGGATACAAATGGCAATGAATGGTTTCTATTCAGTAAATTGTATATAATTGGATATAATCGTTGAAGAGTAATAAATATAAATGATTATTGCTCAAGAAAGTAGAGTTATCACAGGTCAACAAAGGTCTAAACATTTAGCAACATTGCTTTTCCTTTGAGTTACCAACAACAAATCTGGACTTTGGCTATCTTTGGCTATTAATTAATCTCAACATTCAAATATATCTTCTACTGTTAATTTAACTTCAGAATCAGAATCAGATTTAATATCATCAGCATATGTTGTGAAATTTGTTGTTTTTGTGGCAACAGTACAATCAATTCATAATAAAAGAACATAAATTGCTATATATAGAGAGACACACACATTCAATGAATCTCACTATTCAAATGTACATACTTCCTTAAAAATGTAAGGATTTAGATTCATTATAATTCTGAAAGAAGAGTAATAATGTCTCCAATGAATCATCCCTGTCACTACAATGCGTGAAGAGACAAATCATTATTTGGTGATCTAACAAGTCATAAGCAAAATGGACACTGCAATTCCACTGAACTGAAGAATTATGCCTTACCTGCAAGCAAGACTTTTTTCTTCTGAAGCTCCTTTGATTTCTTGGCAGTATTTGAACTGTAGATATGGTATCTGCCCCAGTGGTTTCTGTGTGTGGTAGAAACCAAATCCAAAGCTGAACGAGGTCTCAAAGGGCTCCTGGTATCTAAGGAATGGAGCCCAGCTGTGTTGTTGCTCCAGGCTGGCCTCTTAATTGGAATGTCAAGAGCAACACTGCAGTAAAGCAAATAACGCTATTTCTAAAATATGTTTTTAAGTACAGAAAAAAATCAGATGCTGATATGAAGAGAATGATGATGATTGGCAGGTTAGCTAAAATTTGAAAATATAAGGAGTATTAACCTGATGCGCAAGCACATTCCTTTGGTAGATATTAATTACCTCAGCAAGATCTGTACAAACATTGCACCACGTTGCACCAAAGCTCTTTGAAATCAGTTCTTCTACTGCCTGGATTGTAAAGGTGTTTGCAAATAATTCAAATTGCATTTATTCTGTTATTCACAATTCTGAAGAGCTTTGAGGTTAATGGCTCCAATTGATTCTACAAAGGGCTTACAAAACAGAAAGAGAACAAACTTCTGTTTACATTATCCCCTTCATAACTTCAAAATGTTCCAAATTATTTTAGCGATTCTAAACACGCTTTAAAAACATAAAAACTTAAGAGATAAGCACGGGAGTAGGTCAATGGTCTTGGCTGATCCTCTATTTCAATGTCTTGTTCCCGCACTACCTCCCTATCATTTGATTAATTTAACACTCAGAAATCTATCATGGCAAAGGAATAAATAGTCAACATTTCAAGCCAAGATCCTTCATTGGGGTCCTAATGAACATTCTTGGCCCAAAACATTAACTGTTTATTCCTTTCTATAGATGCTGCCTGACTTGCTGAGTTCCTCCAGCATTTTGTGTGTGTTACTCTGGATTTCCAGGATCCGCAGATTCTCCTGTGCTTATGAAATCTAACACCCTCTATTTTGAATGAACTCACTGAGCCTTCCAAGGTCAAGAATTCCTAAAATTCACTGTCCTCTGAGAGAAAAAATTGCTCCCCCTTTCAAACCCAAAATGTCCTAACCCTTATTCCAACACTGAGATCTCTGGTCGTAGATTTCTCAGCCAATGGAAATATCATTGAAGCATCCAACCTGTTTTGTTTCAATGAGATCTCATAACGTTCTTCTAAACTGTAGGGAACACCATCCCCGTCAAATCAATCACTCCTCAAACTGCGAATTCGCCAAGCCTGGAACCAGTCTTGTATTTCTCCACTGCTCTCAATCTAAGGCAAAAACGCTTTTCCTTGAGAAAGGAAATCAAAACTATATGCAGTACTCTGGATATGGTCTCAGCAAGGTCCTGTGCAACAAGACTTGCCTGAACAATGGAATGGGATTCTTTAGATGCACGGTATGCGGCTCGTTGTCTCAACAAAGAAAAAGTGAAAATCAGTCCTCTCCTTGCTTTTGTAGCAGAGCTTGAACATATGACCAGTCTCCTCACTGACAAGAATACAGCAACTTCGATAATGACTTAGAGAATAACACACACGAAGTGCTGGAGGAACTCAGCAGGCCAGGCATCATCTATGGAAAAAAGTACAGTGGACGTTTTGGGCCAAGACCCTTTGGCAGAACTAGAAAAAAAGATGAGGAGTCAATGTATGAAAATGGGGTGAGGGGAGGGAGAAACACTAGGTGAAACCGGGAGGAGGGAGGGGTGAAGTAAAAAGCTAGGAAGTTGATTGGTGAAAGAGATACAGGGCTGGAGAAGGGGGAATCTGACAGGAGAGGACAGAAAACCGTGGAAGAAAGAAAAGGGGGGAGGAGCACCAGAGGGAGGTGATGGGCAGGCAAGGAGATAAGGTCAGAGAGGGACTGGGAATGGGGAATGGTGAAGGAGAGTGGGGAGCAATTATTGGAAGTTCAAGAAGCTTACGTTTATGCCTTCAGATTGGAGGCTACCCAGACGGAACATAAGGTATTGCTCCTCCAACCTGAGTGTGGCCTCATCGCAAAGGTAGTAGAGACCATGGACTTACTTATCAGAATGGGAATGCGAGGTGGAATTAAAATGGGTGGTCACTGGGAGATCGCACTTTTTCTGTAGGTGCTCACTGAACCGGTCTCCCAATCTGCATCAGGCCTCACCGATATACATAGGCCACACTGGGAGCACCGGATACAGTATATGACCCCCAGCCTCACAGGTGAAGTGTTGTCTCACTGACTGTTTGGGGCCCGGAATTGTAAGTGAGGGAGGAGGTGTGGGGGCAGGTGTAGCACTTGTTCTACTTGCAAGAATAAGTGCCAGATGGGAAGGGATGAATGGACAAGAAAGTCGTGTAGGGAGCGATCCCTGCAGAAAGCAGAAAGTGGGAGGGGAGGGAAAGATCTGCTTGGTGATGGGATCCTACTGGAGATGGCGGAAGTTACAGACAATTATGTGATGGATACAGAAGCTGGCAGGGTGACGGGTGGATGGGATGAGGACAGACATGCACAAAATAGAAGTGACATGGTTGAGGGCAGCATTGCTGGTGGAGGAAGGGAAGCCCCTTTCTTTGAAGAAGGAAGATAACGCCTTTGTTCTGGAATGAAAAGCTTCATCGTGAGAGCAGATACGGTGGAGGCGGAGGGAATTGAGAGAAGGGGATGATGTTTCTACAAGTAACAGGGTGGAAAGAGGTATAGTCCAGGTAGATGTGAGAGTCAGTGGGTTTATAATAGACATCAGTAGGTAAGCTGTCTCCAGAGATCGAGATGTCCGGCCTGCTGAATTCCTCCAGCATCTTGCTGTATTGCTTGGATTTCCAGCAACAGCAGACTTTCTTTTGTTCACATTCACCACTTCCATAGGCAGCTTGTTCCACATCCTAAGTGAAGAAGATTCCCCCTCATGTTCCCCTTCAATATCTCACGTTTCACCTTTAAACCATGAACCTCTAGTTCTAGTCTTCACTGGATGTGTCCTCTGCATTCTTTTTCATTCAAAAAAGTATCCGTTTAGTTTCAGACATGGCATAGATATTTCACAGTATGATACAGCGAGGCACTATGTTAAAGCAGATAGTGTTGGGCCACCGGCTCACTTGTCTAGTCCTAAATTTAACTCTTTACTTTGGAGAACACATCAACACCTAAATGCCATGGCAATTCACCATATCAATAACTCTCTTATAAGATTCATGGGCTTACAAGAGAAATTACTATCCTCCAATTGCTTACTTACACCGCTGGCAGTTAGGGCAGCAATGAAGGTCCATCTCTGGACCTGACCTTTGGTGTTCAGGGCTTCCGTCATCATGTCGGTAGATTCCTCTCAGTTCGCACTACTGTCAGTCATGTAAGTCCCGCTTGGAGTCTTGAGAATACCATCGCATTCAGGTGCAGAAGAATTCTTCATTGCTGTTTCCATTGCAAGTTTTGTTTGACCAGTCAGGGTTGTCAGCCCTGAGCTGAACCCCCAACCTGGAGGACCAGTGGGTCACTGTTAGTCTGGCCTCTACCCTTTGACCTGTTTGGCATGGGTGACCCTACCAAGAGCCAAAGCATAAAGCCCTGACTCCAGCCAACCTAGCTCTCTGGGTCATTGAAGCGCTCAAGCCTCCAAACCCAACGGCAAGGTAGTGGTCCTTTTAGAGGATCCTTCATTTAACCATGACAAATTATTTATAGCTGCATCCATTTCTTGTTTACACCAAACGCTCCTGTTAGCCTTCCTTGTTTCCTTGTCAACATTTTACTGCTATTGTTCCAATTTGACCATGTAAACATCCCACATAGTGCATTTTTATAAGATGGATTCTGGACCTCACAATCGTCCTTCTTTCGATTTTGCATCTTATTGTTAACCTGTAATAAAGCTGTTAAGCTTTATTCTGCGCTCTACTATTGTTTTACCTTGTTCAACCTCAATGCACTGTTATAATGAATTGATCTGCAGGAAGGGAAGGGAAATCAAGGTTTTCACTATTTCTCAGTACATATGACCATAATAAAACAATTCTAAATCCTTGGCTTTCAATCCTATGTGACTCACAATGCAGAAAGTATTTCGCCTTAGAGAATGGTATTGATTCACAGTTTTTTAAACATTAGTTCAGTTTATACGGTATTAATGTTATTGTAGTCTAATTTTTAAAATCCTTCTCATGATCTTTCTGCCTATTATCAGTCTCCTGCTCTGTGCCCAAATTCGATATTGCCTGTAGCTGCCTCAGGACAGGACTTAATTGGTGCTGTACCTTCTCCTCTACATTGCTACATTGCCTCTCCTATCTGAGGTCAACCCTAACTTCTCAGGAGATGAAGGGTCATGATTAAGGGTATCAGCCCAAAACGTCAACTTGTTAATCCCTTCAATTAATGTAGCCTGACCTGTTAAGTTCCTCCAGCATTTTGTGTGTGTTACTCTGGATTTTCAGCAGCCGCCGAATCTCCAATGCTTATGCTCAGGAGATCCTCCAGCATTCCTCCACACCCCTGTCCAGGCTCCATTCCTCCCTCTCTCCACCTCATTCTTCCCTGGAGCTCCATCATATCACGCTCCAGCCAATTGTACAAAACAGATTCCAATAGAGTTAGTGATCTTACCAGGGCCAAACAAGAAAACAAGCTGACTCATAAACACAAGGGATTCTGAAGACGATGGAATTCTTGAGCAACACACACAAAGTGTTGGAGGAACTCAGCGGGTCAGGCAGCATCTATGGAGGGAAATGAACAGTTAATGTTTCAGGTCGACACCCTTCATCGGGAGGGTGATAGCTGATGAAGGGTGTCGACCTGAAACATTGACTGTTCATTTCCCTCCACAGATGCTGCCTGACCCGCTGAGTTCCTCCAGCACTTTGTGTGTGTTGAATAAATTGACTGCCTTAAGTAATTTTGGCAGACAATTAATGGCAGGGCAATACTGATAACCACAGGACAGTAAACAATAAGCACCATTGTTACGACGCTGAAAAGATTCAAGCCTAACATAATGAACGTACTTGTTGTTTGGTCTGGATTCTTCACAGTTATGATACCAGTCCAGCATTATGCACTCTGCATGAAGTTTTTCCACCTTCTCCAAATCTTCCTTTCCCTTCTCAATCTCCTTCTTCAATAGGCAGATATCTTCACTCTGAAGAATCCAAATAAATATATTTACTTTACCAAGCATTGTTGCTGGCTGAAACAAAATTCAAATTCATCAGAAAGTGAAGAACAGCACTAAATTCACAGACTTAAAGATTCAAAGTACATTTATTATCCAAGTGTGCATACAAAACACAACTCTGAGATTCATCTTCTCGCAAGCAGCCACGAAACAAAAAAACACTGTGGAACCTGTTCAAGGAGGCAGCGAACACCCAACACATTAAAAAAGAACAAATTGCTCCAGCAGCAAAATCAGAACGAACAACACGCAGTATATCAAACATCAAACCAGACGACCAGGAGTATTCAGTTTAGTTCAGTTCAGTGCCACGCTGCTAGCCCACTTTGAATTCAAAGTTCAAAGAAGACTTATTACCTACGTAAGTACTATATGTCACCAAGTACTACCCTGAGATTCATTTTCTTGCAGGCATTCACAATAGAAAAATAAATACAATAGGATTGATGAAAAACTACACATAAAAACTGGCAAGGAACTAATGTGCAAAAGAAGACAAACTGCAAATGCAAAAAGAACAAATAATAAATAAATGCTAACCATAGGCCACCCCTAATTAATGGGGGAAACAAGTTCTGTCATTCATAGGGACAAATATATGTCACACTTTTGAGTTTAATATTATGAATGCTTGTTCAGCATTATCTATTAGTCAGGTGATTTGTAATTTTGTCATTAGCTGAAATTAAATAAATAACTCCTTAAATAGAAATCCTAGGAAATATATCAAAAGATCTAATCCATATACAGTTTGAGTATCCCTTATCCAAAATCCCAAAATCCAAAAAACTTGGAAATCCAGAATTTTTTTGAGCTCTGGCATGACGTCACAAATGGAAAATTTCGCAAGGCGATGGGAAGTTTCCCTGGCAATGCGGAGGTGTCTGCACATCACAGACTGCTCTGAAAAGTGACCTCACATATGTAATGAACATAAGTTAATGAAAAATAGAAAACCACTGCATGAAGCAGAAAACGGAGATCTCGATCGTTTATTGAAAGAATGGATTCATCAATGTCGGGGTAAACATATGCCTCTTAACAATACGCTGATCAAGAAACATGCAAAGATCTATTATTACAACAAACTGAAAATCAAAAGTAATTGTGAACCAGCAAGCTGGTTGCAGAAATTTAAGAGAAGGCACAGCATTAAGATTTTTTTAATTTAAAAAATTTTAAAGGTAGAGTCTCCGTCAGCTGAAGATGAAGCAACAGAGAAATTCATTGAAGAGTTTGCAACAATCATCACTAATGAAAGTCTAACACCAGAACAAGCCTACAATGCTGATTGTTTTTATACCTTACATAAAATCTAAAACAAATCGCAGCATCGTAGGTGAAGAATAAAAACCTGCTTGTTGTTGTTCAACAGCTGATTCAGGTGTTCTCCTGATGCCGTTGTGCTGCTTTTGTTACCCTGCACACATTGTATTCTCATTATATTGATGGTATGTAATAACTTTTACTGTTAACTATATATGTGTGATGATCAAGTATACCGGTAACACATAAACTCAGATTCAGAAATTATCCCAAGCTTTCTCATTATATATTCCAAAATCTGAAAAAATCCGAAATCCAGAACACTTCCACCCCAAGCATTTCGGATAAAGGGTACTCAACCTGTAAATAGTGTTTTGACGTCTCTTCTACAGATATTTCTTCAAATAAAACAATCGTCATTCTAAAAAAATAGGTACTTCATATACCAAGGGCTGCATATTTAAATTCAAGCCTTTTTTTAAATACAGACATGCAAATGATTTAGTAACACAATTCACTGTCCCCCATTAACAGCTTGAATTCACACTGGCCTTAAGAAAAGAACTATAAAACAGAACTATCGTAACGACAATGACAATGAAAAATCTCAATAGGGCCTCTGTGGATCTTGTGCCTGCAGTGATTATATTGCTGGATAAGTAAACCATGGACATGGACTGCTAATCTTCTTGACATATGGTCATATTCTGTTGAGATTCCAAATGAAAAATTATTTTTAAAAGCTTGTAAAACAGTGAGCGTGAAACTATCAGTTAAAATGCTGCCACCTTCATAAAAATTCCTTGTGGAAGAAACAACCTCTCCTCACCTGGTTCAGCTTACACATGTCAATCTAAACTGTCCTTAAATGGCTCAGAAAGCTACTCAACTCAAGTACAATTAAGGATAAAGATTAAATGTTCACCTTCATAATGATGCCCACATGTGATGGAAGAATATAAGATCAAAGACTGGAGACTGCTTACCACAGCCTGCACAAAGAATCTCCTTGTTATATATCTGTGTTGCTGCACAAAAGGAAGCCTAAGTTGCCTTCATTTCTGTTACATTTGCCAACCTTTGCGATGACGGTCAATAACAATCCAAGAACTGAATAAGGAAACATCTTTGCTTTACACAGTTTTACTGGAATGAATCAAGAGGAGTTATTTAGAATCATAGAGTCCTAGAAGACAATATCATTGAAATGGGCCTTTTGGTCCATCTAGTCCGTGTTAACTTGTTATTCTCCTATTCCCATTGACCTGCACTGGGGACCACAGCTCTCCCCTCCATGTACTTATCCAAACATCTCTCACTTGTTGCAATTGAATCCTCATCCATCATTTCTGATGACAGCTTGTTCCACACTCTCGTCACCTTCTGAGTGAAGAAGTTGCCCCTCAGATACCCTTTAAGTATTTCACCTTTCTTGCTTAGCCTATGACCTCTTGTTCTGGTCTCACCCAGCCTCAGTTGAAAAAGCCTACAGGCATTAACCCTATGTATACCCTTTATAATTTTGTATACGACTTTCAAATCTCCCCTCACTCTCCTACGCTCCAGGGAATAAATTCCAAACCTATTCAACCTTTCCCTATAATTCAGGTCGTGGCAACATCCTTGTAAACTTTCTCTGTGTTTTTTCAACTTTATTGATATCTTTCCTTTAGCTAGGTAACCACAACTGCACACAATACTCCAAATCTCCAAATAAGCAATTTCAATAGATTTAACGTACATTGTATGAAACCAGGCAATAAACACTCCATATACACACTAAGTCATGATGAAGGGTCTCAGCCTGAAGTGTCGACTGTTTGCTCTTTTCCACAGATGCTGCCTGACTTGCTGAGTTCCTCCAGTATTTGTGTGTGTTGCTCTGGATTTCCAGCATCTGCTGATTTTCTCATGTTTGTAATTGGTCGAACACAATCCACACTTTCTCAGCATTTGTGGTAGACAGATGGAGAGTCTCTCAAGTGTAATTCCTACTTAGCAGGCTTTAGTCAGGGAGACCAGATCACGTAGGCAACTTTGCTTTGACTCACACTGGCAGAGTACCAAAGAGAAATATTGCAGGCACAGATATCTGAAATAAAACTATAATGATGGAAGCGCTTGGCAGGTCAGTGGAAAGCGGAACGTGTTTCCCTCCACACCCCTTACACCTTTCTGCAAGTTGAAGGACACCTTGCAGGGTCGGCAAGTCTGGGGACAGAGATCAGGGGTCAGCGGGTCCAGGGCCAATATCTGGAGGCCCGAAGGTGGCCTCTCCTTGGCTTGGAGGCCTGAGATGGACAGGTCCGGAGGTTGGGATATTCCGACCTGACAGAAGGGTGGGGGGGGGGGGAGAGGTTTATTTTGCTGTTGTTGTGTCTATCTTGTTGTATGTTGGCTGTAAATTGTTTTGCTGAACATTGTGCATATGCTATGATAGTGTTGGGATATGTAGTGACTCTTGTGGGCTGCCTCATGCACAAGTAACACACTTCACTGCACATGGGACTAATAAATCTAATCTTGAACTTGCATCTCTTTTTAGATGTTTGCAGTTCAGGGGAAGGGGCTTCGGCCTGTAATATTGACTGTATTGTCTCCCTGGTAACTCTGCCTGACCTGCTGAGTGCTTCCAATGTCCAGTGCTCCTGAAGTGGCCTCCTCTACATTGGTCAGACCCGTCATAAATACGGGAACTGCTTCATTAAGCACCTCCTCTCCACCCGCCAAAAGGGGAGCTTCCCAGTGGCCAAACATTTTAATTCCCATTCCCGTTCTGACATGTCAATCCATGGCCTCCACTTGTGCCACAATGAGGCCATCCTCAGGGTGGATGAGTAACGCTTTCTATTCTGTCTGGGTTGCCTCCAACCTGATGGTATGAATATTGATTTCTCCTTCCAGTTAAAAAAATTCCATCACCTTCCCCTCTTCTTCTATTCCCCACTTTGGCTGCTTACCTCTTCACCTCTTCTCACTTGCCTATCACCTCCTCCGGGGTCCCCTCCTTCTCTTTATCCTACGATCCTTTCTCCTCTTCTATCAGATTCCTTCCTCTCCAGCCCTTTATCTTTCCTGCCTACCTGGCTTAACCTATCACCTTCTAGCTATCCTCCTTCCCCTCCCCCCAGTTTATTCTGTCATCTTCCCCCTTTCTTTCCAGTCCTGAAGGTGAGTCTTGGCTCGAAACATCGACTGTTTATTCATTTCTATAGATGCTGCCGGATCTGCTGAGTTCCTCCGGAATTTTGTATGTATTGCTATGGATTTCCAGCGTCATATGGTGTGCATATTTCTGGGTGACAATGTCAGCTGTTGGCTGTATTTGGCCTTTTTTTAGTGTAAAATGATCCCAGCACTGTTTCTCTGGTGCCCCGCTCGCTCAAATGACACAATGGCTGTACAGAGCAGACGCGATGGGCCATATGGCCTAATTCTGCTCCTATGTCTTATGGTCTATGGCTCACAACCCCAGAATTCATCTGCCTGCCAAGTTCAAACTTGATGCTCCGAATCACCATTTGCGCTGCTCACTCACAACAGAAATAGTGTTTATTAACTGAGAAGGCTCAAACTGAACATTACTGACAGAGCTAGACAGGTTCATCTTCCTACTTGCTAGCTAGTGTTCCTCCCCTTCCCCCCCCCATCTTATTCTGGCATCTGCCCCTTTCGTTCTGAGAGAAACATCGTCTTCTTATTCTCCTCCATAGATGCTGCCTGACTTGCTGAGTTCCTCCGGCATATTGTGCGTGCGTGTGCGTGTGTGCGTGCGCCCATCTGTCTGTCTGTCTATTGCTCTATCCCGCCACTGTACAGAGAAAACGTTTTACAGCTCAAGCTAACCTTGTGGATCAACCCAAACCAGAATGCTGGTTACCACTCCCTGGCTAATTTCAAAAACCCCTCCCTACGCCCCCCACCCCCAACTCCAACTGCCCAACAATGTCAATCAACCAGAAATTCCAGAAGAACCCTTGCAGAAACAGAAGTAGACAACATTCACCTTATCAGCAATCAGTAATGCAACCAGAACATTGTCAAAACTTGTTCCATCTTTCCTCACGGCTTTGAATTTGAAGTGGAGTGGGGCGGGAGGTGTCGCACCATAACATAACATCCACTCTGTCAGCTTCTGCAGAGAGTTAGCAAAGGGTGTGTGGATACTTCAGCGATGGGGAATGGAAGAGTTCTCTCAGAGGAGCAGGGCACTGAGTGATGTTATAAATAAAAACCTGCTTCCTGAGCTCAGAACTGTAAGGAAGTGTGCTACAAACACAAGAAACCACATAAACCAAAGAAACATCCTTGCTCATGCTTCTTGGAAGCGTTTGAACTACTGTGGTAGGCAGTAGTGGGAAATGGAGCAGTAGGCCAGCTGATGGAGTGAAAGAGGAGAAGGTAGAGCTAAAGTCTTGTAGGTCTAGTAGATAAAGCAGGCATAGCCAGGATAACCAACATGGCAGCAATGAAGATGTGAACTGCATTTATTTTAATGTAAGGTGTATAATGGGTAAGGCAGATGAGCACAGAGCCTGGATTAGTACGGGGAGGTACAGTGTTGTGGCATTTACAGAAACTTGATTGAGAGAAGGGAAAACCTGGCAGTTCAATACTCCAAAATACAGATCTGACAGAGGAAAAGGAAGTGGACATGCATTAATAATTTGGGAGAATGTCACCACTGCATCCTGGGGGGCTCATCCTGTGAGGCAATATCGGAATTAAGGAGAACGTCACAGCTGCACATGCTGTGAGGGAATATCAGGACAGGTCAAGATGGCACCAGTGTACAATGCTTCCTCGGTCAACAACTTCCATATAGCCCATGAAAATAGCCTTTTTTTCAAACTTGTTTTAAGTCTGCTTTTCACCTTAAAATACCGTCTGCTTTTCACCTTAGTGTATTTCTGGTACCGTTAGAGCCTGTGATGTACAGTTAGGAGATTGACTGAGTGATCCAGCGCTCTGCTGTCTCTGAGAAGATTCCAGGAAGCGAGCGCATACTAGAACGGCCTTGACATGCAGAAAATTCGAGACAGGACACGAGCCAAAGTTCGACCCCATTTCACCGATTAAAGCTTCTGTTAATCGCCAATTAAAGTGTTGAGGAAGACTGAGACATCGAGGCGAATGTGGAAGCCGGAAACTGACTGGTTTCCCTTTGATCACTGCCGAGCAGGAGCGTGTGAGCGGCCTACCACTGTGTGACTCGCTACGGCAGGCAGGTAGGCATCTCTGCCTTGTGTGGCGTCTCTCTCCTTCGATGAACGCTGGCGATATCGAAGGATAGTATTGTGGTTCTGCGTTTATGGACCGTGGATTTTTCAGACTATGATTTCTATATTCTGTATTTTTAACCGCCTGTCACTTTTCTGTTTTATTGTGCAAGGGGAGAGTGTTTGGGGATTGAAGTTCTGTTAGTGTTGTTAGTTTTTTTTATGCAGGGGAAGGTTTTTTGGGGGTCGATGTACCTGTTCTGTTTTTTTACTGGGGAGTGGGGGGGGTTTTGATGATCAGGGTGCCATTTCTTTTTGTGCGGGGGGGTTGGGTTTGATGTTTCTCTCTGAACAACCTTCATGTTCTTTCTTTGTTTCGTGGCTATCTGGAGAAGACAAATTTCAGAGTTGTGTGTGGATACATGCTTTGATAATAAATAAACATTTGAACCTTTGGTAGGGAATGAGGAAGATGATATAACTAATATGAAGTTATACTGTAGGCCTACCAATAGCAAACAGGAGCCAAAAGAGCAGATATGCAGATAGATCATGAAAAGTTGTAAAAATAACGATAGTTATTGTAGTGACTGATTTTAACTTCCCCCAGTTCACATATTTAAGGGATTCCCGTAGTTCACATATTTAACTGAGTATTTTTTTGAGGAGGTAACAAAGATGATTAATGAGGATAAGCAATAGATATTGTCTTCAGTAAATCATTTAACAAGGTCACTCATAGTCAGCTGACCCAGAAGATTAAGTCACATGAGATCCATAATGAGCAGGTAAATTGGTTTCAAAATTAGTTAGGTCATAAGTAATGATAAATCAGTGATTTTCTGACTAGTGGAGTGTTACCAATGGTGTTCCACAAGGATCAGCACTGGAACCTCTGTTGTTTGTAATATATATTCATGATTTGAATGAAAATTTAGGTCGTCTGATTAGGCTGACATGAGAATAGGTGGCATTCTGGATAGTGAGGAAGGTTGTGAAAGGATTCAACGGGTAACGTGGATTGTTAAAAATCTGGGCAGAGAAATGGTAGATGGAGTTTAATCTGTACGGGTGTGAGGCTCTACATTTTAGTAAGTCAAATGCAAGAGGCAAATATACAGTAAACAGCAGCACTATTAAGAGCATTAATGTACAGAGGGATATTGGGGTCCTGGTCCATGAAAGTAACATCACGAGTATAAGGCATAGGACATACATGTATAATTAGTCAGCGCACTAGGTATAAACATTGGCAAGTCATGTTACAGGTCTATAAAAATTTGATTAGGCCACATTTGGGGTATTGTATGCAGTGGGGATTACCATACAGGAAGAATACGAAAGCTTTGCTGAAGAGGTTCACCAGGATGCCGTCTGGATTGGAACGTAAGACCCATAAGGAGAGATTGGACAAACTTTAATTGTTGTTTTTTTCTCTGGAGCAGTGAAGATGAAAGACAGCCCAATAGAAGTACGTTAAATTATAAGAGGCATAGATAGAGTAGAGAATAGAGTTTTTTCCAGCCAGGTTAAAAATGTCAAATACTAGGGGGCATAGGTTACTAAATACTAAAGGTAACGGGAAGGGATGGGAGATTAAAAGAGATTTGCAAGACAAGTTTATTTTGAAGAGAGGGGTAGGTGCACACAATGTGCTGCCAGGGAGGTGGTAGTAGCAAATATAACAATATTTTAAAAAGTTTAGGGATGTACAGCAACAGGAAGAAAATAGAGTGATACTGACCACTCACACCATCAGGTTCAGGAATAAATATTACCCTACCACATCAGGCTTCTGAATTGGCATGGATAACTTCAACTCTGTATTGATTCCACGACCTACTGTCAAGGACTCTACAACTCATGTTTCCAGTATTGGTTTTCTCTTTGCACAATTTGTCTTCTTTTGCACATTAGTTGTTTTTCTGTCTTTTGCTTATCTATAGGTTTTCATAAGTTCTATTGTATTTCTTTATTTTCCTGTGGGTGCCTGCAAGAAGAGGAATGTCAGTGTAGTGTACGGTGACATACACGTATTATGATAATAAATTTATTTTGACTTTGGCTCGCAGGTGAATGGGATTAGTTTAATTTGGCATCATGTTCAGTACAGACAAGATGGGCCAAAGGGACTCTTCCTGTGCTTGTTTTTCCATGTTTCTATGTTTTTTTTAAATGTCCATTGTTCCTGAAACACTTTTACATTACTCTGCAGAGTCCACTTGCACTGGTTTGGAACTGTTGCTAATAAATTTCACTTCGGTAGAAATTTGCAGGAGCTTCAGGGAGATTGCTGAAAAGAGGATGCCGCAAAATAAACCAGTGTTTAGAAGTAAGACATAAAAAAGAATCTTAATTATCCAAGTTTACTGTAACCACACACCTGTGTCCCAAAGTATGCAAGCTAGTTTTATAGTTCTGCTGCATTACGTCTCCAAACTTCATTAAGAGTGAAAAGACTTGAGCATTATTTCTGATACAAGACAACTGAAAAGTGGATAAGAGCCATGTGGAAGATTTACTACAAACAAGAGAAAATCTGCAGATGCTGGAAATCAGGAAATCAAGTGCTTAAGAAAAAATGCAGCATCCCCCCGGCCTGCTGAGTTCCTCCAGCATCTCGTGTGTGTTGCTTGGAAGATTTACTGTTCCTGCTTTTAATTCATTCATTTCAGTTGCTTGAAATGCTTCCAAATGCTCCAAATGCACTTTGGAATGGAGCAAGCTTGGAAACCATAAATAATTTCACATTTTTTCTTAGATATGATTTTCAAAATTCATCAGCATTTTCACCATTCCAGTACAGCCTAATATGAATAATATCACATTACTTTTTCAACATATAGGTCATGAGCATTCCTGGTAAGGCCAGTATTTATTGTTCAAGCCTTAAATGCCCGTAAACTGAGTGACTAGTCCTTCTCAAATGACAAGTAAGAGTCAACCAAATAACAGTGAGCCTGGAGTCATGTCGCTTAGACCAGTTAAGGGAGGACATACCCTTCCATGAACTAGACAGTTTGCTTAGCACTTGCATAACACTTCAAGGTGCCAACGAGTGGGGCTCAACTCTCATGGCTGTTTGTAAGGAGTTTGTCCATTACCTCACATGGGCTTCCTCCGGGTGTTCCGATTCCCTCTACATTCCAAAGGCATGCGGGTTGGTAAAGGTTAGTTAGTTGTGGGCATGCTCAGTGGGCACTGGCAGCATGGCAACACTGTGGCTGCCCTCAGCACAATCCTCGGACTTAACTGGTCGTTGATGCAAATGATGCACTTCACCGTATGTTTCAATGTTTAAGTGATTCAATGTATATATTGAGGTTCAGCTTGTGGGTCTGTTCTGCTTGCTCCAGGCTTCATGTCCATGGACTCACTTTCATTCCAAATGCTGTTTGCTTGCTCTTATTGTTTGTACAGTTCTCTCTCCCTGTCCCTCTCCCTCTCCTCTCCCTCCCTCCCCCCCCCCCCATGTTGGTTGTATTTTAATAGGTTCTTTTGGGTTTCTTGTTTTGTGGCTGCCAGTAAGGAAATGAATCTCAAGGGTGTATAATGTATACATACTTTGATAATAAATGTATTTGAACTTTGAATGAATAAAGCTAATCTTTCTTTCTTGCTTTTCTATAATTCAATGGTTTTATGGTCACTGTTGCTAATTTCATATATATTTAACAATCTTTAAGTTCCTGATCTGCGTTGATGGGATTTGAACTCCTATCCCCATTTTAGTAGCTCAGTAGTCTGAATGGTGGTCCAATAGCTTAACCACTGTGCCCGAGTGCTCCATATGACTCAGACCCGACTATATCCAATTACTTTCCAGTGAAGCACCATGGGAAACTCACCAGTTTTAAGTGCAGAGTTCAGTTAAGAGTTCAGTTGCAACAGAGTATTTTGTTGTACTGGAGTCGCTTTTAAATATTCCTTTCCTTTTCCAAGAAGTTAAATTCCTTACCATAAATGGCGGGGGATTATTGGCCTCCCTCATATCACAGTTGTAGGAGTGGAACCGTCCACCAGTCTTCTCTGAAAGTTCGTATAGAAATCTGTTGGCTTCAGCATCATCACAGTTAAACGCAATGGAATGAATAGGGACAGGCTGGGCCAGCTGCACCTGAGCAAAAATGGTTTTTGGAGGCTATTTTGGACAATTAAAAAAATCATAATTAGCTTTAAATTAGAAGTAATGTATTCCTTCCTAATTAACAGAGACCTCAAATCAAACCAGATTAATGTTTTTAGTAAGCCTTTCTTCATTTTTCAGCAGCAGTGTTAGACAGCAGTTCACTAAGCAAGTACGTACAAGTGCCGTGTTTAAATAGAATCAAAGTGAGACACTGTATAATACAGAAACTGGCTGAATGACCCACACAGAACTCACTAAACATCAAGCACCTATTCTTACAGAAATTATACCCTGAGTTAACACATACAAAATGCTGGAGGAATTCAGCAAGTCAGGCCACATGAAGGGGAATAAACAGTTGTGGTTTCAGGCAAAGATCCTTCATCAGGACCAGAAAGGAAGGGCGAAGAAGCCAGAAAAAAGAAGGTGGGGGGGAGGGGAAGGAGTACAGGCTGGTAGGTGATAGGTGTGACCAGGTGAGGGGTAGGGGAGGAGATGACGTGAGAAGCTGAGAGGTGATTGGTGGAAGAGGCAAGCGGCTGAAGGAGAAGGAACCTGATAGGAGAGGAGAGTGGACCATGGGAGAAGGGGTAGGAGGAGGGGTGCCGGGGGGAGGTGATGGGCAGGTGAAGAGAAGGGGCAAGATGGTAACCGTAATGAAAAATTGAAAAAGGGAGAATGGGGGAGGAAACCCATTTTTAAAGTCATATTGTGTAGTGGTGACCATCAGGAAAAAATTAAAAACTCTAGTTCTGACAAAGAACCCCCAATCTGAGAGGTTAACTCTCGTTTAGCTTTCCAAAGATGCTGACTCACCTGCTGAGACTTTCAAGCCCTTTCTGATTTTGTTATAAACTCAAGATGTTTTCTATTGTATTCTTCAAAAATAATCTTCTGAAACACCTTTTACCATCTATTTGGTAACCCCTTAATAATTCCGACACATTCAGAACAAGGAGCTCCATCTGAAAACCAATGTTATGCCTGACTCTTTTCTTTCGTCACTGATGCTCAGCTACAAGTATACCATATCAGAACTGCCCAGGGAGTTTGCGGATCTCTGAGAATGAAGTCGGTTACGCACAGGGGAGACGCAACACACACCTGTGCAGACACAACACAAATAAGAGAGGCTCTATCCCAGAAAAAAACCCCAAGAGAGAAAGATGATAATATTGCAATGTCATTAAAGTTAATCATAGCTCACTGGACCCAATTAACTTTGTGAGTACAGTGTTTTGCAGTCATAGCACAACACAGAACAGAACACACAGTTTCTGGCTGAAATAGAAACAGCCAGGACGTACTGACAGGACACAGTATTGAATTCACACGTCCATTCTAATTATTTATTTATTTTATTGAGATAGATTGGGCATGCCTGCTACTGCAGACCAGGTGAGGAGACGCTGGAGGCAGTGCTGCGCTGCGTGACATCCGTGCTCGGCTGGGGGCTAGCCTCTCCCATTGGTGCTGCCCTCTGTGTTCAATCAGTGGAATGACAGGCTGGATTACGTGCATCTGCACACTGCCGGGAGACTGTACTATCAATTGAGGGACATGCTGCTAGGATCATGGACTATATATATGGGTTCTTTTCATGACTATGTATTTTTGCTCACTATTTTAAATGCGCCATGTATGTTTTGCACCTTGGCCCTAGATGAATGCTGTTGAGTTCAGCTGTATCTATGTATGGTTCAATGAAAATTAAACTTGATTTGATTTCTGACCATTCGAGCCGCACTGCCAGCAACCCCCACTTTAACCCCTAGCCTAGTGACAGGACAACTTACAATGACCAATTAACCTACCAACCTGTATGACTTTGGATTGTGGGAGGAAACCAGAACACTCAGAGGAAATCCACACGGTCACAGAGAGAACATACAAGCTCCTTACAGAGAGTGGTGGGACACGTTCTGGAATAAGACATGGTACTAGGGGAGAACAATTAACATATCCATTAGGCGTCTTTTCCAATCCACCTCACTCTCCAGCCAGGAATCCAGAAGGAAATAACACAGGGCTGAAACTCAGCAGATTCATGAAACAAAGTCTGCACCTTCAATATTCACAATACAGGCTCCTAATTTTTATATTACACTTTCAGCATGTGAGCTTTCATTCAGGACAGGGGCTCCAAACCCTTTTTCATGCTATAGAGTCCTACCATTAACCAAGGGGTCCGTGGTCATCAAGTTGGGAGCCCTGCTTTAGGGCCATTAGGTGAATAACTTAAACTTTAGATGAATAATTAGGGTGAACTGATTTTGTTACACCCCTTTGCAATTTTAAATACAGTGTTTCACATCTAAACTTTTCTGAGAAAGAACTCCTCACACCTGTATGAGTACGTAACCATTTTTAAATGATTTTGTAGGACATGTGAATGATAACCAGCAAAAGAAGATGAACCAAAGGCAGAGTTAAACATTATGCTCTATGGAGAGTGTTAAGGGAGAAAGCAAGCAACATCAGAGAATAATGGGATATACTTAGGCATTTCACTGTAGGTTTCAATATGATATTCAAAGCTAATCTTTAAAGGACTTCTGCTTTGAAGCTGTTAATCACAGGAAGTTTGTAACTGTGAGGTATCAATGATAGCTATAGATTTTATTCAACTAATAAAGTGACTTTTTCAATATACGGGACTGTACCTGATCAGGCCTTCCATCAGAGAGCAGGTAGACAGCTTCAGTGCCGGCATCAGCTAAAGCAAATCGGATAGCTCCCAGCGTGTTAGTGGAACCTCCAACCTAGAGAGAAATTTAACCCAAAACTAAAAATCTCCCTGCAAAAAAAAACCTGAGCATCGTACGGAACAAAATCTACATGAACAATTTTAGTACATAACCACAACATGTGCTTTCTGAGAATCCCTGATTAATCTTTTGATTACTTCTAAAAATGCTGGACAATCATCTGCATAACCACACAAAAGATCAAATAGCTAGTGTATTTCTAGCATCTCAGGCTGATCTTAAATCTTGCACAGTTCAAAGCTAAGAGCACAATCTCAGGGCAATTACTGTGTGTATTTCATCCAATAGGTAGCCATTATATTGAAGTATAAATAACATGCCATCATTTTCAATTATAGCTCTGGCAACATTATTCAGGGAATAAGCATTTTGTTTATTGTTTTTAACTGAGCATCTTTATACTCATGATATTGTGGATAATATTCTATTCCTCAATTGCTCAGTAATGAGTGTCACTTGTTGAATAATGCATGCGCATTGCTACCAAGAGTAAATGCAGTCAATTATCTAGGAATAAATTAGGAAAATATTGCAGAATTTAAATTTGCAAATCAAATCAATCTTACCATTTCAAACAGTAGAATATATTTAAGCGAGACAAGATACACCAAAGGATCTTTGGAGGGGGAGTTTAGGACCTGAGGGCACAGCCTCAGAATAGAGGACCATCCTTTTAGAACAGAGATGAGGAGAAATTTCTTTAGCCAGAGGGTGGCAAATCTGTGGAATTCGTTGCCACAGGTGGCAGTGGAGGCCAGCTCACTGGTGTATTTAAGGTGGAGATTGGTAAGTTCTTGATTATTCTGGGCATGAAAGGTTGTGGGGAGGAGGCAGGAGACTGGGGTTAAGAAGGAAATGGCGGGGCAGTCTCAATAGGCCAAATAATTCTGCTCCTAAATCATATGGATCTATGGCACAAATTCAATTGACACTGGTGCAAGCTAAATATAGATGTGAGGAATCAGATTAAATCTGAATTCAAATCACCAGTAACAGGAAATGATCTCCACTAATTAGTTGGCAATATGAAGAGAGGATCATTTGCAGGCTATCAAAATGTTGAGGAAGCTGAAACACTGTTGAAGGCAGTTACTAACCTCCTTAGCAGATGGTTTGAGAACAAAAGAGGCAGTGTCAGGGCAACAGTAAGAGAAGGAAGGATCTTCAGTTATGCAGTGCTTATCAGGATACCCCATAGCACTATGTACAATCAGTAGCCACTTAAATAGGTGCCTCCTGTCCCTAAAATAGTGGCCAAAGGGTATATGTTTGTGGTCTACTGCTACTGTAGCCCAACCGCTTCAAGTTTCGACAGGTTGTGCATCCATGAAGCTCTTCTACACACCACTGTTGTAACCCATGGTTATTTGAAATACTGTCAACTTCCTGTCAGCTCAAGGCAGTCTAGCCATTCTTCTCTGATTCCTCACATTAGCAAGGCAGTTTCACCCAGAGAACTGCCATTTTTTTTGTTTTTCACACCATTTTCTGTAAACTATAAAGACAGTTATGCGTGAAAACCCCAGGAGATCAGCAGTTTCTGAGATACTCAAACCACCCCATCTGGCACCAACAACCATTCCATTGTCAAAGTCACTTAGATCACATTTCTTCCCCAAGGTGATGTTTGGTCTGAACAACAACTGAACCTCTTGACCATGTCTGCATACTTTAATGTATAGAGTTGCTCACACATGATTGGCTGATGAGATATTTGCATAAATGAGCAGATGTACAAGGGTACCCAGAAAGTTGCTACTGAGTGCTTTGGAAGTAGTCGCTTATGCTGGAAATACGGTAGCAGATTTGCACACATAAGCTCACATAAATAGAGGTGTACAACGTAAGAGGCATAGATCAGTGGACGTGGAGAGGATGTTTCTTATAGTTGGGGAGTCCAGAACTAGAGGGCACAGCTTCAGACTACAAAGATGTCCCTGTAGAACAGAAATGAGGTGGAATTTCTTTAACCAGAGGCTGGTGAATCTGTAGAATTCATTGCAACAGATGGCTGTGGAGGCCACGTCGTTAGGTATACTTAAAGCAAAGGTTGATAAAATCTTGATTAGTAAGGGGGTCAAAGGTTACGGGGAGAAGAGAGGATAACTGAGCTGAGAAGGATAATAAATGGCAGCATAGCAGTTGATGCACCAGCGACCTTAGTTCAATTCCCAGTGCTGTCTGTAAGGAGTTTGTACATTCTCCCCATGACTGTATGGGCTTCCTCCAGGTTCTTCAATTGCCTCCAACGTTCCAAAAATGTACGGGTTAGCAGTTTAGCTGGCCACATGGGTGGGCTCGTTAAGCCGGTAGGTCCAGTATCACTAAATAAAGATAAATTAAATTAAACCAGTCATGATGGAATGGAGGAGAAAACGTGAAGGGCCAAGTGGTCTACTTCTTCTCCCATGTCGTGTGGCCTAATTATCCATGCAATATCTGAATGGTTTTTTCTCAGTGTGCTCCCTGCCTGTTATCCTTCGACAGATGCCTAGGTTTTCAATTCAATATTTCAAAGCTGTAATTTGGATCCTTAGCAACATGATACTTGATCTACACAGTCAGAGAGTGTGGCAACAAGGCCTATGGCCTAATTGGTCCAAACTGACCAAGTTGCCCATCTAAACTCTCACATACGACCACACTTGACCCATATCCCTCAAAATCAGGGGTTGCCAATATGGGGTCCATGGACTCCTTGGATAATGGTATTAGTTCATGGCATAAAAAAGGTTGGGAACCCCTGCTCTAAATCTTTCCTATCCAGATATATATGCCCAGGTGTCCTTTAAATGTTGTTACCTGGTCCAAGCAGTTGTGTGCAGTTCTGGTCTCCATACTTGAGGAAGCATATACTGGCTTTTGAGGCAGAACAGAGGAGGTTCACCAGGTTGATTCCAGGGATGAAGGGGTTAAGCTATGAGGAGAGATTGAGTCGCCTGGGTCTATACTCTCTGGAGTTCGAAAGAATGAGAGGGGATCTTATAGAAACTTAAAAAATTTTGAAAGGAATAGATAAGATAGAAGTAGGAAAGTTGTTTCCATTGGTAAGTGAGACCAGAGCTAGGGGACATTGCCTCAAGATTCAGGGGAGAAGATTTAGGACGGAGATGAGGAGAAACTGTTTTTCCCAGGGAGTGGTGAATTTGTGGAATTTTCTGCCCAGGGAAACAGTTGAGGCTTCTTCACTAAATATATTTAAGATACAAATAGATAGATTTTCACAGAGTAGGTGAATTAAGGGTTATGGGGAAAAGACAGGTAGATGGAGCTGAGTCTACGGACTGATCAGCCATGATCTTATTGAATGGCGGGGCAGGCTCAATAGGCCAGATGGCCTACTCTTATTTCTTATGTTCTTACGTTCTAAGCAAAGCACTGTAGAAACGAGTAAATTTCAAATTATAATGAGAAACATTTTTAAGGTGTTCACTAATACATTTACCTGAAGTCCTTGGATCCAAGACCAAGCACTTTCAATATTTTTCTCAGTCACATCTGCCAGCTTCTCCTGCCAAGGTTCAACTCTGGAATCAAACTTCACGAAATTGAACTTGCTCTTGTGTCTGAGCTGTTCCTGAATAAAGTAAACATTCCAATAAATAACCCTTTGAGTACAGCAGTCCATAAAAAAAGTCACTTTATATGTTTGGAAGCATGGTCCTTAGGCCAGATTAAGGAATTTTCAGTCTTAGCTCAAGTTTATGATATGAAGAACTTGACTTCCATGGAAAGATTAGCCGTATGGGCTAATTAGGGTTATGGGCTGAGTGCGGGTAGGTGAAACTAGGTGAGATTAAGAGTTCGGCACGGACTAGGAGGGCCGAGATGGCCTGTTTCCATGCTGTGATTGTTATATGGTTATATGTTATATGTTATATGGTACATTATTTGGAGTTTAAGAGAATGAGAGGAGATCATTTTGAAATGTATAAGATGTTATGGGTAGTTCAGCCTGCTTCATAATAGCTCACAGTTTCTATTGCCATGGAATCTTTCAACTAATGTTCGTAGCTACAGATGCTGGCAAAAAGGAATTTAAAACACTAACGGTACTATGTATTTCCATGCTGCCACTTTTAGTATAGATTGTCAGCCACTGTTACTTCGCCAATAACCGTAAGTCTATTTCTAGAAAATTAATCATCATCATCATTCAGCCCATACTTTCTATGCCACTGTAGTACCCATGAAAAATGAAGCAGAAGCTCCATAACGTTCATGCATCGGTCATTTTATGGAGAATGAGCCTGGCGGGTACTGCCATTCCCCAGGCATTCTGGCAGGTATGAGCAATTGATCGTGCGCTGAAGATTGAATGCAAGCCCATACAAGTCAATAGCAGATTCAGTGCTCCATACTACTTGAGAAAACCTTGCACACGCATTCTCAGAACTTTCAACTACCCATATTTGCATGTTTTTCAAGTAATATCCCTTTGTTTCTCAACATGAAATGATATTCACATTAAATAAATTATTTTAACTCTTTTTGAAAAAATACTTGAACTATTACTTATAACTAAACTGAACAGATTTCAACCTTGTCACACACTCTCCTCAAAGGTAGATGTCGTCCCAACATCTTCTGCCAGTGTTAGACTTGCAATCACTACTTTCCTTGTACTAAACATTCATTTGGTTTCTAGTAGGGACATGGTAGTTGATGTAGGGACTGAGGCACAGGTGTCAATGAAGTCATTGATATTACACAATTATAAGGCAAGGCCTGATACTGAAGAGGTCTGCAGTCTGCAGCCTGTATGTTGAGTCACGTGGGGGGGGGGGGGGGGTCCCAACCCTATCGTAAGTAAAGCATTTTGGTGGTCATCGTTCTCTCCGAGGAAACTTTGAGCTCCCTTGTTTTTGCTCTATCTATCTGGTTGTCTGGCTCACCATCCACTGGAGTAAATACAGGAACTGGTATTGGTTCACATGCAGGAAAATCACTGGGGTCACTTAGTTCAGATTACTTGGTACAGATGAAGATACAGTGACTGGTGCTGGTCCACATGCAGGAAAGCTCAACTGTTCATTCTCAGGCATTTGTCTCTGGAAGTATTGTGAATCGGCAACCCTCATTTGCTGCTCGGCAGGTAGTGTAGACTCTACTTCAAAACTATTACAGTCCTTGCTACTGTGAGGTTGGTGACATTCGACTTGCTAGTAAAATTCATTGTCACTGTTGTTGGCTGGTTCACACTCTTCCCATTCTGTAGGTGAATGAATCCTGGTGTGCTGTTTTGGCAGACATCCTTGCTTTGTTGCGGTATCCATTTGTGATTCAGCATCCAAAGACAGGTGCTCCCATGGCATGAGAAGATTGCGATGTAGTACCATGGGCCTTCCTTTTCCTTGTTCAGGTTTTACTTCATAGATTGGCACATCCTCCCCAGCTTCCCGTATAACAATATGGATGCAGTCCTCCCAATAGTTTTGGAGCTTTCCCAGGCCTCCACAAGGTGTCAGACTCTTTACTAGGTCATGATTCCCAGGTTGTAGCTCTGTAACTCATTCTGCTGTCATCATTTATCTTATTTCTCCACATATCCTTTTGCATATACTCCTTGGCAATCTGATTGGCGACTTGCATGCCTCTTTTCCATCTTTCCAAGTATTCACTGTGGGCGGCAGGATTTTTGTCAGTCTTCAGGCCTAAGAACATATCTATGGGCAACCTTGGCAAACTACCCAAGAGAAGGCAGAATGGAGAGATTCCTGTTACTTCCGACCTTGTACACTTCTATGCATGGACCATTTTATTCAATGACTCATCCCAATTTTTTTCTTGTCTTTCTGATAGCGTTTCCAACATTTGCAGAAAGGTCCAGTCGAACCTCTCAACTTGTCCATTTCCCTGGGGGTGGTACAGTGTAGTTCTCGTCCATTTCCCTGAGGGTTGTATGCTGTAGTTCTTGTCCATTTCCCTGGGGGTGGTACGGTGTAGTTCTTGATCCTGCTACACCGTTCTGTTTTCTCAGTTGCGTGAAGAGTTGGTTCTCAAATTCGGCCCCTTGGTCATGATGTATTCGTGATGAGAATCCAAACTTCAGGGCAAAGGCATTGAAAAGGCGGTCAGTGACAGTTTTTCCAGGCTTTGTGATTTGCATGTATGCCTGTGCAAATCATGTAAAATGGTCAATAATCACCAGAATGTACTCGTATCCACCCTTACACCTGCCTAGCTGACACAAGTTCAAATGGCTGCATTGGCACAATGCTCTGGAGTGGTGCCCTGGTTTCCCAACACAGCTTCTTTTGCTTGAGACAGGTGCAGACTCTTTGCATGTGGTCCTCAATGTCACTCTGCATGTAAGGCCAGAAAAATCTCCCTCTTCCCAGAGCTGTTGTGTGATCATCACCTTGCTGCCCCATTTTATCATGTAGCTCTCTCAGGACTGTGCACTTGAACCTCTCAGGCAGCACCAGTTGTGTTTGTTGGGTAGCTTTCCAATAAAGGATGCCATCCTCATCCAATACTACTTTATCCCACACTCGCGGAAAGCAACTGGCTCGCTTGCTTCATGTCTGTATTTGTTGAACAGTAGGTTTTGAGCCTGAGCATACAAAGTGAATTATCATTTTGATGTCACCACCCTCTTCCTGTCTTGCTGCTCTCTCTCTCCTGGACAGTGGTGGAACAGACTTGTCCACCAAGTCGATGTTTACTGCATCTAATTGCACAGATACTGCCATAGTCCAGAGTACGTCTGCACTTGGCTGAACTTCAACAGCCTGGACTGTGGCTCCCACTGAATTGGATAAGATTCCTTCCGTGCACTCACTCATAATCATTTTCATGGCTACCGGCATTCGGGACAAAGAGTCAGTATCGTCATCTTCTTTTCCTGAGCGATAACAGATGGTGAAGAAGAATTCGGTCAGTTCAGCAACCCATCTAAATCCAGTTGCATTCAACTTTGCTGAAGACAGAGTATAGGTGAGGGGGCTGTTGTCACTGTAAACTGAGAATGTAGGGTATAGTACAGGTAATCTCCACATTTTTCAGAAATTGCCCTCTTCAAGGCAAGGGATTCCAATTTCCCATTGTATAGGTGGTAGTTTTTTCTGCATTCATCTATGTTCATGAACCATAGGCTATTATTCTCAATTTGTCATCTTGCTTTTCATACAGGTCTGCTCCCAAACCTTGACTGGAGGCATCAATACAGTTGTGCAGTCTGGGAATCTCAGCACAGGTGGCTGTACTAGGCAGTCTATTGGCCTCTCCAAATTTTCTTGATGTGTCTCTGTCCAAGTGATCAGTTTGCAATAGGGCACACGGTTCTTCTTTTTATTTGTCTTTCTGACACTACCCCTACTGAGCTGACTTTTGTCACTGTCATCTCTGCTTTTTAATGGGTCACAGAGAGGTGTCACGATTCAAGAGAAATCTTTAATGTCCTGCCAATAGTAGCTTAATAGACCCAGAATCTTTCTCAGTTCTCCACTGTGCCTGGCTTCTTCTCATCCAGTGCTGTTCCTGCCTCTGTGTCTGCACAGTCCATCCGTTTTCCCTCTGCTGACACAATTCTCCCCAGGTAGTAAACTTCAGCCTTAAGGAAATCATACCTGCTGGGTTTAGGTTTCACTCCATGTGCCCACATTTGCTGTAGCACTCTTCTCAACACATCAACATGCTCATCGAAGGTCTTAGTGAATGCCAGCACATCCTTTGTTAGACAAGGGGCCAAAAACAGCTCACAATCTGGTCTATCCAATGTCTTGCTCTTACTTTCTAATTCTCTTCAATGATTGCTAACATTGTATAAGCCTTCCTTATAAACTTCCTTACAAGTTAACCTTTAGGGAACCCTGTAACAGAATTCCAACAGATTTGTCAACCAAGATGTCCCCTTAAAGAAACTATGCTGACTTGGCCTATTTTATCATGTGCCTCCAAGTACCCTGAAACCTCATCCTTTAATAACGGACCACTCAACCACTGAAATCAGCCTAACTGGCCTATTATATCCTGTGTTTTGCCTTCCTCCTTTATCTGCAGTACCGAATATCTAAAATACTTTGTTAACAAAAACAATTTTAATTTTGGAGCCTTAACAAAGTTAAACAGACTTCCACAACAGCACAGAAAAAGCCATTTTCAAAGCAAACGGTTTTTACAGGCAATAACTAATAATTAGCAGGGCAAGTAATTTGTTTCAGCTACTAATTTGTCATGCAAATCTATTCGAAAAATTAGCACTTTCATCACTGCAGGGCTACCTAATGAAAAACTGCAGTTTAGTCAGTGTATCTCAAAAACATTAGAGCTTCTGTGGATGCTGGAAATCTTGAGCAACACACTGTGTTGTAGCGGTGTGCTACACGCAGCGCTAAAATTACGACACGGAGTCGGTAACTGCAGTCAAAGGAAAAAAACTTTATTCGAAAACTTCAGCCTCACTTTTAAGCCTCTGTCAACCGGCCCCCCATGGCGCAGAGGCTCCAAAGCTCTGTGCTCGCAAACCCCCGTAGGCTATCTAATTGTGAGTCGGTTCGGATACGCCAGGAAATGGGTCGCCACAGTGTCATATTTGAAGTGTCACTGGTTAATCTGTTCCACACCTTACAATACTTAGTCTTTGTTATTTATGTTATTTATAACATTGGTTTGTTATTTTATGCTTGATTCATCTGTAGATTTTATCCTTACCTTCATAAGTTATTGTGTGTAATGTGTACTACTGTGCTTTACACCCTGGTTCGAAGAAACATAGTCTCGTTTCTATATATATATAAAAAATATTGTTATATACATTAGAAACATAGTTAAATGACAATAAACTTGACTTGACAAAATGCTGGAGAAACTCAGCAAGTCAGGCAGCATCAATGGAAGGAAATAAACGGTTGATGTTTCAGGCCAAGACCTAAATGAGTCAACACTTCCCCAGAGGAGCCCACTTTTACAAACCACAGAGGATTTGTCACAATCAGGTACTACATCATTGACATAATAATTTGCACCTCATTAGAAATACTCTTTTTGAGAGATAGAACTGCTTGGTACTCAACCTGCATGAGTTGAAAGATCTTTCTTTGAACCAACTCTAGTTTATCTTTCATGGATTGAGAGGTATCAACCAGGATATATATTTGATCTTCAATTATTGTCCCAAACAGCTCCCTGCTCCCCTTCTGAAGCCAGTTAATTCTGTAGAGAAAAAGTGAACCAAATAAAATACTTCAGTACAGAAGACTGACTTGCAAATACATAATAGATTCTAATATGAATTGTTTCAGTGTGATTCTAAAGCTATCTGTTATTAGTCTATATGGTTATGAAGAAATATGTATTTTGTTGTAAGTAAGGTTTTCAGACAAAGAACTCACAAACATTCTCCTGGTGGCTTATTATTGAAAGTTACGAAACCATTCTTTCAGCAAAAATTCAGCATAGTTCAGAAAAATGACAGCCATAGAGAGATGGAGAATATAAAATGGAGAAAATATAGCGACTTTGGTGGAACTTGAGATTGTTGCTTGTAGTGAGTAAGTCATAGAATCATAGAACACTGCAAAACAGAAACAAGCCCTTCAGCCTATCTAGTCCATGCCAAACTATTAATCTGCCTAGTGCCATTGACCTGAACCCAGACAATACCCCTCCATACCCCTCACATCCATGTACCTATCCAAATGTCTCTTAAAGGTCAAAATCAATCCCAAATCCACCACTTAAAGCACAAGATTTAAAAAGTAAATGGGGCCTTTTGAGAACTATGTTAAAAGTGAAAGTCTGTCCCAAGCCTTATAGGCTCATCAGGCCGGTGTTTATGCCGGTTTCCATGGTGCGAGAGCAACTGAGAGTACGAGTCTATCGTGAGGTTAACACCCAGCATTTTATTTTGCCAGTACCATTTTTAGCTGGGTGGACTGGAGCAGTGTGTGGTTAAGTGCCTTGCTCAAGGAGACAACACGTTGCCTCTGCTGGGGCTCAAACTCATGACCTTCAGATCACTAGTCCAACGCCTTAACCACTTGGCCACGCACCACTTTGAGACTTTTGGTGGAGCTTGAAATAGTTTGGATTATTAGGCACTTAGCAAGGGCCAATAAAAGGAAGTTTCATTTAAGTGGAGCAGCCATTGTATGAGTGGGAGAGGGTTAAAGTGGGGAGCTGAGGCTTTGGCAAGAATATGCAAAGGCTAAGGTAAGTTTCTTTCTTTCTTTCTTTCTTTCTTTCTTTCTTTCTTTCTTTCTTTCTTTCTTTCTTTCTTTCTTTCTTTCTTTCTTTCTTTCTTTCTTTCTTTCTTTCTTTCTTTCTTTCTTTCTTTCTTTCTTTCTTTCTTTCTTTCTTTCTTTCTTTCTTTCTTTCTTTCTTTCTTTCTTTCTTTCTTTCTTTCTTTCTTTCTTTCTTTCTTTCTTTCTTCACATTTAGAGCAATTGGAATGACAGACCAGTGGAAAGCTCCTCTTGCGAGATGTCAGAAGACAGAAAAACCTCCAGTATCCATGATGACTACACCAGCAGTAAGTGAATCCAGCTGAAGCTTTACACACCAAGTCAGGGAACTGGACCTGGAGCTGAACAAACTCCAAATCATTTGAAACATATGGTCTGAATGCAGGTAGATTGGACTAAGCAGAAGACCAGGCTAGCATGGATTAGATGGGCCAAATGTCCCATTTCTCTGCTGTAGTGCTCTGTGACTCTATCTTAAAACTGCTTCCAGTGAGGCTGCACAGGACTAAGTAGCCAGTCCCGCATAATGCAAATTAATGATTGAGATGTAAACGTTAGGGAGCGGGATAAAGAATTTTGCAGATAACATAGTAATTGGCTGTGTGTCTGACAATGAGAAGGAAACTTTAGACTGCAGCAAAGTATCACCAAACCGATCATTTGGGCGGAAACATGGCAAATGGAATTAATCCAGAGAAGCATGAAGTGACAGGTGCAAAAGACAAATGGCAGGATGTTGAGTGGTGTGGAGGATCAAAGGAACCTCAGACAGTATATCTACAACTTCTTGAAGGATGCAGTTTAAATCTATTTTAAGATAGTTTAAGAAAAAGAAATGTCAACTATACGAACAAGAAGGCTATACTAGATAGTGACTGCATAGTTTTCTAGTCATCAGATTATAGGAAAGGGTTCAGAGGAGATCTAAAAGGATGTTGCCAGAACTGGAAAATTGTTGCAATGAGGGTGGGCCAATGTTCTCTTTGGAATGAGAGAGGCTGAGTTGAGCCTGAATTGAGGTATATAAGATTACGGGGCATGAGGTAGAGTAAATATGATGGACTGCAGGGAGTACAGTCAAAAACCAGCGTTTAAAGCTCAAAGTTCAAAGTAAATTTATTATCAAAGTACACAAGCACTACATCGCCATTTACACCCTGAGGTTCACTCTCTGCAGGCATTGAGGGTAGAACCATGAAATACAATAGAATCAATGAAAAAAACACACAAAGACTGACAAGCAACCAATGTGCAAAAGGTGCAAGCACAAAAAAGCAATAACAATGACAATAACAAATAGTGCTGAGAACATGAGGTGTAGAGTCTCTGTAAGCATGGCCATAGGCTATTGTGTCAGTTCATTGTTGAGGTGTGAGGTTACCCATGCTGGTTCAAGAACCTGATGGTTGAAGGGTCATAACTGTTGCCGAACATGGATGTATGGGACCTAAGGCCCCTGTGTCTCCTTCCCAGTGGCTGAGATCATAGATCTAAAGAAATTGAAAGATGATTACAGGGGAGCATAGAATATAGTAGAGTACAGCACAGGAATAGGCCCTTTAGCCCACGATGTCTGTACTAGTCCTAATGCCGAATTAAACTGAACCTATCTCCCAGATCCATGCCTCTCCATTCCCTGCATATTCAATGCCACTATTCTGCTTGCTTCCATCACCACCCCTGACTTTGTCCTCTAGACACCTACCACTCTCTGCATAAAATACCCGAGAAAGAAAGATTTACTGAGAGACTAGAAGGGATCTGCAAATCAGTCTGTGAAAGATGGTTAGAGGCAGAAACCTTTAATGTATCTAAAAAGTACTTTAATGTGTACTTAAATGCTGCACTGCACAGGGGCCCCCAGTCTGCATGTCTCCTGGGTAGTTGAAGGCCCAGCGTCTGCACGTCTGAGTCTGGATCCGTGGCTGCAGGGTGAAGAAGGTGGCCTGTCTTGGGGTTAGAGGACTGTGGATGGGGGTGGGTGGAAGGGAGGAATGGAGCTAGTTTTGCTGTTGTTGTTTTGTTGCTCGTAGTGTTCTGTTTTGTTCTGCTGAGGATTGTGGGTGCGCTGTGTTAATGCCTCAACGTGTGACAACACTTGTGGGCTGTCCCCAGCACGCCCATGAATGCATTGGGTATTAATGGAAATGACACATTTCACAGTGCATTTGGATGTACACGTGATAAACCTGAATCTTGAATTTACAGACCTGTTGCTGTTCTGTGGGATTAGTGGGGATTGCTCTATGATCACCAGCACTGACATGATGGGTCCAATAGCCTTCTTCCATATTGATTCTATTAGTCTATGGATTACATTTTTATGCAAAGGCTAACACAGGTTCCAAACTTACCTTCTTTGCATCTGTTCCAGCGCAGTCTTCATTTTCTGTTGGTATTGTTTGCACTTTTCAGCAGTGATGTAGACATGCATTACAGAACCATCTTTCCACTGGGTGTGTGCAAAGTGGCTGCAGTACTTGGCATTTACCAATTTCATATTAGATTCCTGTTAAAATAGAAACTCTGCAATTTATCTGCGATCAATATTTTGCCAGTAAAGATATAGTCCCAGACCTGGTACTTTTTCTGAACAGGAGAGGCTTCAGGTCCCAAGTTTTACTTCAGTAATGGCAAACACTCAAATTATTTCTAGCTAAATTCAGGAACTCAGCATAATCAAAGTCTGTTTGAAAACTTTCTTTCAATTCCCTGAAGCAGGCCAAACATTTATACCTTCAATCCCAACCCATCCGCTCTTTCCTTGTGACTCTGCACATTATTTTCCCACAACCCTCCCCAATTCCCGGCTGAAACTTCTGATTAACTGTGTCACCACCACACAGGCAGCAAGAACCATATGACACAGGAGCAGAATTAGGCTATCGAGTCTGCTCCACCACTTGGCCACGCAGTGGCTAATCCTTTTTTTTAACCTCCTCCTCAACCCCAGTTCCTGGCCTGCTCCCTGTAACCTTTGATGCCATGTCCAATCAAGAACCTATCAATCTCTGCCTTAAATACACCCATCAACCTGGCCTCCACAGCTGCACGTGGCAACAAGTTCCACAAATTCCTTTGGCTAAAGAAATTTCTCTGCATTTCTGTTTTGAAAGGGCGCCCTTCTATCCTGAGGCTGTGCCCTCTTGTCCTAGACTCTCCCACCATGGGAAACATCTGTTCCACATCTACTCTGTCTAGACCTTTCAACATTCGAATGGTTTCAATGAGATCCTCCCTCATCCTTCTGAATTCCAGCGAGTACAGACCCAAAGCCATCAAACATTCCTCGTATGATAACTCTTACATTCCTGGAATTATCATCGTGAACCTCCTCTGGACCCTCTCCAATGCCAGCACATCTTGTGATGGCCTTAAGATGAGAGGCCCAAAACTGTGCACAATACTCAAGGTGAGCCCTCACCAGTGTCTTATAAAGCATCACATCCTTGCTCTTGTATTCTAGACCTCTTGAAATGAATGCTAACATGGCATTTGCCTTCCTTACCATGGACTCAACCTGCAAGAACCAGATCATTGCCACGCAATAACATTTTTTATTATCTCATGCCCCCGAATCTTTTCCCCACCACTTTAAATCTGTGTGCCCTGGAGAAAGAGCCATCTGCTGGTAAAGCAGGAAATGCTAGATAAACTCAGCAAGTCAGTCAATATCCATGCAAAGAGATACAATTAATGCTTTAAATCCAGGGGGCTTCTGGGACTAGAGGACACACCTTCAGAATAAAAGGCCGTCCATTTAGAACAGAGATAAAGAAGAATTTCTTTAGCCAGAGGGTGGTGAATCTGTAGAATTCAGTACCACAGACAAGGTCAAGTCATTGGGTGTATTTAAAGTGGAGGTTGATAGGTTCCTGATTGATAAGGGGTTCAAAGATTAAGGGGAGAAGGCAGGATAATGGTGTTGAGAGGGATAATAAATCAGTCGTGATGCAATGGCGGGACAGGCTCAAGTGGCCTAATAGCCTAATTCAGCTCCCATGTCTTTTGGTATTATGATCTTCACACACATCACACCTTGCACACAAACACAATTGAAGGTCACACCCCTTTCAACCCCAGATTCAGTGTTTTACTTAAGTAGTGACATACACTCTAGTCACTTGTAGCTAAATTCTTCAGAAAATAATAATTCCTTGGAACGCAGCATAATCTAAGTCTGTTTGCAACTTTGCATTCAATCACCAGGTGCACTGCCATCTTAATCCAGTCCAGTTGTTGAAGCATGCCAGCTCAAGATTAGCCCTATTTGTCACACGTGTATTGAAACATACAGCGAAACGCATCATCTTACTTCATCGGCCAACATGGGCCGAGGAGTGTGCTGGGGGGGCAAGTGTCGCCACGCTTCTGGCATCATTGTAGCTTTTGTAGAGTCATCCCTTTGGCCCCGTTTCCACTGCTCTTTTCCCGTGACTCTGCAAATTATGTTCCTGCAAGCTGGTCCTCATCTTCTGCCTGGCCCATCTTAGCAGGCCTTTTCAAGCGCAGTAAGTACATCTTCTCAATGCTGAACTCCATCCAGGTGCAGAAAAGTCTGCCTCACAGGTATCACTAGAGGGCACTATAATCCCAGTCACCTCCAGCTTCATCTCTTTTGGCTATTTTTTATTTGGTGGTTGTGTGAAAAACAGTGTGGCAAACATTCAGATACTATCACCTAAACCCCACGTTAGGTTCTAAGCAATATCAGCACCATGTAAAACATTGGCACTTCCCTTACTCCCCACCACACTGAAGTTGGTTGGCCCACTGGAACTAAGCTGAGTTCCAAGAATTTCTTTACTTTCTAAAGAACTTAGCTAGAAGTGACTTGAGTACGTGTCATTACAGCTGAATCTGGAGTCACAAAGGGTGTGAACAGTCCGTGTTTTATGTGCATGTGTTTGTTGAAGTTACTTGCTGCTTCAGTCTTTATAATACTTGAAGCTATTCCTGTTCAAATTTCATAACTTTGCCAGAAGTGGGGCAGAAATCCAACTTAAATGATACAAACACGAGGAAATCTGCAGATGCTGGAAAATCAAACAACACACATAAAATGCTGGTGGAACACAGCAGGCCAGGCAGCATCTATAGGGAGAAGCGCTGTTGACGTTTCGGGCCGAGACCCTTCTTCAGGACTAACTGAAAGGAAAGACAGTAAGAGATTTGAAAGTAGTGGGGGGAGGGGAAAATTGTGAAATGATAGGAGTAGTCCGGAGGGGGTGGGATGAAGCTAAGAGCTGGAAAGGTGATTGGCGAAAGTGATACAGAGCTGGAGAAGGGAAAGGATCATGGGACGGGAGGCCTCAGGAGAAAGAAAGGGGGGGGGGAGCACCAGAGGGAGATGGAGAATAGGCAAACAACTAAATATGTCAGGAATGGGGTAAGAAGGGGAGTAGGGGCATTAACGGAAGTTAGAGAAGTCAATGTTCATGCCATCAGGCGCTTCTCTTTCTCCCCACCTTTCTGACATCAGGCATGAACATTGGCCCTATAGATGCTGCCTGGCTTGCTGTGTTCCACCAGCATTTTGTGTTAAATGATACAAGAAGGACACTGCCTCACTTCTGGCAAGTTTTGTGACTTCAAAGTGGAGTAACTCCAAGGAAATCTGTGGCACTTTCAATTTCCTACTTCTTTTCAAACAGAGTGAATGACTCATGCACAGAAATACAGTAGTTTTTAACCCAAGCCCATTTAATATGTGAGTGAGCACAGTGAGCACAGTGAGCCAACTGGCAGATCTTACACAAGGGAATGAGTAGCATATACATTCATTTTAGATCCTCTCTGATACCATCAAAATTGGCCTTTCTCCAAATTAGAATCTCAACCCGAGAACCAGACCTATCCTTTTCCATAATTATTTTAAAACTAATGGCATTATGATCACAGGATGCAAAGTGTTCCCCTACGCAAACTTCTGTCACCTGCCCTGTCTCATTCACTAATACAAGGTATAGTATCACACTTTCTCTTCTTGGGACCGCTATGTATTGATGAAGGACAGTTTCCTGAACACAACTGACAAACTCTATCCCAATCAGCCCTTTTACTGTAAGGGAGTCACAGTCATTATGTGAAAAGTTGAAAATACCTGCTATCACAACCTTACATTTCTTGCTACAGTCTGTGATCTCTTTACAAATTTGTTCATCTAAATCCTGTAGACTATCAAGTGGCCTATATAATTGTCCCATTAACATGGTCATCCCTTTCTTATGTTCTGCAAGAAATGTCAAGGGATGGTTCATCTTAGTCCCATCCAGAGGTTCAACCATCACGGAAGCCAGAAACTACTGAGGGCACCAGATACACCAGAGGCTAAAAGTCACGACACTGTCTGGGTCAAGATGACGCCAAGTTGCGGTCTCTGTTGAGGTTGTGGCTCAGAGTTTTTTTTAAATTCATAGAAATGGGGTTTGGGGGACAGAGAGAGGAGTTAGGGCTTTAGGGACCAGTGTCTAGGCCTCCACTCTCTGCTGTGTTTGAAGGTGATGGGTGATGAAGGACACATAGGCCAGTGTCTAGGCCTCCACTCCTCACTCAGAGGCCAGTGACGTGGACAGGTGACAAAGGACATCCAGAGTCTAGGCCTCCGCTCTGTGCTCCAAGGCCAGAGACGAGCACTTGTGACAAAGGACATACCTGGATGTTGGGCTGTCCCCGGACGATGGGCCCCGGGGTCAGATGTCTATGCGAGCAGAAGGCACGAGGATCAGTGAGACAGTGAGCCTGGAGTTCAAGGTCTGGAGTTCAGGGTCCTGCCATCGGCTAGCCTGTGAATTGGTATCAAAGATCAAAGGCCAAAGGTTGATCAAAAGTCTGGAAGGTCGATGATGGAATACTGGAGACTGGAGTATTGGAGACCTGCCCTGGGACTGGAGAACTGTCAGTGCGTGGGTGGGTGGGAGGTAGGAAACGGGCTGGTCCTGCTTGTTGAACTGAGCATTGTGGACATGCTGTGTTGGTGTTGGAATGGTGCGGCAACACTTGCAAGCTGCCCAGAGCACATCCTTAGGTTGCGAACACAATTGGCACATTTCAATATAGGCTTTAATGTACATGTGATAAATAAATAATTCTGAATCTGAATGTGCCAGCCAGAGTACTGAGTGCTCATCCTGCAGAACCAGCCATGTCTTTACTCAAACTGTTCCAGAGACTTACAACATTACCGTTATGGTGACCACTACCATGATCAACCCAACTTTACCAGCCACAAGTACTGTATTTTCCAATAAAAGCTCACCCCGGAGAAAGTAAGACTGTGAAAGCCACCACGAGGTGAAGAGAGACATTAATGATAAAATTCGCCACTCAAAGCCAATCGGACAACTGTAATGCCTGCTCTTCAAAGTGCATCTGAGACTTGGACTATCTACAGCAAATTAACCTCAGCAAATCCTTCAGATTCTCTGGGAGAATAAATGAGCCAGCATCAATGTCCTCTTCCAGCATTAAGATCTCAGTTCTCCTCAGTCAACCATGTTGGCCGGGTTTCATTGTTCATAAACAGTTCCAAAGCAGACGCCCAATTCGGAGCTCTATTATGTGAAGAGATCACCAGTTGGACAAAAGAACATTTTAAAGATTGCTCAAAGCCTCCATGAAGAAATACAGTACCCCCAGCCCCATGACACTTGAGAATCTCTGACCCATGACTAGCTGAAGCTGAGAAGGATGGTGTTAAGAATCTTAGATCCGAGCACTGACAGCACACAATAGTTGAACGTAAGCTACTGGACGAGCACACCAACTACTCACCCTGTCAACCTGTCAAGAACCTCCTGCCCATCTTTGGAACAGTCATCAGTTTCCACATTGGCCTTTTCTCCCCCTCAAAATCCAAGTAACCTTCGATTCTGAGCTACTGCTCCGGAAGTATTTACATGAAAATACTTGTGGGAGGGAGAACAGCCAGAGGTCGTGGTACATATTGGTACCAATGACATAGGTAGAAAAAGGGAAGAGGTCCTGAAAGAAGACTACAGGGAGTTAGGAAGGAAGTTGAAAAGCAGGACCTCAAAGGTAGTAATGTTGGGATTACTGCCTGTGCCAGGCGACAGTGAGAATAGGAATAGAATGAGGTGGAGGATGAATGCGTGGCTGAGGGATTGGAACAGGGGACAGGGATTCAGATTTCTGGATCATTGGGACCTCTTTTGGGGCGGGTGTGGCCTGTACAAAAAGGACGGGTTGCACTTGAATCCCAGGGGGATAAATATCCTGGTGGGCAGGTTTGATAGAGCTGTTGGGAAGGGTTTAAACTAGTTTGGCAGGGGGGTGGGAATCAGAATGTGAGTGCAGGGATTAAGGTAGAAGGACAAGGGCATGATGCTAAGAGTTCTGAGTTGATGAGGAAGGACAGGCAGGGGACGAAACATAATTGTAGCCAGTTAAGGGGTTGAAATGTGTCTATTTCAATGCTAGGAGTATTAGGAACAAGGAGGATGAACTTAGAGCATGGATTAGTATGTGGAACTATGATGTTGTGGCTGTTACTGAAACCTGGTTGGTGGAAGGGCAGGATTGGATGATGCAGGTCCTGGGGTTTAGGTGTTTTAAAAGGAATAGGATGGGAGGTAGAAAAAGGGGGGAATGGCATTGCTGGTCAGGGATAGTATCACAGCTATAGAAAGGGAGGACGCTGCAGAAGGAGTGTCCATGGAGTCAGTCTGGGTAGAAGTCAGAAATAGAGAGGGATCAATCACTGTGCTGGGAGTAGTCTATAGGCCCCCAAGTAGCCCTCAGGAAATGCAGGGTAGTAGTTATGGGTGATTTCAACTTCCCTCATATTGACTGGCACCTCCTGATTGCAAGGGGGATAGATGGGGCTGAATTTGTCAAGTGTGTTCAGGAAGGATTCCTGACACAGTATGTGGACCGTCCAACGAGAGGAGAGGCCATACTGGATCTAATTCTGGGCAATGAACCTGGTCAGGTGACAGACCTCTTGGTGGGGGAGCATTTTGGTGAAAGTGACCACAACTCCCTTAGCTTCAGCATAGCTATGGAAAAGGATAAAATAAGATGAAATGGTAAAGTGCTTAACTGGGGAAGGGCTAACTTTGAAGGGATGAGGCAGGAACTAGCGAGAGTAAATTGGAAACAGATGTTCAAAGGGGAAAGCACAGAAGTAATGTGGAAGAAGTTTAGGGACCACTTGTGCTGGGTTCAGGATAGGTTTGTCCCACTGAGACAAGGAAAAAATGGTAGGAAAATGGAACCGTGGCTGACGAAACATGTGAGGCAACTTGTCAAGAGGAAAAAGGAAGCATATGTTAGATATAAGAAGCAGGAAGTAGGAGGGGCTCATGAGAAATATAGGGTAGCCAGGAAAGAGCTAAAGAAAGGACTTTGGAGAGTTTGAAGGGGGCATAAGAAGGCCTTGGCATGTAGGATTAAGGAGAACCCCAAGGCATTCTATGCGTATGTGAAGAATAGGAGGATGATGAGAACGAAGGTGGGACCACTAAAGGATAAAGAGGGAAACATGTGCCTGGAGATGGAGGAGGTTGGGGAGGTCCTAAATTAATACTTTGCTTCAGTATTCACAAGTGAAAAGGATCTTGATAAGGATGAGGTTGAAGTTGAGCAGGCCTGTGTGCTGGACAATGTGGAGTTTAAGGAAGAAGAAGTGCTGGATCTTCTTAAAAACATTAATATTGATAGATCCCCAGGGCCAGATATGATACACCTCAGGATGTATTGGGAATTGAGAGAAGAGATCACAGGAGTATTAGCTATGATCTTTGAATCCTCTTTGGCTACAGGGGAAGTGCCGCCGGAGGACTGGAGAATGGCAAATGTAGTTCCATTGTTTAAAAAAGGTAATAGGGAGAAACCTGGGAACTATAGACCGGTGAGTCTTACATTGGTGGTCTGCAAACTATAGGAAAGGATTCTTAAGGATAGAATCTACGAGCATTTGGAGAAGTACAGTCTACTCATGGATAGTCAACATGGCTTTGTGAAGGAAAGATTGTCCCTCACGAGCCTGGTTGAGTTTTTTGAAGAGGTAACAAAAGAAATTGATGAGGGTAGGGCAGTGGATGGGGTCTACATGGACTTCAGCAAGGCATTTGACAAGGTCCCTCATGAGAGACTCATCCAGAAAGTCATGAAGCATGGGATAAGTGGAACCTTGGCTGTTTGAATAAAAAATTGGCTTAAAGGAAGAAAGCAGAGAGTAGTTGTGGAAGGAAAGTATTCTGCCTGGAGGTTGGTGACTAGTGGAGTGCTGCAGGGATCTGTCCTGGGACCCCTGACATTTGTGATTTTTATAAATGACCGGGATGTAGAGGTGGAAGGATGGGTGAGTAAGTTTGCAGATGACACAAAGATTGGAGGAGTAGTGGATAGAGCTGTAGGTTGTCGAAGGTTACAAGAGGATATAGACAGGCTGCAGAGTTGGACAGAAAAAGGGCAGATGGAGTTCAATCCGGACAACTGTAAGGTGATGCATTTTGGAAGGACTAACCAGAAGACTGAGTACAGGATTGATGGTCAGTTACTTAAGAGTGTGGATGAACAAAGGGACCTTGGGGTTCAAATCCATACATCCCTCAAGGTCGATGCACAGGTTGATAGGGTAGTTAAGAAGGCCTATGGGATGGTAGGCTTCATTAATAGGGGGACTGAGTTCAAGAGTAGAGAGGTCACGTTGCAACTCTACAAATCTCTGGTGAGACTGAACTTAAAGTATTGTGTTCAATTCTGGTCACCTCATTATAGGAAGGATGTGGAAGCTATGGAGAGGGTGCAGAAGAGATTTACCAGGATGTTGCCTGGTTTGGAGAACAAGTCACATAAAGCAAGGTTAGCAGAGCTGGGACTTTTCTGTTTAGAATGTAGAAGAATGAGAGGGGACTTAATAGCAGTCTACAAGATTATGAGAGGCATAGATAGGGTGGATAGTTAGTACCTGTTTCCCAGGGCACCAATAGCAAACACCAGAGGGCATATGTACAAAATTAAGTTTTTTACACGAAGAGTTGTGAGTGCCTGGAATGACTTGCCAGAGATGGTGGTGGAGGCTAAAACATTAGGGGTGTTTAAGAACCTCTTGGACAGGCACATGGATGAAAGAAAAATGGAGGGTTATGGGGTAGTGTGGGTTTAGTACTTTTTTTAAAGGATTATATGGGTCGGCACAACATGGAGGGCTGAAGGGTTGTAGTGTTCTATGGTTCTATGAACAGGTCCAACATCAGGTATCCTGTAGTGAGAAACTTACCTTTCAATATCCCCAAAGCCTTTCCACCATCTATAAGGTATGCAACTTCCCCAGAAATGCCCACATCCAACAACCTTCAAAGAGGATGGACTAGATAGAATGGGCTTGTTTCCATGCTGTAGTATTCTGTGACTTGTATGAGTATCTTCCACAACAGCAGCTCACTTGATCTGCAGCCTATCCACCATGTTAAATGCTCAAACCTTCACCACTGCAGCATTGTACACACCATGTAGAAAATAACGTCCAACAACTGGACAAAACTTATTCCGCAATCCTCTACCTCTATGTATTAACAAAAGACAAACAAAAAAAAATGCAAAAACCAGAAAATTGAAAACAGAAGACAGAGGAAATCCTCCGGAGATACTCAGCAAGGAAGGTAGCATCTGTGAGGAAAGAAACTGAGTTAACGTCTATTCCTTGTTTCCAACCTCACTTACTGCATCAGTCTGAATGCACTCGTTCACTGGCTTTCCCTTAATGTCCACCACGCCATCAGAGTGCCGAAAGACACAGTCTACAAGTGCATCATGGAACATCAGTTTACGAGCCTTTAATCCGTATTTCTCAAGCCATTTCTTCGAAGTGATATAATCCTCTATTTTTGATGGTGATATTGGCTGATACACAGGCACTGTTTTATGGAATCAAATCAGAAAGAAAAAAAATGATCATTGATTTTATATATATAGTCATATATATATATATATATAGTCATAGTTGAATCAACTCCTGATGATATTATAATTTATAGATATTAATAATTTGTTACATGAACTAGACACTCCAATGAGAAAGCATCCTTACTATCCACCTTTATTCTGCACTCAGTGGCCACTTTATTAGGTACCCCAGCACATTAATGCAAATATCTAATTAGCCAATCATGTGGCAGCAACTCAATGCATAAAAGCATGTGGACATGGTCAAGAGGGGTTAGTTCAGACCAAACATCAGAATGGGGAAGAAATTTCATCAGAATGACTTTGATTGTGGAATGATGGTTGGTGCCAGATGGGGTATCTCAGAAACTGTTGATCTCCTGAGATTTTTATACACAACCATCTCTAGAGTTCACAGAGAATGGTGCAAAAACCAGAATACATCCAGTGAGCCGCAGTTCTGTGGGCAAAAACACCTTGTTAATGGGAGAGGTAGGAGGAAAATGGCCAGCTGACAGAAAGATGACAGAAACTCAAATAACTAACAGTGGTGTGCAGAAGAGCATCTCTGAACACACAACACATTGAACCTTGAAGTGGACGGACTACAGCAGCAGAAGACCACGAACATACTCTCAGTGGCTACTTTATTAGGTACTGGAGGTAGCTAATAAAGTGACCAGTGAGTGTATAGTAAAGCCTTTACTGAAAAATGTATGTCTCTGATTTTATGCCTAAACTCTTCATAATTTTGAATTCAAAAATGCGAAGAGCTTTCTTTCTATTTGAACTAACAATCTACAGAGCAGACCTGCCAATGAATATAGAGTGGTTTGTTGATATTAATGTTGCCAGGTAACCGAAAGCCACGCTCACAGATGTAATCTGCTTGCAAGTCTCGGGATTCAGTAAAGAGATGAGTCTATAAACTAAATGCATGACTGCATCTGAAGATTAAGTTACTGGACTAATAACCAGGGGCCCAGACTGTTGATGTGGAGATGTGAGTTAGGATAGCCATCAGAGAATTTGAATTGAATGACAAATAAATTTGGAATTAAAAATAATAAACATAAACAATGATGCCACAAACCCACCAGAATGTCTTTAAAAATCTCATTTGATTCACTAATGTCCACCAGGAAAAAGAATTTGCCAAATTAGTCAACACTGAGATAGACTGTTGGTCTTTAGATGCGTCATAGGCTATGGGGTACAGATAGGAAATTAGAGCTCAACCCATGATGATATTTAATTGTGGAGCAACTCCTGTTTCCCATGTTTTTTTTGAGATATTGCCAAATTAGTGAACATTTATAAATGTGCCTATGCCAGTGAAGTCAGAATCCCATGAACAATTAAACTGAATGACTGGAAAATTGCAAATATTACTCCGCTATTTAAAAAGGATGGGAGGCAGCAGAAAGGAAACTATAGACCTGTGAGCCTGACATCAGTGGTTGGGAAGTTGTTGGAATCAATTGTTAAAGATGAGATTACGGAATACCTGGAGACTCATGACAAGATAGGGCAAAGCCAGCACGGTTTCCTGAAAGGAAAATCCTTCCTGAAAAACCTACTGCAATTTTTTGAGGAAATTACAAGCAGGATAGACATAGGAGATGCAGTAGATGTGTAGTTGGATGTTCAGTAGGCTTTTGACAAGGTGCTGCACATAAGGCTGCTTAGCAAGATAAGATGTCATGGAATTACAGGGAAGTTACGAGCATGGGTGGAGTGTTGGCTGGTCAGCAGAAAACAGAGAGTGGAAAGAGAGAGATCCTATTCTAGCTGACTGCCAATTACCAGTGAAGTTCCACATGGGTCAGTGTTGGGACCACTGCTTTTTATGATATATGTCAATGATTTGGACTATGGGATTAATGGATTTGTGGCTAAATTTGCTGATGATACAAAGATAGATGGAGGAGCAGGTAGTGTTGAGGAAACAGAGAGCCTGCAGAGAGACTTAGATAGTTTAGGGGAGTGGGCAAAGAAATGGCAAATGAAATACAATGTTAGAAAGTGCATGGTCATGCATTTTAGTGGAAGAAATAAACAGGCAGACTATTATTTAGATGGGGAATTCAAAATGCAGAGATGCAAAGGGACTTGAAAGTCCTTGTGCAGGATACCTTAAAGGTTAACCTCCAGGCTGAGTCGGTGGTGAAGAAGGCGAATGCAATATTGGCATTCATTTCTAGAGGTATAGAATATAGGAGCAGGGATGTGATGTTGAGGCTCTATAAGGCACTCATGAGCCCAAACTTGGGAGTATTGTGTGCAATTTTGGGCTCCTTATTTTAGAAAGGATACACTAACATTGGAGAGGGTTCTGAGCAGATTCACAAGAATCATTCCAGGAATGAGAGGAACATCTGGCAGCTCTTGGGCTGTATTCCCTGGAGTTTAGGCGAATGAGGGGGGATCTCATAGAAACATTCCAAATGTCAAAAGGCCTGAACAGATTAGATATGGCAAAGTTATTTCCCATGGTAGAGGAGTCTAGGACAAGAGGGCATGACTTCAGGATTGAAGGACATCCATTCAGAACACAAATGCAGAGAAATTCCTTTAGTCAGAGGGTGGTAAATCTGTGGAGTTTGTTGCCATGAGCAGCTGTGGAGACCAAGTCATTCAGCCCATGATTGAATGGTAGAGCAGACTCGATGGGCTGAATGGACTACTTCTGCTCCTATATCTTATGCTCTTATGAAAAGCAAAAATTTCTGCACTTTTCTGTGACAGACATTTCGTTGTGGGCTTTTGGCAAACACAGATCAAAATGGTCGAGGCAAATGCAAGCCTCAAAACCTGCTGCTCTTTCAAAGGCCTGCATGAGCCCAAATGGCCTTTATCAATGGCATATTGAGATATGATTTCATGATTATGGATGTGTACTGTTAATTTCTGTAAAGCATTTCCCCATTTCTATGGAACCCTTATTTTATAGCTCATAATTTTTTTCTTCAATTAAACAGATAAAATGGAAGCCCATTAAAATAAAATGGACTGCAGTGAAGATAGGATCTTGGCAATTGTAGGGATGACTTGCAGTGGACTGAAAAGCTGGGTATGTAGATATTAAGGAAGAGGATGTGCTGGAGCTTTTGGAAAACATCAAGTTGGATAAGTCACTGGGACCGGATGGGATGTGCCCCAGGCTACTGTGGGAGGTGAGGGAGAAGATTGCTGAGCCACTGGCAATGATCTTTGCATCATCAATGAGGACGGCAAAGGTTTCAGAGGATTAGAGGGTTGAGGATGTTGTTCCCTTATTCAAGAAAGAAAGTAGGGATAGCCCAGGAAATTATAGACCAGTGAGTCGTACGTCAGTAGTTGGTAAGTTGATGGAGAAGATCCTGAGAGGCAGGATTTATGAACATTTAGAGAGGATTAGAAATGATATGATTAGAAATAGTCAGTGTGGCTTTGTCAAAAGCAGGTCATGCCTTACGAGTCTGATTGGATTTTTTGAGGATGTGACTAAACACATTGATGAAGGTAGAGCAGTAGATGTAGTGTATATGGATTTCAGCAAGACATTTGATAAGGTACCCCATGAAAGGCTTATTCAGAGAGTAAAGAAGCATGGGATCCAAGGGGACATTGCTTTGTGGAACCAGAACTGGCTTGCCCACAGATGGCAAAGAGTGGTTGTAAATGGGTCATATTCTGCATGGAGGTTCGTGACCAGTGGAGTGCCTCAGGGATTTGTTCTGGGACCCCTGCTCTTTGTGATTTTTATAAATGACCTGGATGAGGAAGTGGAGGGATGAGTTAATAAATTTGCTGATGATACAAAGGTTGGGGTGTTGTGGATAGTGTGGAGGGCTGTCAGAGGTTACAGCAGGACATTGATAGGATGCAAAACTGGGCTGAGAAGTGGCAGATTGAGTTCAAGCCAGATAAGTGTGAGGTGGTTCATTTTGGTAGGTCAAATATGATGGCAGAATATGGCATTAATGGTAAGACTCTTGGCAGTGTGGAGGATCAGAGGGATCTTGGGGTCCAAACCCTTAGGACACTCAAAGCTGCTACACAGGTTGACTCTGTGGTTAAGAAGGCATACAGTGCATTGGCTTTCATCAATCGTGAGATTGAGTTTAAGAGCTGAGAGGTGATGTTGCAGCTATATAGGACCCTGGCCAGACCCCACTTGGAATACTATGCTCAATTATGGTCATCTCACTACAGGAAGAACGTGGAAACCATAGAAAGAGTGCAGATGAGATTTACAAGGATGTTGCCTGGATTGAGGAGCATGCCTTATGAGAATAAGTTGAGTGAACTTGGCGTTTTCTCCTTGGAGTGACAGAGGATGAGAGGTGACTTGATAGAGGTGTACAAGATAGTGAGAGGCATTGATTGTGTGGATAGTCAGAGGCTTTTTCCCAGGGCTGAAATGGCTAGCACGAGAGGGCATATTTTTAAGGTACTTGGAAGTAGGTACAGAGGAGATGTCAGGGGTAAGTTTTCTTTACACAGAGAGTGGTGAGTGTGTGGAATGGGCTGCCGGCAGCGGTGGTGGAGGCAGAAACGATAGGGTCTTTTAAGAGACTCCTGGATGGATACATGGAGCTTAGAAAAATAGAGGGCTATGGGTAAGCCTAGGTACAGGCTTGTTCGGCACAGCTTTGTGGGCCGAAAGGCCTGTATTGTGCTGTAGGTTTTCTATGTTTCTATAATGTTAAAAATTAATATTTTTTCCAATTTTAAAATTTTGTGCATTCTTAATCACTTAAATGTTAGCTATTTTTGTATTTCCTGTAAAAGATATTGATGTCAAGCAGTTATGTAGAAGCTTACGCACAGTCTTTAATAGGTAAATGAAAATATGTACAGTCAAAATGAGAAACAATCTGACATCTAGTCATGCAGCTCCAAGCTAGAGGTTGTGAGTTTTTTTTGTATCTCACCATGCCACCCACTAACCTTGGTTAAGGGAGAGTGAAGAGACAACTCAGTCCCTGGTTTTTACCACAACCACACTCTATTCAATCTCCAATGGAAGCAGAAAAGGCTAGAGTTTACTCATCCACATTTATGTTATTTGTGAGTTTCTCTTTATTTTGAAACTGGGTTAAAAAAAATTCTGTCAACCCTTGCCATCTTGCATATGTCCCAGATCAAACCGCCGGTTGTTGTTGACAGAATCTAAAAAACTGAGGAGGAAACGTACAGGAGCGAGATAGATCAGCTGGTTAAGTGGTGTCACAACAACATTGCACTCACATCATTAAGACCAAGGAGTTGATTGTGGACTTCAGGAAGGGGAAGTCGAGGGAACACATGCCAGTCCTCAACAAGAGATTAGCAATTTCAAGTTCCTGTGTATCAATATCTCTGAAGATCTATCCTGGGCCCAATATATTGATGCAATTATATAGAAGGCATGTCAGTGGCTATATTTTATTAGGAGTTGGAGGAGACTTTAAAAACCAATGAATCAAATAGGCCCCCCCCCCCCACTAAAGACCCCTATCACCAAGGACTACCATCACCCAGGATGTTTCTGCTTCTGATTGCCAACATCACAGAGAGGGTACAGGAGGCTGAAGATGTACACTTAATGTTTTAGGAATAACTTTTTAACCTTCCACCATCAGGTTTGTGAATAGACAATGAACCAACCCATGAACACTACCTCAGTATTTTTCCTCTCCTTTTGCATTACTTATTTACCTTTATTCACATATATACTGGATATATTTCTTATTGTAATCTGTAGAACTTATGTATTTCACTGTACTGCTGCCACAAAACAACAGATTTCACAACATTTATCAATGATATTAAACTTGATTCTGATTCAGTCTGTTCGGGTGAACTGTGTCATTCAAGTGTACACAGTTTGAGCGTGTTGAGCTATGTAGTGTTTAATGGATTCATTCTATCACTACTTCATCACTGAAATATAACACCTGTGTTAAACGTGGTCCGAGGGGGCCCCGCAACAATGGTTTGAACTTCTGCCAATGTGTTTCTGGCTTCCTCTATCTCGCTCCAGATGAGAAACACATCTTCTCTGACTCCAGCTCCTGAAAGAACACAGACCGGTTACACTTGTTTTGCATTGCAGTCTTTATTGATTCGATCTGTAACCACAATCTGACAGTTTGAGGCGAATTCGCTAGAAGAATTAGACGCAGGCAACAGCATATAAAACACACAGTCAATAAGGTAAGCTGTCAACCTCAGCACTAATCTCAAACCTTTGTTCAGTTTAGTACTAGAATACAAGTTTCAACTAGTCAACACAAAATTGGTTACCAAACATATTATGCTTCTGGAAGAATTAGCTAATATTCAAACACACCTTTTGTTTAAGTAAGTCCTATCAGAACGGTTCTTATTTGCAGACATTATTCATAAGCTTCCATCATCTTAGTTAAAATGAACAAAGTGTATTCAGCAAGTATCGATGAAACCTCTGCACAAAGGTCTTAGTAAATAAATTATGGCACAGCTAGTTTATTTTTGCTACTAATGTTAAGCAAAAATAGTTCTTAATCTAACTAAAACAAATGTTAAAGAACTAACAAAGCTTCTGATTCAATTCTATTTCTGTGTAGGATTGGAATCTTTCCTGTGGCAAAATGGTTTGTTCTCCCTTCACAATACATTGATACAGCTACTTGGAATTTATGTATCAAAAGAAAAGGAAGCTTAGGAGGAAGGCTTTCCTTTCCTAAAAAATCGCTCCATTTAAAAGACGATTAATTAAAAAACACAGGAAGTCTACATGTTCAACCTCCCACTCCCACCAGACAATCATTCAGGCAGTCGAAGTACAGGCATTTAATAGCCATAGGCCTCACCTGAGTCCAACATATTGATGCAATCAGGAAGAAGGTAAGCCAGTGGCTATTCTGCGTTAAAGGTCTGAGGAGATCTGGTATTCCACCAAAGTCTCTAGTGAGTTTCGACTGATGTACCGTGGAGACCAATCTGACTGGTTGCATCACCGCTGGGTATCAAGGCTTCAACATGGAGGTATAAGATCAAAAGAGGCTGCCCAGGGTTGTAGACTCAGCCAGCTCCTTCGAGGACGTCTTCAAAAGTTGCACCTCAAAAGGGTGGCATCCATCACTAAGGATCCTTACCATCTGGGACATGCACTCTTCTCATTAGGGAGGACGAGTTTCAGGGAGGAGGTACAGGAGTCTGAAGATGCACACTCATTGTTTTAGGAGTTCCTTCCCCTCCGCCATCAGATATCTGGACAGTCCTCACTATTCCTCATCTGCAATATTTATCTATATTGTAATTTATAGTATTTTCTCTGTCTTGCACTACACTGCTGCCACAAAGCAACAAATTTCATGAGACAATAAAGCTGATTCTGGGATTATTAGCCACACTAAACCAATATAAATATGTACTGTTGTCATTGAATAGAATGGTGACAATGGGTAAACCTGCCTAATTCATCTACCCAGAGCATGCAGTTCACTGACTCCAAACGTTTACACTTACTAAGTCTGTCATTTATCTTTTAGGCTGGAATACACATCAAAGTAAAAAGCCACAATTTGTTCATGTCTCTTATAAACTTCCAGTTGTTCACTGACAGCTGCGTAGGACTCCAGGGACAACTGCCGACTGAAAGTTATGAAAGCAGTGTACGTGTCTTTCCCCTCTGGGGCTCTACGATCTCCTCTAAAGCTTCCACCTGCAACCTGCCAGGGTTTTGTTTCTCCTTCAGCAACTCCCCTGGGGGCTAAGGTTGATTTGTCTGCACTCCCATTTTGTGCGTCCTTTGTGAGATCCGCAGACACAGCCACAGGTTAGGCAGGTGACGCTTGATAAGGGTGGTGGGTGGACGGTTCAAATAAATGCGAGCCTCTTCTACTCTTTGCTAAGAGGATTCAGGTACTCTTATTTCAGAGACCCAAAGTTCTCTGTGCCCTTGTCGATGCCACTCCAGCACAGTGATAAGATTTAGTCCAGAAGTTTCCAAGTGAGAATTTGATACATCTTCAAAGTCAAAATCAAAGTAAAATTTATTATCAAGGTACACATGCACTCAATAGCCACTTTATTACTACACCCCTGCACCTGCTGATTAATGCAAGTATCTAATCAGCCAATCATGTGCATTAAAGCATGCGGACCTGGTCAAGAAGGTCATTTGCTGTTCAGACCAAACGTCACAGTGAGGAAGAAATGTGATGTACATCATTGTTGGTACCACACGGGATGGTTTGAGTATTTCAAAAACTGCTGATCTCATGGGATTTACATGCACACCAATCTCTAGAGTTTAAAGAGAACAGGGCAAGAAACAAAGAAAACAACCAGAGAGAGGCAGGTCTGGGGACACAGGTATGTCTATCCCACCAATGGAACATTTTGCAGTGGCTGAGTAAAATGCATTTCTCCAGGGTTTTCAGGTTTCTGCCACAGTCCCTCAGACTCCACTCTCCTACTCTCTTCCAGCACCACCAGTTGCAGCTATGGGCAGAGAAATGGCAGATGGAGTTTAACCTAGATAAATATGAGGTGTTGCACCTCGGTAGGGCAAATGCAAGGGGGCAGAACATTGTTAATGACAAGATCCTTAACAGTGTTGCTGAGCAGAGAGATCTTGGGATCCAAGTTCAAAGCAGCTTGAAAGAGGCTACTCAGTTTGATAAGGTGGTTAAGAAGGCTGATGGAATTTTTGCTTGTATTGGCTGAGATAGTGAGTTGAAACATCAGGAAGTTATGTGTATAAAACTCTGGTTAGGCCACATCTGGAGTATTGAGTACAGATCTGGCTGCTCCACTATAGGAAGGCTTTGGGTGTAGAAGAGGTTTACCAGGATGCTGCCTGATTGAGAGGGCATTTGCTGTCATGAGAGGCTGGATAAACTTGGGTTGTTTTCACTGGAGCACTGGAGGTTGTAGGGAGATCTGATAGAGGTTTACAAGATGATGAGAGGCATAGGTAGAGTGGACAGAGAGTATCTGTTTCTCAGGGTTGAAATGTCTAGTACCAGAAGGCATACATTAAAGGTGAGAGGGGATAGGTTCAAGTGGGATGTGAGGGGTAAGATTTTTAATCAGACAGTGGTGGATGCCTGGAATGCCTGGTATGGTGGTAGAGGCAAATACATTAGAGGCTTTTAGAGACATTTGGATATGCACATGAATGTAAGGAAAATGGGGGATATGGACCTGGTGTAGGTAGGACAGATTAGTGTTTGGGTGCTTTTGATTTGCTTTTTAGCTGGTTCAGCACCACATTGTGGGCCGAATGGCCTGTTCTCCTGTTCTATGTTCTATCTGACACCCTGTTCTAAGCACTTACTACTCTCTGGATGAAAAACCTACACCACACATTCTAAAGACCCCCTTCGTTTATATGCACGTCCTCAGTATTTGGTATTTCTACCCAGGAGAAAAAGATTCTGACTGTCATATGACTACAATTGTGTCACTTCTTGGAAGACAGCTTATGAGGTCTTGGGGATTTCTCACCTTCTATCCCATTAACTTCTCAAATACTATTTCTTCTCCTAATTCTGCTTTTCAACCCCTCGTTCATCCTAGGCCAGTAACTCCTCACTTTTTCTGAAGCATTTTTCATCTTCTTCTGTGAAAACAGGCAAAGATATATAATTTTTAAAAACAAACTCTAGAATCTATGCCGTAATACTATGGGCTTGTAGTTTGTTAAGAAACCTCATGTGTGGCACCTTGTCGAAGGCCTTGTGAAAATCCAAGTACACAATATCAACCAATTTCCAATGTCTATCCTGCTTGTTATTTCTTCAAAGAATTCCAACAGATTTGTCAGGCAAGATTTTCCCTTGAGGAAACCATGCTGATTTCTTCCAATCTGTTACTTTACACATATCTATAAATCTTTTATGGACTGTTTTCTCATTTCTCATTAGTTTACACTTACATTTTCCCTTCTTTGACAATACCTTGTTCTTTTTGCTAAATTCTGAAACTTTCCTGTGTTCGGGTTTGCAATGCAATCATTATCCTTTCCTTTTGGTCTAAAACTGCCTTTAACTTATTTTGGTGTATCTGTGGAATTCATTGCGACAGATAGCTGTAGAGGCATGTGATTGGGTATACTTAAAGCCAAGGTGGATAGGTTCTTGATTAGTAAAGTGTCAAAGGTTATGGGGAGAAGGCAGGAGAACGGGGTTGAGAGGGAAAATAAATCAGCCATGATGGAGCAGACTCAATGGGCCAAACAGCCTAAGTCCATTTCTATGTCTTACAGTTTCCAAGTACTATGATTTGACTATTACTGTAGTGTACAATGTACTTTCTTCCTTTTTCCTGTGTAAGAACAATAATGTTAATTGACTATGAATTAACTCTGCTCTCTTAATACAAACATCAGCCTTTTCAGAACATATAAGAATAGAAGAATAATCAAGTGAAATATATCTCTAGCTATGTCCAATCCCTGTGAGAACCACTAACCTGGTGGCACACCGCCAATAAGTTTCCTGTGAATCTTTGGAACCTGAGTGTCAGAGTCATTCAAGCCTTTGGTAAATGATATTTCTTCCTCTTCATATCCATTAATTAGACCAAATGCATGGAACCTGCCAGGATACAAGCAAGTGCAGACTAAGGAACTTAAAGTGATGACCAACAGAGATACCATGATGCTGAGTACTTCAGGCTCTTCTTTTCTCAAGAGATTCTATACTTCATTAACTTGGCTAAAGATCAGTAATGCATTTTCACCATGCGTGATTTAACCCGCTAAGTAATTCCAAGCTGGTACCAGATCTAGCAGCCCCCAGCAACAACTAATTTACCTTGATCAGAATCTGGCCTGTGAAACTACGAAGGACTTTTCCATTAAGGAGACTTGACTACCTTCAGACAAAGAATGCAATCAATTCAAAATCTCAACCAATAATATTGATCTTAATTTCTAAATTGGTAAATCTATGCATTGGTAAATCAAGTGCTTTTTAACTAATTACAGAATGTGTTTTTTTTTCTAGCTGCTGAATAAAAGTATTCCTCAATACAGCATTGTATTATTTTACATTTTAAGATGTTTGTGAGACAGATTAATTAATAACCCTTAAGATCCAGGTCATAAGTAAAATAAGCAGCTTACACATCAAGATAATTAATCTGAAATCTAAAGCCTTAAGTAGATTGTGTCATAGCATTATCATTTAGCTTAAATAAAAATAGTCACTCACGCTGTATTGCAAAATGTAATTAAATTAAAAATGTACCAGCTTTTTTATTTTGTGGCATGAGTTCATTAGTAATTATTTTTCAGCTGACAATACATGTAGCTGAGAATCTAACCTTTCAGCAAGCCCTTTTAATTAATTCCTGGCACTTGGACTTGCTGACAATTATGATTAAGGCAGGACAGAGTGAAAGTGAATACTATTTGCCCTCTCCTCTACCTACAAGTTGCAGAGCTCAACTAATGATGATCAAAGAAAAGAAGACAGCCCAGATTCAGATTCAGATTTATTCATCACATGTACATACATTAAAACATACATTCCGGTGCCAACATAGCATGGACATGACATAACACAATAGTACATAGTTTCTCATTCGACATTTTCATATGAGTTAATTTGACCTCTTCCGGACCTTTTCTCTTTTTATCCTTGTTCTGGTATGGAGTTCCGGAGATCTTGACACTATCATACTCATATAAACTATTATTATTGCCCATGTTAGTTTAGGTTTATTTCTTTTCTAATATATATTTTTTCTTGTATTTTTTATATTTTTTTTCTTTTCTCTCTTTTAGTGATTATCCTTTTTCATGTATAATCAATATAGGTTTGACTGATTATTTATGATGTTTTTTTTGCTGATATTTTAATAAGATATTGATAACTTATTACTAATTCAATTTCAAGCCTAATGTATTTACAACCTATTCAATATTATGCTCTGTTATTTTTTTTATATATGAAACTCAATAAAAAGATTGAAAAAGAAAAACAATAGTACATAGTTTCTCACCATGCAAAACTAGCCGAAGCCAAAGTTGAGTCATATGTGCAATTACATGCAAGCACAAGTGCATTGAAAAGCTGACTTGCAGCTGCATTAGAGTATCACCAAGAAAGACATAAATTTAACATGAGATATACAAGTCTTTTGCAAGAATGTGCTCTCTATCTGAGAAATAAAGGATATGGTAACACACACACAAAATGCTGGAGGAACTCAGCAGGTCAGGTCACACTTATGGAGGGGAATAAAGAGACGACTTTTCAGGCAGAGACCCTTCATCAGGATGTGACAAAGGGTCTCAGCATCAACTATTTATTCATTTAAAACATCGACTGTTTATTCATTTCCATAAATGCTGCCTGACCTGATGAGTTCCTCCAGCATTTTGTGTGTGCCGCTCTGGATTTCTAGCATCTGCTGAATCTCTTGCATTAAAGGGTATGGTGGTTTTTGGAGAGTTTTAATGGCCTATTTCTCCAGAAACTCCTGGACATAACACAATTAGGATGGTTTGTTAAAGAAGGGATGTTGGTCCATTGTTATCAAGCAGATATTACTTACAGAGCCGGACAATAGTTAAATACAGCAGTTAAGACTATAAGATGTACAAGCAAAATTAAGCCATTTGGCCCATCAAGTCTGCTCTGCCATTTCATTATGGCCGATCCATTTCCCTCTCAGTCCCAATGTCCTATAAGACTATAAGCTATAGGAGCAAAATTAGGTCATATAGGCCAGTTGCTGGAAATAAAATCAGGAAAAGGTGGAAATATTCAATATGTCAGGCAGCATCTTTGGAAAGAGAAGCAGAGTTAACATTTCAGATCAGTAGCACATCATTAGGAGCTCTGACAGAGCATTAAAGTAACAAAAACTGAATTGTATTCCACCCAATAATTATGTCCAGAAACTGGATCAGGGTTATCATGCTGTGCCATTCATCTTCTGTGAAAATATTTTAAAAATTGGAAATTGGGGACACTGTGTAGATCATTCCATGTGTTCCATCTGTCTAAATACCCCTATGCTCAATGACCCTTGGTAGCTGATCCTTATCCCAACATGCCTTAACTTCTGATCATTGTCACTCCAATCCTTGACCCTCTCCATATCTGGCCCTCTATCTCTATAACATACTTGATGTCCATCTCCTTTGCTCATCACTTATCATGCGAAAAAATCTCCTCTCTATGTGCCAAGACCAATCTGTCAGCCAATGCCTCAGTCTCCAAGCAATGCAACTATTAACCCACCGTGCAACAACTGACAATAGGCCATCTCAGACATCAAACAATTTCTATGCCATAGTATCTCTTCTTCTTTCTTCTTCTTCTTCTTCTTCTTCTTCTTCTTCTTCTTCTTCTTCTTCTTCTTCTTCTTCTTCTTCTTCTTCTTCTTCTTCTTCTTCTTCTTCTTCTTCTTCTTCTTCTTCTTCTTCTTCTTCTTCTTCCTCTTCTTTTTCTTCTTCTTGTTAATGGTGGCTGGCAGTCCTTCTGCCATTCCTTTGCCCACTCTCCCATTGGTCTACACTCAGGGACCACTTTATTAGGTACCTCCTGTAGCTAATAAAGTGGCTACTGAGTGACTGTTCATTGTCTTCTGCTGCTTTTGCCAAGGTTCAGCATGCTGTGCATTCAAAGGTGCTCTTCTGCACTCCACTTTTGTAACACGTGGTTATTTGAATTACTGTCACCTTCCTGTAGGCTTGAACCAATCTGACCATTCTCCTCTGAATTTTTTCATTAATAAGGTGTTTTTTGCCCACAGAACTGCTGCTCACTGGATGTCTGTTTTTTTGTTTGTTTTCGCAGCACTCTCTGTAAACTCTAAAGAGTGTTGTGCATGAAAAGCCCAGAAGATCAGGAGTTTCTGTGATACTCAAACCACCCCATCTGGCACCAACTATCGTTCCACAGTCAACCTTACTTCAATCACATTTCTTCCCCCATTTTAATGTTTGGTCTGAACAACAACTGAACTGCTTGACCATATCAGCAATCTTTTATACATTGAGTTGGCGCCACATGATTGGCTGATTAGATATTTGCATTAATGAGCACATGTACAAGTGTACCTAGTAAAGTGGCCAGTGAGTTTATACTCAGTTGTAATCTTCCCTGTCCACTCCACAAATCTTGATGCCAAATTTGCAAACTTTGGCATTTCAGAAGTAAAACAAAACCTGCAAATCTGTAAACCAGAGACCCAATGCTCAATAAATGGAGGCAGTATCATTATGAGGTAGTCTTGCTGTTTGTTGTCCTACCTTCCTGAAGCGCAATGAGCCAGTTCTTTCAGAAACCGCACTGTTGTTTCCTCTTTGGCATTGAATGAGATGGTGTGGACTGGACAGGGACTGTTCGCCAACTTCTGACGCAGAAGTTCTCTCATCCCCTGAGGACTATCACCAGCAGCAAAGAAGTAAACGGCTTCAATCTGCACAAAAGAACATTACAAGCATTCCACATATTTCTTTTTTAAAATGAACAAACACAGGGAGAGTACTTCCCATCTTCTCCACTGGGAAGCTTATGTTCTCAACTCAACTGGCTCGGCTAGTAACAAGATAGTTCTTGTCTGTACTTTCTTTTAATATTCCTCATGTCTGACTTTACCTGATCAAAGATGTGTGTGTCTCATTACCCCAGTTATGGTACTGCAGCATTTCACAGGAATGAATATTGAAATTAATGAACAACCAATAAAGTGGAGTTCTCTATTCTATGCCTAAGTTCCTTTATGGGTTTGCAATTTACAAGGCCACATGCCAAAGCTACTAATTCATAAAATCTGCTCTGCTCTATACACGATAATAATATGGATAAGGTAAATTGTTCAAGTGTTTTTCCAATCATGATTACAAAGTTAACTACTGTTCTTTTACAACTATGTTTTATTAACTTTATACTGGCAGCTCTGGGGCAGAAATAAACAGTTAAAATCTAAAACAGTTAAAAAAGTAATTATTATACATATAGCAGATGTGGTAAGTCTACTTTAACAATAATTGAATAAAACAGCTGCTTTGCTGTAACAGCTACAAACACTTTAAGGTGTTTTAGAAATTGGCATCTGCTCATGTCTACGAAATGCACAATGTCTCACAGTTTTATCACTTGTTGCTTGCAGCACAGCCTCCACGGAGCTTGTCTTGCTGGTAACTGGCATATGGCGAAGATTCTCTATCCAGTCAACTGCTGAGACTATTGCCTGAGAGCTAACAGGAACAGCTTTGTCTTGCCACATATCCATTTCTTCAGCAGCCCTGCAGAGCGTTCAAAACAAGCAAGCAAAGATTAACTGTTTGAGCATCGAATTAACATCATACTCAATCCTCTAAAACAATCAAAATATTTTCTGGTGGCCTTATCTGTGGCTACAGTATTTTTCCTTTGTACTTCTGATGACTCATTGCAGAACTCTGAAAATGAAACCTCAATTTTAGCTTCCCACCTCTGATGAAATCAGAGAAGGGTTAACATCAGAAACACAAGAGATTCTACAGATGCTGGAAACATATGCAAAATGCTAGAAGAACTCAGCAGGACAGGCAGTATCTACGGAAAGGAACAGATGAAGGGTTTCAGCCCAAAACATCAACTCTTTATACTGTCAGGCCTGTTGTTCTTGCAACATTTTGGGCTTGTGGCCCAGCCCTGTTCAACATCTCTTTCCACTGTTGTAATGTCAGTATTATTAAAAGTAAGCTAATACCACTGGGGTTGGTGGGGTCTTTACTTCCGCTCTTTTTACTCCCAGTATGCATTGTATATAGTTCCTCCACCCAGGCCGCATGAGGTACCTGGAAGCCTCTGTATTGTAAATATCATTTGCCATCCCAGATAAAGATGCTCTTTTGGCCATCAAGTTGTCGAGTGGTCTTTTTGTAAAGTAGAAGTTACCACATCAACATTCACCATAATGAAGCTGGCTGCTGTTGCTTTGGTTCCCCTTTGCAAAATCTCATTGCCTCTCAGCTGTTTTCCTGGCATTAGGGTCATCCCAGGCCTTAGTCATTGTAGCGAGGAGTTCATATGTTCTAGGCCTCACATCAGCATTGTCATGGCCAACCCAGTGTTAAAATTAAGCCATCACACACCTGCAATCAGCATTGTGTTACAGTGACAACACTTCATTTTCAGCAACGGTAGCACTAATTTTCTTTAACCAGCAGTTTCAAACACAGAATGACAGGACCCAGATAAATCATTCCAAAGGGTGTTGTTTTATTTGCTCTCAATGCTATCAGTGAGCCATTTCTTCACATCATCTTCCATTCCCATAATATATTCTGCTTCCTTTGAAATTATTCTTAGATGCTGAATACTAAATCAAGGGAACACCCTTGCCAAGAAATTTCACTCTGGGTGAGTACTGCTAAATGCATTATGTAATGGTTAATGGACTAAATTTAGGAGATAAATTGCAAAGTAATGGCACACAGTTAGCTCTGAATAACAAGGCAGTTCCCTACATGATCAGAATAAATTATAGGAAGGGGTGAAAACTAGTGAAATTCATCGCTACTGAACAGCTGCAAATGGATGGACGGACCAAGTCAGCAGACTGTCCTTACTTGAGAAGTAGAACCATCAGCAACCATCAGCTAAGTCTCGGGTGGCAGAGTCTGAGGCTGCGTCCACACTACGCCAGATAAATCAGTAACCGAAGCTTTTTCTCTTCGTTTTTACCCTCCATCCACACTAAAACGGCGTTTTCATCCCCCAAAACCGGAGCTTTTCAGAAACGCTTTCCAGGTTGGGTATTTTTGAAAACGCTGCTCTGGCAGATCAGTGTGGACAGGGTAACTGGAGATTTTTGAAAACGCTGTCAGACGGCAGCACAATATTTCATTGTTTTCTTGAACGCAACCTAACAATTTCAGAACAGACAGCCAAGAGACTGAAGCCAGAAGAGTTAGAAATGTACTCACCAAATACTTTGACCCATAACTTACTGAATAAATAAGTATACTGTACTCACTTTGCCCTGTTTTCTGTCCTTGCTCATACGAAGGAGGTTTACATATTTATGCAAGCACTTCTCTGACGATAGATGTGTAACAGCCTAATGTAAAATTGTATGGAAATACAAGATAACACTGATGCAGACATGTTTTATACATTTAACAAGGTGCTTTATTAATGGAACAGAGTTAGTCAGCTTTTCAATGTTCGTCGTCAGCTGGGTCAATCTGTCCGTGAATTCCCTGTCGGTTGCCGCTGTACGCTGCAGTATTTGTTTTCTTTTAGTTTTAAGTTCTCCTGCGCGAGAGCCAACAGCTGTCGTCGTTTTAAGTTTTTCTAATCTGTAACTACACAAACACGCATTATTACGGCGAAATTCAACACCAAACATGTCGCTTGTTTTCGGTAGATGTGTCCTGCGCATGCACAGGAGGAGGAGATTCGCCGAAATCTCCGTTTCAGTGTGGATAGAGATATTTTCAAAAACGCATAGTGTGGGCACCTATCGTTTTTACACAAAACTGGCATTTTCAAAATTATCCGGTCTAGTGTGGACGTAGCCTGAGGCCTCATCCCCATTTTTCCCTGATAGCCTGTTGATAAGTCTCTATCGTCAGTAAGGAGGTAAGTCATTGCTAAAGATAAAAATTATTTTAATATATTAATTTAAAGTTTCTTAAGTTACCAGAAATCAATTCAATACTATAAGAGAAAGATGAACAAATAAACTAATTTCCGGCATTTGCCTTTCCATTTAAGACTAGTAATCCCATTTAACAGAATGGAATATGCTGTTTACATCACGACTCCTGGCATAAAGTTGTTTCAATGTAAAAGATGCAGAATCCACTATGTCAGGAGAAAATTTTTGGCAAAGTTCCCTCTGGAATGCCCATGCAGATGCGAGAATGACTCTGCCCTATGTGTCAGGTCAGGTCATTTGCCAGTAAATGATCAGCGGCTCTCAACTCAATTAAAACTAGAAGAAACTTGTAACAGAAGAAAGAAAGCACTGGAAATCAACACAACAGACCACAAACGTCACCAAGTTAACTCATACTTCAACCAGCAGCTTCTGGGTACAAGCTCCTTCCAGGATGTGAACAGGTAGATAAAGTCACAAAGAAAGCTTTTGGCTCATTGGCCTTCATAAATCAATGTACTGAGTCGAGGAGTTAGGTTGTTATGCTGAGATTGTGTAAGGCATTGCTTAGGCGTAATTTGGAATATTGCATGCAGTTTTTGTCACCTATCCACAGGAAAGATGTAACTAAGATTGAAAGAGTGGAGAGAAAATTTACAAGGATGTTGCCAAGACTTGAGGACTTGAGTTACAGAGTAAGGTTGACTAGGTTAGAACTTTATTCCCTAGAATGTAAAAGTTTGAGGGGAGATTTGACAGATACGTACAAAATTATGATAGAGTAAGTGCAAGCAGGCTACCTCTCACTGAGGTAGAATGAGACTACAACTCGAGATTATGGGGTAAGGAAAGGCCACATAACGAGGAATTTCTTCACTCAGAGGGTGGTGAGAGTGAAGAATGAGAGGCCAGCGCAAGTAGTGGATGCAGGGTCAATCTCAAATCTTAAAAGGAATTTGGATAGGTGCATGAGTGAGGGGGGTTTGGAGAGCTTTGGCATGGGTGTAGGTTGGTGGAAGGAAGCATGTTGATGGTTTGGCACAGACTAGGTAGGTCAGAAAGCCTGTTTCTCTGCTGTAGTGTTCTGTGATTCTGTATAATCCAGGTCAACCCTTTCATGGCAAGCCACTTTCTTGTAGCTTCCAGAAAATGAGATGAATCTGTGGCATGTATTGCCACATATGGCTGTGGAAGCCAAGTCATTGAGTATATTTAAAGCGCAATTCGATAGGTTCTTAATTAGTCAGAGTGTCTAATGTTACGGTAAGAAGGCAAGGGAATAGGGTTGAGAGGGATAATAAATCAGCCATGATTGAATGGTGGAGCAGGCTCAATGGCCCAAATGGCCTAAATCTGCTCCTATGCCTTAAGGGATATAAAGAAATGAGGCTTCATCTGCCCAGTCAGATGTTTTCAGAGAAAACATTCAGCTGCTGGTGAATGGCTAGCTCTGCACTGCCTCAAACAGAAAACTTGTAATCACAGTTCCTTTGCTGCGGGTGTAGGTGTAACCATGATCAGGTGCCATTCCCCTGAATTTACAATCGAGGACTGCTTGCAATCTAAATACCAAAATCAGCATGCAATACACAGAGCTCAGCAATCTCACCTCCACCGGACCAGATTGAGGTTTTGCAGACCTAACACATCTAGTTGTGAATGGTTGTGGGCAATGAAACAGCTAATGAAGGGAGGAAATTTTGTAAGTATTTCCTGAGAGTTGGTGGGGCCCGACAAGTGAGTGCTAAAGATTGAAGCTCTCAGATCAGAAGGCCGTTGACAAAGAGTCACATGTGAGACCACTTAATGACCTTTGTCTGGTCAGGGAATGTGAGGAGGTTATAGATCAGAGCTATAAGCAAGTAGTCACACCAGGGCCTCAGGAGACAGGTAAGTGGGTAACAGTCAGGAGAGGGAAGGGTAAGTGTCAGATACGAGAGACTACCCCTGTGGCTGTCTCCCTTAAAGGTAAGTACTCCTGCTTGAGTACTGTTGGGAGGAGACAGCCTACCTGGGGGAAGCAACAGTGACCGTGCCTCTGGCACAGAGTCTGGCCCTGTGGCTCAGAAGGGTAGAGAAAGGAAAAGGATGGCAGCAGTGATAGGGGACTCTATAGTTAGGGGGTCAGTTAGGTGATTCTGTGGACGCAGGAAAGAAACATGGTTGATAATTTGCCTCCCAGGTGCTAGGGTCTGGGATGATTCTGATTGCGTCCATGATATCCTGAAGTGAGAAGGTGAACAGCCAGAGGTCGTGGTACATATTGGTACCAATGACATAGGTAGGAAAAGGGAGGAGGTCCTGAAAACAGACTCCAGGGAGTTAGGAAGGAAGCTGAGAAACAGGACCACAAGGGTAGTAATCTCAGGATTACTGCCTGTGCCACATGACAGTGAGTATAGGTGTAGAGTGAGGCGAGGATAAATGTGTGGCTGAGGGATTGGAGCAGGGGGATGGGGTTCAGATTTCTGGAACACTGGGACCTCTTTTGGGACAGGCATGACCTGTACAAAGAGCACGGGTTGCACTTGAATCAGAGGGGGACCAGTATCCTGGCAGGGAGGTTTGCTGAGGCTGTTGGGGAGAATTTAAACTAGAATTGATGGGGAGGGGGGTGGGAACCGAACTGAAGAGACAGAGGAAGGGGTGTTTGGCTCACGAATACCTGATGGCTTGAGATGTGTTGATTTTAATGCAAAGAGTATCATAAACAAACCGGATGAGTTTAGAGCATGGATCAGTTCTTAGAGCTATGATGTTGTAACCATTACAGAGACCTGGATGGCTCAGGGGCCGGAATGGTTACTTAGAGTGCCAGGCTTTAGATGTTTCAGAAAGGACAGGGATGGAGGCAAAAGAGGTGGGGGTGTGGCACTGCTGATCAGAGATAGTGTCACGGCTGTAGAAAAGGAGGAAGTCATGGAGGGATTGTCTATTGAGTCTCTGTGGATGAATGTTAGAAACAGGAAGGTGTCCATAACTCTACTGGGTGTTTTTTATAGACCTCCCAATAGTAACAGGGACATCGAGGAGCAGATATGGAGCCAGATTCTGGAAAAGTGCAACAATAACAGGGTCACGTGGTGGGAGATATTAATTTCCCAAATATTGATTGGCATCTTCCTAGATCAAGGGGTTTAGATGGAGTGGAGTTCGTTAGGGATGTTCAGGAAGATTTCTTAACCAAATATGTAGATAAGCCTACAAGAGGAGAAGCTGTACATGATCTGGTACTGGGAAATGAACCTGGTCAGGTGTCAGGTCTCTCAGTGGGAGAGCATTTTAGAGATAATGATCACAATTCTATTTCCTTTACCATAGCATTGGAGAGGGGTAGGAACAGACAAGTTAGGAAAGCGTTTAATTGAAGTAAGAGGAAATATGAAGCTATCAGGCAGGAACTTGGAAACATAAATTGGGTGCAGATGTTCTCAGGGAAATGTACAGCAGAAATGTGGCAAATGTTCAGGGGCTATTAGCTTGGCATTCTGCATAGGTACGTTCCAATCAGACAGGGAAAGGATGGTAGGGTACAGGAACCATGGTGTACAAAGGCTGTAGAAAATCTATCAAAAAGAAAAGAAAAGCTTATGAAAGTTTCAATAAACTAAGTAATGATAGAGATCTAGAAAATTATAAAACTAGCAGAATGGAGTTTAAGAAGGAAATTACGAAAACCAGAAGGGACCATGAGAAGGCCTTGGTGAGCAGGATTAAGGAAAACCCCCAGGCCTTCTAAAAGTATGTGAAGAGCAAGAGGATAAGGCATGAGAGAATAGGACCAATCAAGTGTGACAGTGCAGAAGTGTGTATGAAACCGGAGGAGTTAGCAGAGGTACTTAATGAATACCTTGCTTTAGTATTCCCTACGGAAAAGGACCGTGGCGATTGTAGGGATGATTTACAGTGGCCTGGAAAGCTTGAGCATGTAGATATTAAGGAAGAGGATGTGCTGGAGCTTTTGGAAAGCATCAAGTTGAGTAAGTCACCAGGACCGGATGAGATATACCCCAGGCTACTGTGGGAGGTGAGGGAGGAGATTGCTAAGCCTCTGACAATGATCTTTGCAACATCAATGGAGACAGGAGAGGTTCTGGAGGATTGGAGGGTTGCAGATATTGTTCCCTTATTCAAGAAGGGGAGTAGAGATAGCCCAGGAAATTATAGACCAGTGAGTCTTACTTCAGTAGTTGGTAAGTAGATGGAGAAGATCCTGAAAGGCAGGCTTTATAAATATTTGGAGAAGCATAATATGATAAGGAATAGTCTGCCAAGGCCATGCTGACAAACCCATGTTAAGGCAGATCGTGCCTTATGAGCCTGGTTGAACTTTTTGAGGATGTGACTAAACACATTGATGAAGGTAGAGCCGTAGATGTAGTGTATATGGATTTTAGCAAGGCATTTGATAAGGAACCTCATGCAAGGCTTATTGAGAAGGTAAGGAGGCACAGGATCCAAGGGGACTTTGCTTTGTGGATCCAGAATTGGCTTTCCCACAGTGGTTGTAGACGGATCATATTCTGTGTGGAAGTTGGTAACCAGTGGTGTTCTAGGAGCTCTTCTCTGTGATTTTTATAAATGACCTGGATGAGGAACAGGAGGGATTGGTTAGTAAATTTACTAATGACGCAAAGATTGGGGGTGTTGTGGATAGTGTGGTGGGCTGTTAGAGGTTACAGCAAGACATTGATAGAATGCAAAACTGGGCTGAGAAGTGGCAGATGGGGTTCAACCCAGGTAAGTGTGAGATGGTTCATTTTGGTAGGTCAAATATGATGGCTGAATATAGTATTAATGGTAAGACTCTTGGCAGTGTGGAGGATCAGAGGGATCTTGGGGTCTGAGTCCATAGGACACTTAAAGCTGTTGCACAGGTTGACTGTGTCGTTAAGAAGGCATACTGTGTATTGGCCTTCATCAACCATGGGATTGAGTTTAAGAGCTGAGAGGATTTGTTACAGCTATATAGGACCCTGGTCAGAGCCCACTTGGAGTACTGTGCTCAGTTCTGGTCACCTCACTGCAGGAAGGATGTAGAAACTATAGAAAGGGTGCAGAGGAGATTTACAAGGATTGTGCCTGGATTGAGGAGCATGCCTTATGAGAATAGATTGAGAGAGCATGGCCTTTTCTCCTTGGAGCAACGGAGGATGAGAGGTGACTTGATAAAGGTGTATAAGATGATGAGAGGCTTTTTCCCAGGGCTGAAATGGCTAATACAAGGGGGCATGGTTATAAGGTGCTTGGAAGTAGGTACAAGCGGGACGTCAGAGTTAAGTTTTTTACAGAGTGGTGGGTATGTGAAATGCACTGCCAGTGACAATGGTAGAGGCAGATACAACAGGGTCTCTTAAGAAACTCTTAATTAGGCACATGGAGTTTAGAAAAATAGAGGGCTATGCGGTAGGAAATTCTAGACAGTTTCTAGAGTAGGTTACATGGTCGGCACAACATTGTGGGCTAATGGGCCTGTAATGCCCTGTCCATTTCTATGTTCTATGATGGAATGGTACAGCAGACTTGATGGGCTGAATGGCCCAATTCTGCTTCAATGTCTTATGGTCATATTCATTCAGAAGCAATGAATAAATGATCCACCTCCGCTTCCTCCTGAAGTGTGCACCATCACAGAAACCAGCCTCTAGCCAATTCAAGTTATTGAACGAGGCCCAGTCTACCAACTTGAATCGCCATATTCCCTCCACAGAAGTCACAGGTATTGACCATCTCCAACAAATGTCACCTAAAAGGCAGTGGCAGCACTATCACTGAGTCTCCGCTTCATCGATGTCCTGAAGGTCACAACTGACCAGAACCTCAATTAGCCTATCCACATAAATGCCATAGCCAGAGGGCAATTCAGGGAATGGATAGCCTGTAGGAAAGGACTCACTACCTGACACCCCAAGCCTTTCCTGCCATCTACAAGGTAGAAGTCCGGTTCATGCCAAAACGCTCTCTGCTTACCCTGACAAGTGCGATGGTAACAACTCTGAGAATGTTCAGTACCATCCATTTGATCAACCCCCACCCACTCTCTTAATATACATTGTCTCCACCACTTGCACCATGTGGTGGAGAGAATGAATGTTAAGATACACAATATGCTGAAGGAACTCAGCAGGTCAGGCAGCATCGATGGAGAGGAATAAACAGTCAACATCATTTGTCCCCGCTGGTTCTGTCCCTTCAAATGCTGAATTCATAGAACATAGAACATTACAACACAGTAAAGGCTGTTCAGCCCATGACACTTTGCTGACCTTTTAACCTACACTAAAATCAACCAAACACCTCTCCTACATAGCTCTCCACTTTTCTATCATCTACGTGCCTATCTAAAATGCCCCTGTTGTATCTGCCTCCACCAGCACCTCTGGCCAAGTGTCTCACGCACGCACCCACCACTCTCTGTGTAAAACACTTAGCACTGATAGCTCCCCTATACATTCCTCATATTAGCCATTAGTGCCCTGGGAGAAAGTTTCTGGCTCTCTGCTCAATCTGTGCCACTTATCATCTTGTACCTCCACATTTGTGTATGTGTGTTGCTCTAGGTTTCCAGCATCTGTTAAATCTGTAGTGGTTTTTTTATTCGTGTGCCATAGTCTGCCAGAACCTCAGCGACCACTTATTTTTTCAAGTGGTTGTCTTGGAGGAAAGATTCTGTAAGTGGTTCCCCCACGTCCTTCTCACAACGCAGTTGTTTTTCTTTTTACGAGGCTGTGTTGCGAGCTCAACACTCAACCCAGCACGGATGGAAAGCGTGTCCAGGAGCGGCCTGACTGGATTCAAACCTTCGCTCCGAAGTCTGACACTGATGTCACTGTAGTGTTTATAACATACAAAATGCATTCACCCAGAATAGTCCGACAATACCTCCCAAACCAATGACTTTCACTACCAAGAAGGACCAAGGTCAGTTGGCGTCATCAGGACACATTGGTTCCTCTCCAAGTCACAGGCCAACCTGACCTGGAGGAAAGTCATTCACTGTCCACTCCCAACATAGCAGCACTGTAGGAGAGAGTGCCAACGTCAGAAGGATTGCCTGTGGTTCAGAAAAAAACATCCCCTTCCCAAGGGCGGCATGGTGTGGCAGTTAGCATAAAGCTTTGCAGTACCAGCGACCCGGCTTCAACTCCAGCCACTGTCTGTACGGAGACTGTACATTTTCCGCATGACCGCGTGTGTTTCCTCCGGATGGTCTGGCTTCTCCCACATTCCCAGCATGTACTGATTAGCAGATTAATTGGTCACATGGGTGCAATTGGGCAGTACATGCTCATTAGGCCAGAAGGACCTCTTACTATTCTGCATCCCACCAACAGGATCCAACTACCAAGGACAACTTTCCCTCCCCCCCCTCAACTTTCTGCTTTCCGCAGGAATTGCTCCCTACGTGACTCCCTTGTCCATTCATCCCTCCCCACTGATATCCCTCCTGACACTCATCCTTGCAAGTGGAACAAGTGCTACACCTGACCCTAAACCTCCTCCCTCACTACCATTCAGGGCCTCAAACAGTCCTTCCAGGTGAGGCAACACTTCACCTGTGAGTCTGTTGGGGTCGTCTACTGTATCCAGTGCTCCTGTATCCTCCTTATATTGGTGAGGCCTAACGCAGATTAGGAGATGACTTCGCTTAGCACCTATGCTCCATCCACCAGAAAAAACTGGATCTGCCAGTGGCCACCCATTTAAATTCTATTTCCCATTCCCATTCTGACACGTCAGTCCATGGTCTCCTCTACAGTCATGATGAGGTCACACTCAGGTTGGAGAAATAACACTTTATATTCCGTCTGGACAGCCTCCAACCTGATGGCATAAACATCGATTTCTTGAACTTCTAGACCAATAGCCCACCAGCCTCTCCTCACCATTCCCCATCCCCTTTTCCTTTTCTCACCTTATCTCCTCGCCTGCCCATCGCCTCCCTCTAGAGCTCCACCCCCCTTTCCTTTCTTCCATGGCCTCCTGTCCCCACCTATCAGATTTCCCCTTCTCCAGCCCTGTATCTTTTCCACCAATCAACTTCCCAGCTACTTACTTCATCCCTCCCCCTCCCGGTATCACCTATCACCCTGTGTTTCTCTCTCCCCCTCCCCCCCCCATCTTTTAAATCTACTTCTTCACTTTTTTTCTCCAGTTCTGCCAAAGGGTTTCGGCCTGAAATGTCAACTGTACTCTTTTCCTAGATGCTGCATGGCCTGCTGAGTTCCTCCAGCGTTTTATGTGTGTTGCTCGGATTTCCAGCATCTGCAGATTCTCTCTTGTTTGTGACCATTGTGTATCTATCCACGTCAGAGTTCCACGGACCCCTTGCTTAATGGTATTGGTCCATGGCATGTTGGGAACTCCTGCTCTCGATAAAGGGCTATTAGGGATGAGAAATAAGTGTTGGCTTTACTAGCAATGCCTACATCCCATAATTGAATTTTTAATGCATGTCTGCATAATACCATTTCCAACTAATTCGAAGAAATTCACGTGATTCTAAAAAAGTTGATAAAGCACAGTATAAACAAGCCTCTGTTTACTAAAGAGAGAGCAAAGCCAATACGTTACAAAACAAACAGTTTAGTGCTGGAGGAACTCAGCAGGTCAGGCAGCATCTATGGAAGGGAATAAACAGTCAATATTTTAGACTGAGACCCTTCATCAGGACTGGAAAAGACTATAAAACATGGGAGCAGAATTAGGCCATTCAGCCCATTGAGTCTACTCTGCCATTTAATCATGGCTGATTTATTACTATCCCTCTCAAGATCAGGATAGGTTAATATCATTTCCAGTACACAAGTGTAAAGGAAAATGAAATAATTGTTATATTGGACCTGATGCAGCATTTAAAAAACAAACTAAGATAAAGAACATAATAATAAAAACACAGAAAAATTAATATATAAAATAGCTTATATACGTGGGGGGGGGGTGATTGATAAGTTTGTGGCCTAAGGTAGAAGGAGTCAACCCTTTGAGTGATTATGCAGAAAGTTTGGTTAATAACTCATCTCCTTCTACCTTAGGCCACAAACTTATCAATCACCCCTGATGAGTTTTAACTTCAAACTTCCTGCATAATCACTCAAAGAGTTGACCTGCATGTGCATGTAACGAGAGCTGTATAACTCATCTCCTTCTACCTTAGGCCACAAACTTATCAATCATCCATGTGGACACTTTCTGGAGGTCCAAGATCCGTATGCTCCATGACCGCTGGACTAAGTGTGCAAATATAGGAGGGGACAATGTTGAAAAATAAATGTGGCAGGTTTTCTAAAATTGGCTCCCTTCTACCCTGGGCCACGAATTTATCAATCACCCCTCGTACATGGATTGATTGTATGTACATAAAGCCTCTGCCTTCTCCCTGTAACTTTTGACATCCTTACAAATCAAGGACCTGTCAAAAGAAGGGGGAAGAAGCCAGTACATACATTGCTTTATGATTTAAAGCTTGTGTAGGAGCCATGACCTTTCCATAGTAAAAGACATTTTAACAACAAGAGTGCAGCTTAATCCTCAGAATAGAAAAGAGGAGTGACACACAAATAACACTGTGCAAACAATGAACAGAAACTAGGTTAAGTAACAGCTTAAACGAATTAAGGCAAAAATATTTCAAAACAAACAACAAACTAGAGGGTAACCATAAATGATCGGACACAAACAATACACAGAGGGTGCTATACATACTGAAATTAACTCGTGTCAGTGAGTCTGCTGTTGGCTTATGTTGATGATGCATCAGCAACGAGACTGATACACTCCACGTGACGGGAGGTATTGCAGAACTTTAGGCTAAGCCATTCCCCGTGCTGAAAAGCCATGGTGAAGCACACCAAGGCCAGGACTGCGAGGGTCACGGGGAAACGTTGATGGTTGAGGGCCCAATATGAATCTGATTTTTGGGGATTTTGGAATCTGATTGGAGTGAAACCAAAACATGGGCCCTGGAGGAGGGGGCTAAGTGAGGTTACCTGGAGTGGAGAGTAACCTTGGGACAGGAGCACAGGGTGGGATGCAAGTTGTGAACTGAGCGGCCAAGGTTTGGAGCCTGGGGATTAGGCTGCAGTCAGAGGGGCCAAGTGGAGAGGCGAAGGAAAGAACACACCCAGAAATCTGGTGGCTGGTGCCTGGAGTGAGGAGGATTTTGCTGTAGGTCAGAACCTGTTTGTGGGAGTAACTAAGGCATCTACTCTCAGAACAATGTGATATCATTCTCCAAGAATGACATCATCCCACGTGAGAATGATGTAATCCCAGTATCCTTTGTGACTCATTACCTGTTTTGCAAAACATGTCCTACCAACTTTAAAATCTGACTCCTTACAATTGTATAATGGAATTTCTCTCATTCTTCTTCTAGTCAAAACGTGTCACCTTACATATTTTCTCCTTACAAGTTTATCTGCCATTTGACTGCCTCTAGTACTAGCCTAAGGCTTTCCTGGAGGTAATTACTATCTTTCACAGTTCACTGCTCTTCCAAGTTTCACATTCTTTGCAAAATCGTGCCGTAAGTCCCAAAGACCAAGTTCTTCAAAAGCTGAAGTGATCATACCAACATAGATACTAGGGACAGCAGCAGGCCACTCAGCCCCTCGAACCCATTCGGTCATTTAATATCACTGCTGATTTGCCAGTAACTGCAATTCCACATCCCTAACTCACCATCCCCGCGTCCCTTTGAAAAAGACTATTTCAAAGACTCATGAGAGAGAAAAACTCATCACTTCATCCCTATTTAAATGGGCAAAGCTTTAAATCAGAGGTTGGTTCCCAAACATTTTTCTGCCATGGAGCAATACAATTAAGCAGGGAGTCCATACACCCCAGGCTGGGAACCCCTGTTTTGAATGAACAACATAATGATGCCTGGCCTAGATTCTCCCACAAAAAAAGGGATATGGAAAAGCTGGAAAAATGGGCTGAAAAATGGCAGATGGAATTTAATGCAGACAAGCGTGAGGTGTTGCACTTTTGCAGAAGAAACCAGAGTTGGGCTTATCCAGAGAATGCCAGGGCATTGAGGAGTGTGGTGAACGAAGGGATCCGGGAATACGAATCTGTAATCCTTTCACCCATCACCTTGTGCTTCTCCCCCACCCTTCCAACTTCTTATCTGACTCCTCATCATTTCTTCTCCAGTCCTGACAAAGGGTCTTGGCCCGAAACATCAATGGTACTCTTTCCATAGATGCTGCCCGACCTACGGAGTTCCTCCAGCATTTTGTGTGTGTTGCCATAATTCTTGAAAGTGGAGTCACAGGTAGATACTGGATTTCATTAACCAGAGCACTGAGTACAGGAGTCATGATGTTATACTGGAACTGTATAAGACAGGTAGGTAGATAGATAGATACACAGATACTTTATTGATCCCAAAGGAAATTACCATATCACGGTGTACATTGGTAAGACTGAATTTGGAGTATTATGTCCAGTTCTGTTCACCTACCTACAGAAAAAGTTATCAATAAGCATGAAAGAGTGCAGAGAAAATTTACAAGAATGTTGTTGGGACTTGATGACTTGAGATATTGGGAAATTTTAAATAGATTAGGACTTTATTCCCTGGAGCACAGGAGAATGAGGGAGGCCTTATAGAGATATGCAAAATTCTGAGTGATATAAATAAAGAAATTACATGCAGATTTTTTCCACTGAGTTTGGGTGAGGTAAGAACTAGAGGTCATATGTTTTGGGATGAAAACTGAAGGAAAACATGAGGGGGAGCTTCTTCACTCGGAGGGTGGCGAGAAGGTGGAATGAGCTGCTCGCAGAGGTGGTGAATGCAGGTTCAATTGCAACATTTAAGAGAAGTTTGAATGGGTAAATGGATGAGAGGGGTATGGATGGCTATGGTCTGGGTGCAGGTAGATGGGACTGGGCAGAAAAACATGTAGGCACAGACTGGAGGAGCAGAAGGGCTTGTTTCTGTGCTGCAGTGCTCTATGACTCTCTGACTCTAAAACATCATCTTGGCGTTCACCCTATTTGAATCCTTTGAGATTGTAAATGCTGTATAGTCAGTCAGTATAGACAAGTCAGCCCACAGGGCCTGCTCCCATGCCTTATTACTCTACGACTCTATGTTTCAATGAGGCCCCTCTTACTCTTCTAAATTGCAGTAAGTACAAACCCTAGCCTGCCCAAACTTCATGTCTGTTCCAGGCAATAGTCTCTGAACTGCTTCCAATGCACTTATGTCCTTCCTTAAATAAGGACATCAGAACTGTACACAGTGCTTAAAATGGAGTCACACCAGTGACCCATGTATTTTTGCATTGTCTATCTAACTAACTGTTTATTTATTTATTATTCCTTTTTCATTTTCTATTTTTACTTTTTATTATAACTTTTAGTTGTCTTTATATCTTGCATTGTATTGCTGCCACTAAGTAACAATTTTCACAAAGTATACCAGTGATAATAAATCTGATTCCGGTAGTATAACCTCCCTATTTTTGTGTTCAATTCCCTTCATAATAAATAGGTGTTCTGTTGTGTTCCTAATTACCTGCCGTAACTGTCTTTCATGAATCATGCACTGGGACACGCAAATCCCTCTGCTTCTCAGAGCTAGTGAGCCCAGTAGTGAAACTTAGAAAAAAAAAATTACTGTTTACAAATAAAGACTTCTTGGGCTTCCTGCCAGGTACAGATGTCGATCATACCGGACATGTCAATGACATACTCTTCCATCTTGTCCATGACTAGACATGTCCAGGCATCACCTCTGATAAAGATGGCAGAGTTTGTCATCGAAACATCGGTTACAATCGATACCCGTACCCTGTTGGAAGCCCGAGAAGAGTTTATTGTCATATATGCTGGGAAAGCTCTAGGTCTTTTTTCAAAAATTACTGATAAACTTTCTTTAGACCCCACTGATATTACTCTTCGGCCACTTTCAGATCTTTATATACTTTCTTGTTTTGACATCACAGAGGTGAAGAATTAAGCCAAGTCATATATCTAGCATAACTTCTCAGATTACTGATGATAATAAAGATGTTTTCTGCAGATAAATCATCTTGCTGAACGTGTTAAGTTTACAGTGCTCGTTTCTGGGAAATATGAGATGACCTGCTGATGACATAGCAGGCTTCCACTGTCATAAGTTTTGTAGGATTTCTAAAACAAAGAGGCTATAAATAGAGGGGAAAATACAAGGTCTTCTGACAAATGTTAAAAACGCTAAGAAGAAATAGTTCAAGAATCCAGAGATAATAGTACGAATAGCGTAAATTAAAAAAAAACTTTTAAGTCCCCAAAATCAAAATCTTGTATATGAAATGAAAAATATGCTGGAAATATTCAGCAAAAGCAGTGGTGAGTGAACCAGAGTAAATATTTCAAGTCGGTGTTCCTTCCATCTGAAATTGCAGTTTGCTTCTCTCTCCATGGATTTGTGAAACATTCACAGCAGGTTTAGTTTCATTCCGGTATTATTTCATTTCTCTCTGTTCCATTGATTTCTATTTTTCCCACAGCTATATTAATTGAAAAGTCTGTACAGCTTTGAGATGCTATTAAACTTTGGTTTTGCATGAGTGGAACCAGCTACATTTCTTGCTAAGAACTGAAGCCCCTGCTGGCAGATACAGTTCATATTTCAGTTGCTGCCCCTTCTGCATCATAGTCCATAAGACAGTGGAGCAGACTTAGGCCATTTGGCCCATCAATTCTGCTCCACTATTTCACCATGTCTGACTTATTATCCCTCTCAACCCCATTCTCCTGCCTTCTCTATGTAATCTTTGACGCCCTTATTAATCAAGAACCTATCAATTGGCACATTAAATCTATCCAATGACTTCCCTCCACAGCCGCCTGGTCCTATACTCTCCCACTATAGGAAATATCCTCTCCGCATCCACTCGATCTAAGTTTTTCAATATGTGATAGGTTTCTAAATAAATAAATAAATTGATCGATAGATACATAAATAAATTCTTCTAAACTCCAGTGAGTACAGGCCCAGAACCGCCAAAAGCTCCTCACATATTAACTCTTTCGTTCCTGGAATCATTCTCGTGAACCCCCTCCATACCGTCTCCAATGTCAGCACATCCTTTCTTAGATAAGCAGCCAAAATGAGCACACACAACTCCAGGTGTAGTCTAACCAATGCTTTACCAAGTCTCAGAATTACATTTTTGCTTTTACATCTTTGCTGCCTGGTGCCAGGCAAATAACTCCTTCCTCGATGTGAACAAGATGAAAGAGGTGGTTATCGACATCAGAAGAACTCAAACCACTCATATATCGGCAGACAGCAGTGGAAGCTGCAGTTTCAAACTCCTGGGAGTGCGTATCACACACAGCCACTCATGGTTCCAGAACACATCAGGAAAAGTCACTAATGCCTCTGCTTTTTGAGGAGGCTGAAGACAGCTGGACTTGGCTGTTCGCCCATACTCACGTCATTCCACAGATGCGCAGTGTAGAGCATCCTATCAAGCAGCATCACTGCACGGTACGGAAAGTGTACTGCAGTGGACAGGAAGGTTCTACCACTGTAGGTTTTCACAAATAAAACGAAGGGAGGCATTTGATGCTTAATGAAACCCGTCGCACGTTTTATTAAACTCCCAGCCTAAGCACAAAAGTGCGCTATAAATCCTTGTTTAACAAAGTCATCGCATCAGACCAGCCTCTTAAAGTGAAACCCCACCTTAAGATCGGTGGTTGTGAATTATGTACGTTTCTCCCAGTTGCGTAACCCTACATTGACACTCACCCAAAATTCACTAAAACTGGCATAATGAGTCTGTCTGGAGCTCGGGTTCTGTGTTCCATGGGTGGAGGAACTGCAGGTGCCTCAGACTTGTCCACAGATGTGTTGCCACACTCATGGTCATGTTGTGATGGCAGAGGCATGGTAATGGAATACTCCAAATTTTGGTGGGCTAGTTTAAGGCAATCTACTGAAATGTGTTCAGGTTTATCCCTCTTATTTATGATAAAAGACTTTTCTCCCTGCTCCAGAATCCAGACCAAGCCATTGTAAGTGGGCCTAAGGGGACGTTGGTGTCCATCGTGGCAGACAAAAACAGACAAGGCAGAATGTAGATGAATAGGAACCAACGTGGGAGGTAGGGATAGGTGAAAAGGAACTGAATGTACAGAGGAGGCTGACCAGTTGTCAGGAGTAAAATCACCTGCCACCTGTAATGGCTGCCCATATGCCAGCTCAGCCATGGACAACCGCAGGTCCTCTGTTGGAGCTACTCTGAGTCCCAGAAGGACCCAAGGGAGCTAATCATGCCAACACCCATTGATCAGGGAAGTGCTCAGAGCAGCCTTTAAGGAGCTGTTAAACCATTTGGCTAGGCCATTGGACTGCAGGTGATACACTGTGGTGTGATGTAGCCTAGCGTCAAGGCTCTGAGTCATCTCAGCCCAGAGGTCTGAAACGAATTGGGGGCCGCAGTCAAAGGAAATTTCAGATGGGGCGCCAAATTGAACAACCCATGTGCCGATGAGTGGCTAAACCATGTCTGCGGTCACTGTCCATGCTAGGAAAGACCTCTGGCCACATGGTGGTACAGTCCACCATGATGAGGTGTGTGAAGCCATGGGAGTGGGGAAGAGGATTAACAAAGCCCACATTGGCATGGTCAAACCATCGCTCAGAGACCTCAAAAGCTGCCAATGGCTCCTGAAAATGATAGCTAATTTTTGTCCACTGGCGCTCCACACGATCTGAAATCCAGTCATGCATGTCCTTTCTGAGGCGGTGCCAAACAAACTCCAGTGCAACCAGTTCCTGTGAGGCCTTCTGGCCCGGATGCAAGAGGCCATGTATAGAGCCAAGACAGTTCACCTCCAGTTTGCGGGCACGATGGGGCAAGACCAACCAGTTGAGACATTGCACAGGAGAGAAACCCCAGCTGCCCTGAACTTGATGTCAGCAAACCACAAGCCTGGGACTGCTGTTCAGTAAGCCTGGATCTCTGACATTTGCCTTCCTTACCACCGACTTAATCTGCAAGCTAACCATTAGGGAATCCCACATGAGGACTCCCTGTCCCTTTGCACTTCTGATGTCTAGATTTGCTCCCCATTTAGAAAATATTCAACTCCTTTAATCTTTCTAACAAAGTGTATTTTCCTTCCACTTGTCACATACAGAAGATTTATTTGTTTATAATTGTCACATGCATAAGATACAGTAAAAAGCTTTTGTTTGTGTACCCTCCAGTACACTGAGGAATAAAAAGAAAAACAGAAAGCAGTATATAGAATTTGTTGCAGAGAAAGTGCAAGTTACATAGGCAAATAAAAACAGCTGTAGATGAGTGTGTCCCCACAGAATCATTCCGAATCTTCCCCAACCAGAAGCCCTGGGTGAACCACGAGATCTACAATCTGCTAAGGACCAGATCGAAGTCTGGTGACCAAGGAAGTTACAAGAGGTCCAGGTACAATCTCTGGAAAGCCATCTCATGGATGAAGTGGGAATTCTGGGCTAAGCTTGAATTAACAAAGGTTGCTCGACAGTTTAACACAGTTGTGGCAAGGCTTGAATACTACCGCCTCTTATAAAGTAAAATCAAACAACACAGTTAATAACAGGGCTTTGCTCCATGCCTTTTATCCTTGCTTTGACCATCAAAACATGGAGGAACCATCATGTACTTCCACAGGCCCCAATGATTTCAGTCTCTTCAGGAGGGTGAACTCATGAGAAATGTACAACCAGATAGGGTATCTGGCCAAGTACTAAAGGCCTGTGCTGGTCAACTGGCAGGAGTGTTCACTGAGATCTTTAACCTTTCACTTTGGCAGTCTGAGTTACACACCTGCTTCAAGCAGGCCTCAATTATGCCAGTGCCTAAGAAGAACGTGGTAACCTGCCTCAGTAAATATCTTCCAGTAGCACTTAGATCCACCATGATGAAGTGCTATGAGAGGCTGGTGATTTAATATATCAACTCCTGTGTGAAAAGTGACTTGGCTCCACTCCTATTTGCCTGCTCGCACAACAGGTCCACAAGTAACTGCCATCTCATTGGCTCTTCACTCAACCCTGAAACATCAAGGCAGCAAAGATGCATGCATCAGGAGGCTCTTTATCAACTACAGCTCAGCATTCAATACCATCATCCCCTCAAACAAATCCATAAGCTTCAAGACCTTGGCCTCAATAATTTCCTGTGCAACTGGATCCTCAGTTCCTTCACTTGCAGACTCCACTCAGGTTGGATTGACAACATCTCCTCCACACAAGCTCCATCAGCACCAGTGCACCGCGATGTCGTGTGCTTAGCTCCCTGCTCTAAGCACAATGCCAATGCCATTATCAAGTCTGCCAATGACACCACTATCACAGGCTGAATCGGTGGTGGCGAATCAGCATATAGGAAGGAGATTGAAAATATGGCTGAGCGATACCACAACAACCTTTCACTCAATCTCAACAAGAACAAGCAGCTGATTATTGACCTCGAAGAGAAAACGAGATGTCCATGAGCCAGCCTTTATCAGAGGATCAGAGGTGGAGAAGGTCAGCAACTTTAAATTCCTGGATGCTATCATTTTGGAGGACCTGTCCTGGGCCCAGCACATAAATAGCACCTCTATTTCCTTAAGATTTGAAGAAGATTCAATGTGACATCTAAAACTTTGACATACTTTTATAGATGTGTGGTGAAGAGTATATTGACTGGCTGCATCATGGCCTTGAATGGAAATACCAGTACCTTTGAACGGAAAATCCTACAAAAAGTAGTGGATACGGCCCAGTGTGTCTCCACCATTGAGCTCATCTACACAGAGCTTTGGCATGAGAAAGCAGCATCCATCATCAGGAATTCCACCATGAAGAAGGTACAGAAGCCGCAGGATTCACACTACCAAGTTCAGGTATAGTTATTAACCCGCAACCATCAGTTTCTTGAACCAAGTGGGATAACTCCACTCAACTCCACTTGTTCCATTACTGAAATGTTACCACAACCTAAGGATTCACTTTCAAGGTCTCCTCATCTCATGACCTCAATATTTATTTCTTATTTATCTATTATTATTATTATTATTATTATTATTATTATTTCTTTCTTTTTGTATTTGCACAGTTAGTTGTCTTTTGCACATTGGTTGAACACCCAAGTTGATGTGACCTTTCATTGATTCTATTATGGTTATTATTTCATTAAGAATTTATTGAGTATGCCCACAAGAAAATGAATCTCAGGGTTGTATATGGTGACATAAATGTACTTTGATAATAAACTTACTTTGAACTTACAGTGAAAGACGACAAAAAAGTCAATTGGGATATCAGGATTTTGTCTTTTAGCATATGAGAGGACCATTCACGAGCTTAGTAATGACAGGTTGGAAGCTGTCCTTATCCATTCTATCTCATGGTGAACAGAATCCACTCTGTGATTCCAGGAGAAGTCTGGCCAGCAGGAAGAGACATTAAGGAGAAACTTCTCGTGACATTTCCTGTGACAGGCAGCAGGGTACCTCTATGTAACTGCCTCATTTGGATTTGTCTACTTCCTTGAAGACAGTCAAGACTGAACATCTTGGAAATTCTCTGAAATTATTTTCTGTTCCTTGGTGAGGAATAAGAGATCATAAATTTGAACTGATAAAATCTCACCATCGTATTTCAGAATTTCAGTGGGAGTTTTTATGTCTGTTGCGGAATAATTGTGACTTGAGCTGTTATCGGGCCTTACAATCTCTTGTCAGCTTGGGGAGTGCTAAGGTGCTGGTGTATACTGTGCTATGAGTAGAGACAAAGGCACCCACGTCAAACAGAATCTCAGCTGAGAAGATCTTCAAAGTTCTGCTTCAAGCGGATGCTAATCTTTCCCCCGTTCTCTTGGCTGATGTCACCAATCATCCTGACAGATCTAAAGATTCCACTCACTTCATGTTTATCGGTTGGTTGTTGGTTCTCTTGCCCTCTTTTAGTTGTCTTCTCTTTATACATGAATTTACTGTGCCTTTTAAAACTCAATAACAAAGACTTCAATTTTCACTGTATTTATCACATGACCTAATTGCAAGCAGTTTAAGTTCATGTCCCGTAATTTCCCTTGAAATTTTCCATTCTCTATTTAGAGATACAGTGTGGTAACAATCTCTCCTGGCCCAACAAGTCCACACTACCCAGTTACACCCATGTGAACAATTAACTCTCTGAGCTGTACATCTTGGGAATATGGGAGGAAACCCACATGGTCATGGGGAGAACGTCCAGTACTGTGCAAAAATCTGGCACATATATATCCAGTAGCCTAAGATTTTTGCACAACTCTATATTTATCAATGTGGAGTGGAGAACAAGTTTGTAAATCTGATGGGAGCAAAGGATGGTGGGAATGGCAAAGGTGTAGCACCACGAGAGGGGTATGGGACAGGTGGCAGAGAAGGAGTGCCAGGGGTAGGGACTGGCACAGGTGCGGACACACCCAGCCCTGAGAGACCAGGAAAGATAATTTGATTCCAAACAATTGGTTTATTGATCATTACAGAATGTATCTCCATTCCTCTTTTCCCAACCATGATTCCCTTCTCCCTGCCCCCTTCCCACTCTCAATCCGCAATGGAGACCCCAATCAGGATCAGGTTTATCATCACAGACAAATATCATGAAATACTTCTTTTTTTTTGCAGTAGCAGTGCAGTGCCATACTTAAATTACTACGTTACCGTGCAAAAATCTTAGACACTGATTATATATATGTACTTATAACTTTTATACAGTACTGTACAAACTCTTCACGGAAAGTCGCAGCAATTGAACGCAAGTAGCTGGCGCTGTAGCACACTATGCAAATCACTATGATGCCGTGTTGACCCAAAGCACTGGAGAAGATTGCAAACAGCACAATTTTCAGAGTTGTGACCACAAAAACTACCTAGTCTTTTACTTCTGTGTGGAAAATCCCAGATTTGATGTCAGTCTTATCTGAAATGTGGCAAGCAGAGACCATCTCATTGTTGTCACAACTTGAGCACTAACAGACAGCTACATCGTGTTCAATTAATCAAGTGGACATCTTACCTCAAAAGTCTTGTATGACAAAGGTGAATTCTTGAACTCACAATCTACCTCATCGTGGTCCTAGCATCTTCAACTACCTCCACTACTGTAACTTGGCCATAACTAACTGCAACACCACACTCGGTAGATGGTTACAGGAATGGTCTTCTGCTGCTGTAGCCATCGACTTCGAGTTTTGACATGCTTTGCATTCAGAGATGCTCTTCTGAACAATATCGTAATGTGTAGTTATTTGAGTTATTGCCACCTTCTTGTCAGCTTGAATCAGTCTGCCCTCTCTTCTCTTGCCTTTCTCATTAACAAGGTAAACTGCTGCTCACTGAATATTTTGGTTTTTCGTACCATTCTCTGAAATCTCCAGAGACAATTGTGTGCGCAAATCCCAGATCAGCAGTGTCTGAGATACTCAAACCACCCCGTCTGGGAACAGCAATCATTCCAAGTTCAAAGTCACCTGGATCACGTTTCTTCCCCATTTTGATGTTTGGTCTGAACAACAACTGAACCTTCAAACACAGGGCCAAATTAGCAGCACTGTTTTAACGAGTCGGTTAATAAGTTTGGATAAAATTGATAGGTCTACTATTTTGGTTCAACTGCTTTAATATTTCACCCAGTGTGCGCTGCCAGGGTCACAGTCAAAAACATCAGGTTTAAAGGTCTCTCACATGCTCCACCTAATTTTTATTTTGTTTTACTTTGTACCATCTAGAAACTCACATATTGTTAAAATCACTAACTCTGTTTATTACCTTGGAATTCCACAGAGGGGGCCTCACTGAGCCCACAAGCCTTTTCAAACATTTAATAAAATCATAGTTGATTTGTGATTTAACTGCATATGACTCATCACTGTCCCAATATCACTTGACCTTTGACTGACAAAATTATTCATCTCAGATTAAAAATCTACAATTGATGGAGTCTTTGCTGCTGTTTGTGGAAGAGAATTCAAAACTTCAACCCACTATGCATAGAATCACTTCCTATTTTAACTTCCAAAATAGTTGGTTCAGAATGTCTGACCACATCACCTCATTGTGGAATTCCCTACCAGTTGGTAAAGTTTTCATCTGTCCCAACAGCTTCCCTTAATAACTTGAAATTAAATTCCAGCAAATGCAACCTGAGTTGTATAATCACTCTTTTTAAAGGCTAACTCCTTGAGTTCAGGTGTCAATCTATTCTGCTTCCAAGACTAGAACTTATTTCCTAAACTGTGGTGCAGAAGAGCTGAACCCTGTAATTCAAACAGTCATAGAATAATATGCATGAAAGCAGGCCCAACTCATCCCTACCAAACATGGTGCCCACAAAGCTAGTTCTATTTGCTCATGTTTGGCCCATATCCCTCTAATCCCCTCCAGCCCATGGACTTTACTGCTAATTTTAATGATACAGCATGGTAACAGGCCCCTTTGGCTCAACAAACCCACGCTACCCTATTACACCCAAATGACCAATTACTAACCCGTACACCTTTGGAAAGTGGGAGGAAACCCGAGCACCCAGAGGAAACCACATTGACATTGGGAGAACGCACACTTACCCAAATGTCTATATTGTACCTGCCTCAACCACTTTCTCTGGCAGTTCATTTCACTTAGCATGCAGAAGATGTCCCTCAGGTCCCTTTTAAATCTTTTCCCTCTCACCTTAAACCTGCGCCCTCTAATTCCCAATTCCCTTTCCCTGAGAAAAGGACCGTGCACATTCACTCTATTTACATCTCTTATTATCCTGTACACCTCTATCAGGTCAGTCCTTGTTCATGTATGGTCCAATGAATAAAGTCCAAACCTGCCCAAGCTCTCCCCATACCTTGAGTTCCGGCAACATTCTTGTAAATGCTTTCCAACTTATTGACATTTTTTTGATAACTACTGAAACCGCAGTGCATTATGTATCCACTATTCTCCATAAATACAAATTGTAAAGGACTGAAAAAGTCCACTCTGCCCGTATGCCCATGACTGTACTCTGAAATCATTACCAATGTCTACCTGTGCTGCACTTTCTCAGCACCTGCTGGACTTTATTCTGCATTGTATAAATGCTTTACCTTATACTACCTCAATGCACTCTATAATGATGTGGACTGTGTGGACAGTGTGCAAGACAAGCTTTTCACTGTACCTCAGTACATAGGACAATAATAAGGCAACACACACAAAATGCTGGAGGAACTCAGCAGGACAGGCAGCATCTATTGAAAGGGATAAACAATCGACGTTTCGGTCCGAGACCCTTTATCAGGACTCCTGTATGTGACAATGATAAATTAGTTCCAATTCCAATTCATCCTGTTTTCCTCTGGTGTACCTACAGTTTCTTCACCATTCAAAATGTTATCTAAAATTGTGTGCTTCCACTGGCCAGCCTATCAGAAAGGGCATCCTGGATCACAGAGTTCACAGGATTAGAATTAGATTGTCTTTCCATGTCTCTTCTCTTCTGATTCATTTATCTACATCTTGTAGTAAGTTTCACTTTAATAATCTTATCCAAACTCTCATTAATATTGAAGAAGAAGAAGAATAGCCTTTAACTCAGCAGTGGAGTTATCGGGGCACCGTTGTAACGGTGTTTCCGTAACAAGCTATTCTTGTTTTTACGAGGCCGAGTTGCTAGCTTGACGCTCAACCCGACTTGGATTCGAACTCGGGAGCCTTCGCTCCGGAGTCCTCCATCAAATCTCTCTACTGTCTCTGCTCCAAGGAGAACAATCCCAGATTCTTTCATGTCTTAAATCACTCAGCTCATCTTGGACCTCTCCTCAAAGCCGTCATATCCTTTGTAAAATGTGCTTTTATGTGGAAAATAAATTTGAATTTGCACTATTATAATATTTAAGGATGTCCCTTTTGATCTATGCCACTTCAAGATATGTAGTTTGTAATCTATTTTATATAGTGCTTTTACTTATATTGTTCACAATATAAGTTAACAAATTTCACGACGTGTGCCAGTGATATTAAACCTGATTCCAATAGTGTATGGGAATGTGGTCTATTGTTCTAGCAATCTTTCGCTGATGCCATCAATTGTCAAAGGTTAGAGGCCATAGGAAACATAATAAATGGGAATTTCAGTAGTAAAGTAGAAAAGGTTATCAATGCAGGATCTCAAAAAAAGAGCAAAATCAATACTCAGCTTCCCAATGCAATCCTCCTCTGTGTTAAGCAACATTTTGAACCCATTAGTCACGTGGCTGGCAACCTGTAGTTGGGTTGTGTATCTGGAGATGCTATAGCAAGAATACTGGCATTTGGTATCATCCGCCAAGATTCAAGCTACCTTATGTAAATCAAAGCTGACAGTGAAGTGTGTTGTTTAACAGCCAACAGACCTGAGGGTGAGCTGGGGGCAGCCCACAAGCGTTGCCACACATTCCGGCGCCAACATAACAATGCCCGCAATGTTTGGCAGAACAACAGAACGCAACAAACAACAAGAGCAAAAACAAGTCCTGTTCCTCCCTGCCACCCATGCTCATACACGGTCCTTTAACCATAAGAGAGGCCTCCAGCCTCCAACGGACTTGGATCTGCAGACACCCGGCTCCATCCACAACTAACCCTCTGTGACTAACTCCAGTCTCTCCTAATTCTGACTGGTCATGTCAACAGTGCTGCTCTTTAAATGGTCAGGCATTGAGCAAGGCAATTGGGCAATCAGCCAGAATTGTTAGGCGGTTTCCAACATAACCTAGCATGGAGCAGTGGTCCAAGCATAGATCTCTAAGGGGGCAGTCGATGGGAATAAGATGGATGAGGGTAGGTTTAGTGTACAAGTAGCACTTGATATTGGTCTAAACTTGATGGGCCAGACGGCCTGTTTCTGTTCGGTATGATGGTAGAAAAACACTCATTTTGGTTGAATAAGTGAATCTTTCCTCACCTAATAAGGTTGATTTTTCTAATCAGTGCCACTTGCTCCTGGAGAACCATGCAAAGAACGTGGCAACAAAGGTGAAACAGGCTCTCGGACATTGGGGCGAAGTCTAAAACGATAGTGATGCATCGTTCCTGAATTACGCCAAAGAGTTGGCGGCTCCCACTGTTTAACCACTCCAGTCGCTGCTGGTAGAACTTGATTGCCTTGGTAAGAGACACAATGAATTGCTGAAGCTGTTCTTGATTGGCTGTTATCTGCAAAGGAGAATATAAGGACATAAGAAATGGAAGCTCTGGAACCTTTTCCCCTGTTTATTAAAATCGAGGTTCGTTGAGGTTAAGAGGAGCAGGCATAATTTCAAGGTGGTTGGAGGAACATATAAGGGGAGGAACATCAGAAAAAGGGATTTTATACAAAACGTGGTGGTTGCTTAGTAGGGTGGCAGAGTAGCGTAGTGGTTAGTACAGACAATTCGGGTTCATATGAAGCCTCTGTCTGTAAGGAGTTTATACATTCTCCCTGTTTGTTTCCTCTGGGTCCTCCACAATCCAAAGACATACCAGTTGGTAGGTTAATTGGACATTGTAAATTAGGCTAGGATTAAGACGGGGGAAATCACAGCTCGAAGGGCCAGAAGGGCCTATACCACCCTGCATCTCAATAAATCAATCTCAAACCAGCAATCCCATTTTCCCAGCTGACCACAATATCTCTTTGTTCCCCTGTCATGCGTCTGTCTATGATAAGAGGCATAGATCGAGTGGATAGCCAGAGACTTTTCCCCAGAATAAAAATGGCTCGTATCAGGGAGCATAATTTTAAGGTGTTTGAAGGAATGTATGGTGGGGGGGGGGGGAATGGTCAGAGGTAAGTATTTTTGAAAGGGAGTGGTGGGTGAGTGGAATGCACTGCCAGGCAGATACATTAAGGGCATTTAAGAAACTCTTAGATGAGCACATGGACAATAGTAAAAGACCAAAAGATCATAAGAATAGGAGCAGAATTAGACCATTCAGTCCATCGAATCTCTCAATCCTATTCTGCTGCCTTCTGTCTGTAACCTTTGACACTTGACTAATCGAGAACCTATCAACCTTCACCTTAAATATACTCAATGACTTGATGTCCACCAGCCATCTGTGCAATGTATTTCACAGATTCACCATCCTCTGGCTAAGGAATTTCCTCCTCATCTCTGTTCCAAATGGATGTCCCTCTAGTCTGAGGGTAGTCTGGTCCTAGACTCTCCCACTATAGGAAACATCCTCCCTACATCCATTCTATCCAGACATTTCAATATTGGATAGGTTTCAGTAAAGACCCCACCCATTCTTCTAAACTCCAGTGAGTACAGGGCCATCAAACACTCCTCATACATTAACGCTTTTGTTCCCAGAATCATTCTCATGAACCTCCTCTGGACTATCTCCAATGCCAGCACATCTTTTCTTAGATAAGGGGCCCAAAATTGCTCACAATAACTCCAAGAGCTGTCTGAGCAATACCTCATAAAGCCTCAGCATTACATCCTAGCTCTTATATTCTGGTCCCCTCGAAATAAATGCTAATATTGCATTTGCCTTCCTTAACACAGACTTAACCTGCAAGTTAACCTTCAGGGAATCCTGCACAAGGACTCACATGTCCCTTTGGACCTCAAATTTTTGAATTTTATCCCCATTTAGAAAATAGAAAACACCTTTATTCCTTCTGCCAAAGTGCATGAAGATTCGCTTCTAAACTTCTGCCGCTTCTTTGCCCATCCTCCCAATCTGTCTAAGTCCTTCTACAGATGCCCTGCTTCCTCAGCTCTACTTGCCCTTCCACTAGTCTTTGTAAAAACAACAAACTTGGCCACAAAGTCATCAATTTCATCATCCAACTCATTGGTTTGAGCTACGGCCATTGGAGAGGCAGCTGGGTCCCGATGTTCTCGGAGATGTTATCGAAATACTGAGATTTATAATTTGGACGGTAGTTCATATTGACTTCGTTCAGATTTCTGTTTTTTCTCGTGTTCTCACCCATTCTTCCTTTTTGTGGATTGGCGGGCAGGGCGTTTGGGTAATCTGTTAGCTTTTGTGTGAGGGAGGGTTTGGGGTGTTTGGGGTTTGTGAGTTTTTGTTTCTTATTCCTTTCTGTGGCGGGGGATTAATGTCTTTCTTTCAATTACTATGGCTACCTGGAGAAGACAGATCTCAGAATTGTATTCTGCTTACATACTCTGATAATAAAATGAGCCTTTGAACCTTTGGAGCTTTGACCATGAACAGAAGCAGTCCCAACTGATCCCTGTAGAACACCACTAGTCACTGGTAACCAACCAGAAAAAGCCCCTTTATTCCCACTCTTTGCCTCCTCCTGCCAGTCAACCAATCTTCCATCCATTCCAGTACCTTTTCTTGTAATACCATGGGCTCTTATCCTGTTAAGCAGTCTCATGTGTGGCACCTTATCAAAGGACTTGTGAAAATCCAAGCAGCATCCACTGACTCACCTTTGTCTAACCTTCCTGTTTTTCCCCTAAAGAAAATCAACATACTTGTCAGGCAAGAACTCCCCTTAAGGAAACTATGCAAACTTAGGCGTACAAAAAAGCTGGATGAACTCAGCAGGTCGGGCAGCATCCATTGAAAGAAGAAGTCAATGTTTCGGGTCCAAACCCTTCATCAGGACTAAAGAAGGAGGGGCAGGGACCCTATAAAGAAGGTGGGGAGAGGGTGGAAAACCAATCAGAGGAAAGATCAAGAGGCGGGGGATGGGATAGGCAGGAGAGGTGAAGAAGGAATCTAAGGGGAAAGCGCTATGGGTAGTAGAAGAAGGCAGAGTCATGAGAGGTGACAGGCAGCTAGAAGAGGAGACAGAGTGAAGGTGGGATGGGGGAAGGGAGAGGGAGGGAATTACTGGAAGTTGGAGAATTCGATGTTCATACCAAGGGGCTGGAGGCTACCCAGACGGTATATGAGATGTTGTTCCTCCAACCAAAGTTTGGCCTCATCATGGCAGTAGAGGAGGCCATGTATGGACATGCAGTGACACTTTGTGCAAACTTAGGCCTATTTTATCATGTGTCTCAAGGTACTTCAAAACCTCTAATAATGGACTCCAACATCCTTCCAAGCACTGAAGTTAAGCTAACTAGCCTATAATTTCCTTTCATCTGCCTCCATCCCTTCTTAAAGAGTGGAGTGACATTTGCAATTTTCTGGTCTTTCAGAACCATTCCATAATCTAGTGTTTCTTGAAAGGTCATTACTAATGCCTCCACAATATTTTCACCCACCTCTTTCAAAACCCTGGGGTGTAATCCATCTGCTCCAGGTGATTCACCTATCTTCAGACCTGTCATATTCCCAAGCACCTTCCCCTTAGTAATAGCAACACCATTCACTCTGCTCCTCGACAGTCTAGTGCCTTCCATGCGGAAGACCGACACAAAATACTTACTAAATTCCTCTGCCACTTCCTGGTCCCCCATTACTACCTCACCTGCATCATTTTCCAGTGGTCTGATATCCACTCTCACCTCTCTTTTATTCTTTATGTATTTGAAAAAAATAGTTTTGGTGTCCCCTTTTATATTATCGACTAGCTTACCTTCATATTCCATCCTTAATATACAGATATGTACTGTAAAATGGAGGGATGTGTGGGAGGGAAGGGTTAGATTGATCTTAGAATAGGTTAAAAGGCCAGCACAACATTGCTGGCCAAAGACCTGAACTGTGCTGTACTGTTCTATGTTTTCCACTCCAAGTGATCTCTGGTGCCTCACAAGTTTAGCAAGGTTGCAGTCAGTCATGTTCAAGGATTCTCAAAGGCTGCAAACCAGCAAGTGAAAAGCACAACTTCTAGTAATTATAAATATTGTTATTTTACAGACCACAAAATAAAGACTGGAACGTGCAAGCAAAATTACAGGAGGATCAAAACATTGAAAGTAGCTGTAAAATAAACAAAACTGTCTGAAGTTTAATATGATCTGACATAAATGTCCAGGAAATTACAAACCACACATTTAAAAAGAATTTTCAGACCAGGGAGGCTACTAAGATGCAAATATAACCTGGAACTCAATTAAATAACATAATTTACATCTCATGTAATAGAAAACGATACTTTTAGAATATCTTGTAATTAATTACTTGTGCAGGAACAAGGAATTACCAGCAGTTTAACTGTGCTTGTAAATGCTCCAGAAGCTGTTGTCAGTTTCACAGTTATTTGGTGCCCAACACTAATAACTTTGCTGTGCTTGTAACCATAAAATTTTGGCCCATGCCAGCATAGTTCAAGTACAAAACTAGCATTGCTACTCTGGAGAAGGTGTGTGGAAGAAAGAGAAAATAACTGATGTATATTCCTAAATACAAGGGATTCTCCAGATGCTGGTTGTCGAGAGTAACACACATAAAATGCTGGAGGAACTCAGCAGGTCGGGCAGCATCTATAGAAATGAATAAACAGTTGATGTTTCAGGCCAAGACCCTTCATCAGGAATGGAAGGGAAAGAGGAAGAAGACAGAATAAGAAGGTGGGGGTGGAGGGGAGAAGTACAAGGAGGAAGGTGATAGGTGGGCGGGTGATGGTGGGAATGAACTGAGAAGCTGGGAGATGAAAGATAGAGGAGGTAAAGGACTGAAAAGGGGGGAACATGATAGGTAAAGAGCGTGGACAGTGGGAGAAAGAGAAGGAAGAGAGAACCAGAGGGAGATGATGGGCAGAGGGGGAGAAGAGAAGATACAAGAAGGGAGCCAGAATGGGAAATGGATAAAGAAAGAAGGGGAAGAAATCATGCCAAATTAGAGGAAACTATGCTCAAATAAGAGAATTCATAAGAACATAAGAAATAGGAGCAGGAGTAAGCCATCTGGCCCATCAAGCCTGCCCTGCCATTCAATAAGATCATGGCTGATCTGTCCGTAAACTCATCTCCTTTTCACCCCATAACCCTTAATTCCCTTACTATGTAAAAATCTGTCTAACTGTATCTCAAATATATTTAGTGAAGAAGCTTCAACTACTTCCCTGGGCAGAGAATTCCACAGGGGAAAAAGTTTCTCCTCATCTCAGTCCTAAATCTTCTCCCCTGAATCTTGAGGCATTGTCCCCCAGTTCTAGTCTCACCTACCAATGGAAACACTTTTCCTACTTCTATCTTATCTATCCCTTTCAAAATTTTGTATGTTTCAATAAGATCCCCTCTCATTCTTCTGAATTCCAGAGAGTATAGTCCCAGGCAGCTCAATCTCTCCTCATAAGTTGACCCCCTTATTCCTGGAATCAACCTGGTGAACCTCCTCTGCACTGCCTCCAAAGCCTGTATATCCTTCCTCGAGTATGGAGACCAGAACTGCACACAGTACTCCAGGTGCGGCCTCACCAGTACCCTGCATAGTTGCAGCATGACCTCCCTGCTCTTGAATTCAATCCCTCTAGCAATGAAAGCCAACATTCCGTTTGCCTTCTTAATAACCTGTTGTACCTGCAAGCCAAATTTTTGCGATTCATGAACAAGCACTGCCAAGTTCCTCTGCACAACAACATGCTGTAATCGTTCACCATTTAAATAATAATCTGCTATTATTCTTCCAAAGTGGATGATCTCACATTTACCAACATTGTATTCCATCTGCCAGACTTTGGCCCACTCACTTCACCTATCAATATCCCTCTGCAGACTTTCCACATCCTCTGTACAATTTTTTTCCCCCACTCAGTTTAGTGTCATCAGCAAATTTTGCAATGCTACACTCAGTCCCCTCTTCCAAATCATCAATGTAAATGGTGAACAGCTGCGGGCCCAGCACCAACTCCTGCAGCAACCCAGTCACTACCAACTGCTAACTGGAGAAACACCCATTTATACCAACTCTCTGCCTCTGTTGGTTAACCAATCCACTATCCACACCAATACATTTCCTCCAACTCCATCCATCCGTATCTTATTTATGAGTCTCTTGAGCGGCACCTTATCGAACACCTTCTGGAAATCCAAGTATACGACATCCACCTGTTTCCCCTCTATCCACTGCACTCATTATGTCCTCAAAGAACTCCAGTAAATTTGTCATACAAGACCTGCCCTTTCTGAATCCAAATTAATCAATCAAATTAATACTAAAATAACAGAAAGACCTTGACAGATGGGAAGGATCAGACAACTTTAAAAAGTAGAATGATATTTCAACATCAACTATCAATATGGAAAGCTCCCATACAAGAGGAGCTCTCAGCAGCAGGATCCACAAATAGACTTGAGGAGAGAAGGTCACATCTGTTTTCAACATTGTCCTTCCCTCTTGACCCATTATCATATGACCCAATTGCTTTGAATGCAAAATTCTCTTTTACAATCACTGAGAGTTCGAGTGTAGACCACTATATGTGGTTGTCACCAAGATATTACAGCTTTTTATTCATGTTGTCCTTGTAAGTGGGACAGTTCTGCCACCAATGAATTCAGCTGTTGGTTTACACAGCAAGTTGTTCTGTTTCCACACAACTCCTGTGAGTGTGTTCAAACCTGACCTTCTGTGCTGTCATCCAGACTTTGCAAATTCTCCCAGGAACAAATTAGGACTGTGCTGGGTGCTTCCATTTATGTTTTCATTATTTGCACAATTTGACTTCTTTAGCAAACTGGATGATTGCCAGTCTTTGTTATTTATAGTTATTTTTATAAATTCTACTGTATTTCTTTATCTTCCCAAAAATACGTTCAAGAAAATGAAACTCAGGATTGTATATGGTGATATATACGTTCTTCGATAATGAATTTACTTTGAACATTTGAACTTTAGTCAACGGTTTCCACCAATACATCCAGCACCTGCACATAAAATGAGCTTACTCCCTTTTTGTCTACCTCTTGCAAGAAGATTTGTACACCAAAGGGGGATCTGATATTTTTGAACCCAATATGATAATTATTCTTTTATCTCTGCTAATTCAATTTTCAGGACAATTCGCACTCTTTTCCAGAGTTCAAAAGTTCAAAGTAAATTTAAAATCAAAGTACGTACATGTCACCATATACTACCTTAAGATTAATTTTCTCGCAGACATTCATAGTAAAACAAAGAAATAGAATCAATGCTCAAAGATCTTGGTTTGCCACAAACCCCATTCCAGGAACCAACTCAAACTCCTTTAGTTTGACAGGATGGCAAAAGAGATGTCAGCTGGAAGAAGGTGAAGAGAAGGTCAAAGAGAAGGTCGAAGAGTTGCACTTCATTTACAACCAATGTTAAGTAAGCAGAGGAATCCATTTTTAGGGGCTACAAGAACAAGTTGAAGTGGGAGTGGAAATCAGAGATAAAAAAAAGTTAGAGTAATAGAAATGTTTAGCAACATCTGAAGACAAAAACAGACAGACGGATGGATAAGATTGTCCTGATGTCGTCACACCAACTAGAATTATCAAGCATTTCTATCCATTGCCATCTCTGACTATAGGGCATTGAGTTGAAATAATCTTTGCTTCTCTTCAGTTCTTTTTGCTAATTTCTCTACTTACTTATCATTCAGAATAATAAAGTTACAGTAGAAAAATAGCTTATTGACAGGTAACTCATGTACTTACATTGTAAATTCTGCCATCTTTTCTCAAGTACTGCTGAAACAATCCTTCACCATAACATGAAGACACAGACTTTTGCAACCTGCGGTCAAAATCTGTGACAAAAAATTTATATGTTTATCAAGAGAAGATCATATTTGTGTGGAACTATTTTAATATTTCAAACAGGTTACTAGGACAGACATTAAGTGGCATAACATTGGTGCTCCTGTCTCAGAGTTCCAATTATTGAGTTCAGCCCTGACCTCTGCCACTGTCTGTGTGGGATTTGCATTGTGGATTCACCAGGGTGCTTTGTTTTCATCCCACATCCTAAAACCAGGTTAATTAGTTTCTTCAGACTGTGCTTGAGTGTCAGTGAATGGCAAAAGAATCAGAGGAAACTTGATAGGCACTTGAGAGTGATTCAAAGACAAGGAAATATTTGGGGAATACAATTTATGCATACATATGATGAGAAGGGGTTGAGTATGATCCGGGATCAGCCATGATAGAATGATGAAGCAAACTCAATGGGCTGAATGGCCTAAATCTGCTTCTATGTTCAATGGTCTTATGGTATTAGCAGCTGGAGAGAACTCTGTGGGCAAAATGGTTTTAGGTCACAAGAAGATATGAACAAACGAGAGCTCTTGGTCATGGAAGAATACCTAATCCACTAAGGCACTCTAAAGCAGGATTAGATACCAGGCTGCTTTCTGGGACAAGAAAGGAGGTTACTAGGACCCTGAAGGAGATACATAAATCAGTACCAAATATTTGAAATACAGAATAAAAAGTTAATCAGACTAAATGAGCTGAATGGTCTGTTTCTGACATGCAGTGCTCTAGGACTCTGTGATATAAGAGGTGTTGGATAGTGCCAGACTCAAGAGGTTGAGTTATGGAGTGTGGTTGAGTAAATTGCAACCTTATTTATCGGCCATTGGAGAGATGGCCGATAAATAACATTACAGAGATGTTTAAACATTACAAGGATGTTTAAGATCAAGTGGACATGGAGAGGGTGTCTGTGCATTGTCTTTTTCCCAGGACTAAGGAATCAAGAACTAGAGGAAACAGGTTTACTGTGAGAGGGGAGAGATTTAATAGAAACCTGAAGAGCATCTTTTTCACCATTTGTGGAATGAACTGCCAGAGGAACTGGCTAAGGCAAGAGCATTAATAATATTTAAAAAGCAATTGGATAGGTACCTGGCTAGGAAGAGTTTAGAGGGACATGGGCCAACCAGGGGAAAATGCAACTAATTTTTTTTAGATGGAAATTTTGATCAGCATGGACCAGCTGATCCAATAAACCTGTTTTCGCGCTGTATGACTCTATTTCAACATCCATTTCTACTTAATTAAAACAACAACATTCTCTCTTCAGTCAGAATTCCCCTGCCTATAGGCCACACACCTGTGGAGGCTTTGATGTTGAGAGAAATATTTCCCATAGGAACACACAGAACTTGGGACTCAATAGGGGAAAAAAAAAGGATTTATGCTACAGGAAGTCACAATACAAACTGTTTTCTAGGGACATGACCCTTCTGTAATACAGAAGTAGACAGTATTTAAATCTTCTGGCCACAGGTGAGGTGCCAGAGGATAGGAAGACAGCCAACATGTAGCTGGATGCAAGAAGGGAGCACTGGTAAGTAATTATAGGCTAGTGAATCTAATGGCAATGGTAGGGAAATTCCTAGAACAATGTCCTGAGGGAAAAGATTAGTCTACACATAGAAAGATAGGGATTGTCAAGGATAACCAGCGTGGATTTGGGGAATGGAAATTTGTGTCTCGCCTATTCTTTTTGAAGAGGTGACTAAATATATTGTTCAGGGCGGTGGTTTACGTAGGCCTTACATAGTCTTAGAACGTAGAACAGTACAGCACAGGAACAGGCCCTTTGCCCCACAATGTTGTGCCAACCCAGCTAAAAAGTAAATCAAACCCCCCAGTAAGGCCTTTGACAAGGGCCAAAACATTATTGCCCATTGGACCCAAGATAAGTTGGATCACAAACTGTCTTGCTTATAAGAAGCAGAGGGTGATGGTGAGGGATTGCTATTGTGTTTGGAAAGCTGGCACCAGTGATGTACCATAGGGATCTTCCACTGTTTGTTATGTACATCAATACATTAATGTCAATATACAAATAGGGAGAACATACAAACTCCTTACAAGCAGCATCAGGAATTGAACCCAGGTCATCTGTACTGTAAAGCATTGTGCTAACCACTACACTACCATGCCACCTCTCTGATATGGAAGGTGTGATTAGGCAGTCTGTAGATGACATGAAACTGGCAGTGTGGCTGATAGGAAGATAACCTTAGGCCACAGGTCAGATCAGATGGCAAACTGGGTGGCACAATGGCAAACAGAATTCAATCTTGATAAATGTGAGCTGATACATTTCAGAGCATCTCATAAAGAGTAGGACAAGTACCACAAATGCTAGGACCCTAGAAAGTATTAAGGAACAAGGAGACCTTGACGTATAAAGATTCCTGAATGTGGCAGTACAGGCCGGTAGGGTGATGAAATATGCATATAGAATTCTTTCCTTCATTAGCCAGGGTACAGAGATAAAAGGTTTTGATACAACTTTATAAAACATTGGTTAATCATAGCTAGGATATTGTCTGGATTTCTCATCAGCACATTATAGGAAGGACAGGGTACACTGGAGAGGGTGCAGATGAGATTCTCCAGGATATTTCATGGGATGGATTTTTCAGTTATGAGGAGAGGCTGGATGGCTTGGGTGTGTTTTCCTTGAGGTGGAGAAGGCTGACAGGGGATTCTGACACAAAATTAAGAGTGGGGTAGAGATTAGATAATACAAAATAGGCTGATAGATTCTTGATTAGTAAGGGTGTCAAAGGTTACAGGAAGAAGGCAGGAGAATTGGGTTGAGAAGGATAATAAATCCTGGCGGAATGACAGAGAAGATTTGATGGGCCAAATGGCTCCTATGCCTTACATTTTATGGCTAAATCCTTCTCCACGGCAGCAGAGTCTAAAACCAAAGGTATGGATTTATAGTGAGATATGTGGATCTGAGGAAAATTTTTATCACCCAGAGAGTGAGAGCTATCTGGAATACACTGCCTGAGAAGGTGGTAACATCAGTGCTACCAAGCAAGTGGAAAATCACTTGCATTCCTAAGACATGGAAGGCTCTGGAGTAAGTGTTGGTAAATGGATTGTGTATAGATAGGCAATTGGCAGCATGGATCTTATGGACTGAAAGGGCCCGTTACTATGCTGTATGAATCCGTAAATTTATTATTTAAAGGCATCAAAAACTCAGATGAAAATCAAAATAACACTGCAGGTAGAACATAAAACAGTACAGCACTGGAACATGCCCTTCGGCCCACAATGTTGTGCTGAGCCAAATCAATTAGTAACCTAGGAATGCTGGAAACGTAAACTAAGAACAGAAAATGCTGGAAAATTTCATCAGGTCAGGCTACATCCATGGAAAGAGAAAAAGCTAACATTTCAGGTCAAAGACTTGGGAACCGAGAAGGAGACCTGTAGCTTCTTTTGTCTCCTTCCCAGTTCTGACTACAAGTCTTCTATCTAAAGCAAAGTGCAGGGGTTGGGGGTGATGTGGCACAGCAGCACAGTGTTTAGCACAACACTTACAGTACCAGCAACCCAGGTTCAATTCCATCGCTGCCTGTAGGGAGTTTGTACGTTCTCCCGGTGACCATGTGGGTTTCCTCCAGGTGCTCTGGTTTCCTCCCGCAATCCAAAAACGTACCAGTTGGTAGGTTACTCGGTCATTGTAAATTGTCCTGTGATTAGGCTAGGAATAAATTGGGGGATTGCTGGGGTGATACTGCTGGAAGGGCCAGAAAGGCCTATTCTACACTGTAGTTCAATAAAAATAAATAAATTGATAGATAGATAGAAAGAAAGAAAGAAAGAAAGAAAGAAAGAAAGAAAGAAAGAAAGAAAGAAAGAAAGAAAGAAAGAAAGAAAGAAAGAAAGAAAGAAAGAAAGAAAGAAAGAAAGAAAGAAAGAAAGAAAGAAAGAAAGAAAAATAAATGAACAAACAAACTCTTTTATCTTCTCTCACTGCTGCGGGTTGACCTGTCTGATATATCCAACACTTTCAATTGTATTTGAAAACTTGGGTGGACACTTTCACAATAAAGTGACTTTAAAGCTGTTCCCAATCTTGTTGCTTTCCCTGAAGTTATAAGTTCAGACTCTGCCTTCTCATGCCCAAGAAAGAAACTTTATTTGTGATTTCTCGAATGAAGATTAAGCACCAGTCAGAAATATTAACTTAGAAATGTTTTCAGTTCAGAAGCCATGCCATAATATAATTGCACCCATTAACCTTGTAGTTTACTGCAAGCATCTACGCCTTTTAAGTTATATGGCAGGGTGAACAATTAAGCAAAAGCTTCACAACTATATAATGATGTCATTCTACATACAACAGAGTAAACATTACCTTCCCTGTGTTTAAATCCAATCTGTGATAGAACTTGAGACAGAGTTAATCGGCTTTTCTTGAGCCCATGATGCTGAAGCCATTTTGACGAAGGTAGATGTGTATGCACATCATGCTCAGAATCTAAACTTTTCCCGTCAATTTTTTCCATTTTCAGTTGGCTGCAAACTGCAAATTATTAAAATCATGCAAATTAGTTTCATACTAAAATATTGTATTCTAATACTTTCATAAAGCTAATCACAAGGGAATTCTCGTAGACTAAGTGCATTCCTTAGATTCCATCTCATGCATCAGTGTGAAGGTGTTATAACCAACTTATGCAGGTCCCCTGTATTATCTTATATTTTCCAAATTTATGACAAATATAACTGCCAGCTGTGGCTCTTGCGATGTAAATGATTGAAAAGTACATAAAGGCCAAGCATTTGGAGGACACACAACAATCAACAGCGCACTGCCAAGATCGAAGAACAGCTCAACCCAACCAGTCTTCAGGTCACTTAGACAAGTTGTGTGAGTTGTCAAATTCATGACACATGCAGCATAATGCAAATAAATGGTGTAGAAAGGAACCTAGGGGTCCTTCAGTCACTGAAACAAACATACAGGTAGAGCAAGCAGTTAAGAAAGCAAGTAGTATGTTGACCTTCATTATAAAATGTTTGAAGAAAGAATGCCTATAATTACACAGCACTTTGGTGAAATGAGGATATTGCATGCACTCCTGGTCTCCTTACCTAAAAAAGTATTACATGCCAATGAAGAGTGATTCTTCAGATGTTCAAGTATTGAATGAGGAGATACTGGATCAGCTCAGCATGTATTCACTAGAGTTTAGAAGTAACAGAGGACATAAGACCATAAGATATAGGAGCAGAATTAAGCTATTTGGCCATTCGCATCTGCTCCACCACTTCATCATGGCTGATCCAAATTACCTGTCAGCCCCAGTCTCCTGCCTTCTCCCCACATCACTTCATACCCTGACCAATCAAGAATCTATTAACCTCTGCCTTAAACATACATAAAGACTTGCCCTCCACATCTGCCTGGGGCAAAGAATTCCACAGATTCACCAGTCCCTAGCTAAAGAAATTCCTCCTCATCTCCATTCTAAAAGGACCCCCTCCATTCTGAGACTGTGTTCTCTGGTCTTGGACTTCCCATCATAGGAAATATCCTCACCACATTCACTCTATCAAGGCCTTTCACCATTCAACAAGTTTCAGTTGGATCACCCCTCAATCTTCTGAATTCCAGTGGATCCAGGCCCAGAGCCATCAAACACTCCTTGTACGTCAAGTCAGGTTCAATTCTGAAATTACTTTCGTAAACTTCCTTTGAAGTCTCTTCAGTGTCAGCACATCTTTTCTAAGGTAGTGGCCAAAACTTGCTCACAATACTCCAAGCAAGGACTCACCAGTGCTTTATAAAGTCTCAGCATTACATCCTTGCTTTTATATTCTAGTCCTCGTGAAATGAATGCTAACATTGCATTTGCCTTCCTCACCACTGACTCAACCTGCATCTTTTTGAAGTGTACAAAATTCTGACACAAATTGCAAAGCTGGATGCAGGAAGAATGTTTCCACACATTGGAGATCTAGAACAAGGGTTCACAACCTCAGGATGTAAAATTATATATTTAAGATGGAGAAAGTTCTAATACATAGGAATATAACAAGCTGCAGGTAGTAGTTGACTCAGCTTAATATGTCACGGGTACATCCCTCCGTTATTTGGTCACTGAATTAATAAGGTTGAAAGTGCAGAGAAGGTTTACAAGGATATTGGCGGAACTTGAGAAACTGAGTTACAGAGAAAGGTTGAATAGGTTAGGAGTTTATTCCCTGGAGCATAGAAGAATGAGGGGAGACTTGATAGAGGTATATAAAATTATGATGGGTATAGATAGAGTGAATGCAAGCAGGCGTTTTCCACTGAGGCTAGGGGAGAAAAAAAACCAGAGGACATGGGTTAAGGGTGAAGAGGGAAAAGTTTAAAGGGATCATTAGGGGGGGCTTCTTCAGACAGAGAGTGGTGGGAGTGTGGAATGAGCTGCCAGATGAAGTGGTAAATGTGGGCTCACTTTTAACATTTAAGGAAAACTTGGACAGGTACAAGGATTAGAGGTGTATGGAGGGATATGGGACAGATGCAGGTCAGTGGGACTAGGCAGAAAAATGGTTTGGCACAGCCAAGAAGGGCCAAAAGGCCTGTTTCTGTGCTGTAATGTTCTATGGTTCTATCGCAAATAAATACATGAGGTACTGCCTCAAAAGATGCAGTGCCTATTATCAAAGATCCCTACTATCCTGGCCATGATATCTTCTCACCACTCCCATCAGGCAGGACGTACAGAAGCCTAAAGTCCGACATCCCCAGGTTCAATTGTAGCTACTACTTTTCAACTATTTGGTTTGTGAACTAATCTGCACAACCCAAATCACCACCTCAGTCCAGCAACACTATGACTACTTTTAACTACAATCAACTTTGTTTATTTTTTAGTTCTAACTGAGTTCTACTCTTAAACATAAATTACACAAAAATTGTACAATTTCTGTTTGTGTTTCTCTTCTGAAGGTTGTGCACCTCATGCCACGTGCCTGAGTTGATGCTGCAAGTTTTTCATCGCATCCAGCGCATACACAAACTTGTGCCTATGACAATAATAATTAACTTGATAAGAGGAAATGTCTTCAGTCAGAGAGTGATGAATCTATGGAATCCTTTCACAGAAGGTTGTGAAGAGCATATCATTCAAGGAGACCAATAAATTTCTGGACAAAAAGCATCCAAGAATATCAGAAAAAGGAGGAATCTGAAATTGAGTTAGAAGGTTATGGACGGTGAATAAACCCCAAAGTAAAGAGTGATACAATAATGCTGGAGAGGATTCCAGTAGTACTCCAATACATAGCTGCAACATTTTAATTTGTAAACAACAAAGGAATATCAGATATTGTAATATCTTAATGACAAACTTTTAAGCAGGAAATAGCTGTTGGTATTATTGTGTGTCTTACTTGCATGGAATTAAAATCAGTATTATTCTCAAGATTCAAGCTTGTTTATTGAAGTTTGAATATAATACTGTACATAATAAGCAAACCATTTACATTCTTATTCCAAAAGAAAATCTAACTAAAACTAATTATGGTTAAAATAGTCACATATCTGAACCCAAGTTTGTCTGTTTATTTATTTATTTGCTTATTTTCTACTGCTACTTATGTAGAGATAGATCCTCTACATAACAGGTCTTTCCAGCCCATTGAGCCTATGCCCTCCCCCATTCCATTCATATGAAAAACTGGCCTAAAGCTACTGGTGCCAATCCATTAACAACCACTATAATAACATAACACATGGTCAAGGTTACAGTATGTGTAAAAGGGTCCATGACCGGAGTCATCCTCAGGAATATTTAAAGATTGACACTAATTTGAACCTGGCAGGACAAATGAGGTGGCTGAAGCCAGGAGAGTGGCTTCCAGAACCAGGACCGAGAGGGAAAATGCATCTTCAAAGGTATAGGACAATGAGGTAAGGTCTACAGATAAATGAGAAGCTTCTTTCCTGCAATTCTTTGCTGGAATTCAGAAGGATGAGAGGTGATATTATAGAAACATAAAATCATGAAAGAGATAGTTAAGATAGAGGCAGGAAAAGTCGTTTCCACTGGTAGGTGAGACTAGAACCAGGGGACATAGCCTCAAAATTCGGGTGAGTAGATTTAGTATGGCGATAAGGAGGAACTGCTTTTCCCAGAGAGTGGTGAATCTGTGGAATTCTCTGCCCAAAGAAGCAGTGGAGGCTACCTCAGTAAATATACTTAAGACAAGATTGAATAGATTTTTGCACAAATTAAGGGCTATGGGGAAAATGTAGGTAGGTGGAGATGAGTACTTGGTCAGATCAGCCATGATCTTATTGAATGGCGTAGCAGGCTTGAGAGGTCAGATGGCCTACTCCTGCTCCTATTTCTTATATTCATATGTTCAATGTTCCCCTCTAATTTGTAATGACCAGTGTGCACAAAAAATCTTATGCGTGCAATTTTTTCGCCCAGTGACAACCCGTGCACACTGTTATGATTTTCTTCAATAAAAACAGTATAAATAAGTCAGTTCTAAAATCTGCTAACAAATTGTCCACAAGCTCCATGTTGTCAACACTGTCTGCATCAGAAACTGAAGAAAGTAATGTGATTGTGTACTGTTATGTCCACAGCTCCCTCCTTTGTGAGAATCGCAAGAGCACTAGTTGGGGGGGGGGGGGGTCCAGTAGGACCCAGGAAGTGGGAGAGAGAGGACGTGCTGAAATAGACCACAGGAAATGGGGGAGAGAGAGAGAGGACGTACCGCGATCCACCGGGATGCAAAACAAGGCGACATTGACTATTGTCTCATGGAGACCACGTGTAAAGCCCTCGGGCAAAGTGGGCTGGTTGAAAGAGAGATTACATCATCACAACTTGATTGACACCTGCGACCCCGTGAGGAAGTATAAAGGAGGGTCTGGGGGGGACAACCCCTTCAGACGCACCAAGAAGACACGATAGCGATCCCGTCGTAGTGGGAAGCCATTTTGAAGGAAGCCACGTGCGTTAGATTCTGGGCCTGGAGTCTGTGGCTGGAATCACCGAAAACTGCTTTTAACT